>NC_081560.1:56628991-56790546 GCF_022355385.1 Mustela nigripes | reverse complement strand
GGGAGGGAGACAAACCATAAGTGACTCTTAATC
Source organism: Mustela nigripes (assembly GCF_022355385.1). Classification (NCBI taxonomy): domain Eukaryota; kingdom Metazoa; phylum Chordata; class Mammalia; order Carnivora; family Mustelidae; genus Mustela; species Mustela nigripes. Next base: position 56,790,513 of record NC_081560.1, on the reverse strand, counting down.
TCACAAAACAAACTGAGGGTTGCTGGGGGGAGGGGGTTTGGAAGAAGGGGGTGGTATTATGGACATTGGGGAGGGTATGTGTTTTGGTGAGTGCTGTGAAGTGTGTAAACCTGGTGATTCACAGACCTGTACCCCTGGGGATAAAAATATATGTTTATAAAAAATAAAAAATTATATTTAAAAAAAAAAAGAAAGAAATATAAGGACAAATACTAAACATTTGCGGTTTAACAAAGACTTTAATATTTGGAAGACAAACCAACAAAGAAAAGAGAGATTCTTAAAAAGAATTTTAAAGTTTCATGAAGTAAAAGTGAAACAACTTTAACAAAGCTAGAACGAAAAGCAACAGAACTTCTGGTTTTATTGAGAAAGTTGCTATCTAATGACTTTTACAAGCAGAGTAATGTATGCACCAACTAACTGTAAATGATAAAAAAACAACTTAGACAGCAATTATTAATAAGTTATTTGAGAAATACGGCAGGGAACACAATGCAAAATGAGACTCCAGCACCAGTGGGAAGAAAAAGAAAACAGAGATCTTTTTAAAAAATGCAAATTATCTTTTAAACTGTACTTCCACTATAAAATCTCCTTTTAGTTACCTCAAATGTAAGCACGAAACTGACCTGAGATACCTCAGTATGGTAATATTCCAAATGTAATCTGATAGACACACTCCTATAATCTAGTAATAGTGAGAGGAAGGATAAGTAAACCATCATTAATTACTACTCATGGCATTATCTAATAACCCAATGGCAATGATGGAAATTGATTTTTTTCTTACTTGACTAAACATTTTGCATGTATGCTGACTGAGTCACAAAATTTTAGAGGTTTCTTACCTCATCTAAGCATTTCTTAAGCTTCTGTGAACTCCTATACCAACATTTCATTAACCCATTTACCTAGTTTGACTTTGCATGTATAAAAAAATTAGAGCTAAAGCCAGCCCCAAGCTAAAGCCAGCCCCAAGCAATTTAATAAGAATTATGCGGATAATTATCAGCCAGACGCAAACAAGAAGAAAAGATTAGGTTTCAAGAGTTTATTAGCAATGACAAAATGCTTAGAGTTTAAGTTTTTCAAATGTTAACAGTAACAACCTTAGAGAAAGAAGATACACAAGTACATCATAACATATACACAAAGAATCACTGAACACAATAAAGAGTATGTATCAAGCCATATACACAAATAAAAATAACAGAATTTAATGAAAAACATGCTGCAGAAAAAAATGTAACTTAAAAATGACTACAGATGAGAAAAATTGTTTGTAAAAGTAAATGTGGAAAATAATCCAAGGGTAATAATAATTAATAACTTTTGAGTAATAATTATACCACAAAGTCTCTTACCAGTGTCTGAAATGTAAGCATGAAGTTGTACTGAGTCATCGGAAGATACATTTGAAAGGTCATCTAAAGACTTGGTAAAGAAAAAAAAAAAGTTTAATTTTATAAGGAAAAAAATGTTAAAGCATCTTGTATCATATATGCCTTACTCATCTTGCCCCACAATATAAACTTTATATTGTCTGCATTCTCCCCCAACAAAAAAACCTCTCTATTTATACTAACAGGAGAGAGAGAAAATACAGAATTAAAAAACTATAATACAAAGTATTTCAGAAATGAACTTCGTCGATTATTTCCTCCTTCATTGCTTATCCATATACCGACATTTGTTACTTCTCAATTATATTCAATACATGGCAAGGAAAAAAATATGGATAAAAATAATTAGACATATTCTTAAGTTAACATTTTAATTTTTTTAATGTTGACCTATACTAGAGCCAATTCTGTATTATTTAACATTTTAGTTAATTTGGAAATGATTTTAGATTCCTTATCTATAAAATGAGTACCTATACATCATAGGGTTATATAAGGATTAAATAAAAAGACATGTAAAATATTTAGTAAGACTACCTAACACAAAAAAAATGTTGCCTGTTATGATTTGTTATTTCCATGAAGTGATTTCAGAGTCTAAGAGATTTTAAATAATTTTCAAAAACAGTTCCACAGACAAAAAATTATCAGAGTGACCCAAAATGAATCTTTATTCAACTATGGCCTTTGGGTTTAAATTTAAGACATTTTTGCCCATATACACACACCCACATATACCTAGAAGGGCACATAATCACATAATGCTGTACAGAAAGAGTTAATGAGTCAAATATATTTCAAATAATAATAGTAACACAATATTATATACTTGGAATCACTAAGAGGGTAATCTTAAATATTCTCAATATAAAAAGAAATGATAATTAATTGTGTGATGTGATGGAGGGGTTAGCTAACCCTAAAGTGTATCAAACCAATATGTTGTACCTCTTCAACTTATATAATGTTTTATGTCAATTATATCTCAATAAAGCTAGAAAACAACAACAACAACAAAAAAGAGTTCATTTGAAATTGTTCTCCTTAGAAAGGAATGCTTGCAAGCCTGGCCCCTGGATGACATGTGGGAATTTAGAATTAGGGAAGGTTCCCACCATTCCTTAACTGCAAAGAGTTCACTGTACCTAATAACTGTTTATGCTGAACACCTGCTTTCCTTCTGGGAGTCTGGAATTTTAGTATGTACTAACTAGAGGTTTGTCTACGTGACCTGCCTTCAATGAAAATCCTCGTCACTTAGTCTCAGATGAGCTTTCCTGGTAGCAACATATCACATGTGTTGTCACATTCATTTCTGGAGGAATTAAGTTTGCCTAAGGTAACTTTCATGGGAGAGGATTCTTGGATACTTGTACCTGGTTTCCTCTGGACTTTGCTGCATGGCCTTTTCCCTGTGCTGATTTTTGCTTTCTTTTCTTTAAAGATTTTATTTATTTATTTGACAGAGAGAGATAGATCACAAGTAGGCAGAGAGAGCTTAATCCACTGAGCCACCCAGCCACCCCCTTATTTTGCTTTCTATTCTTTTTCTCTAATAAATCCTTTCCACAGGAGTCAGACTATGCTAAGGCCTATGAGTCATCTAACAATCAATGAACATCAAAATGGTCTTGAGGACCTCTGACACACAGACATATGATTCACACGCTTCTTAAACTCTAAAAACCACAGGATCTGAATGAACTTTGGGACCTAACATGATATTGTAGATATTACTAGAAGAGTCATTTAAATGACTTAAATGCAGCCATATATGACATAAACAACAACAAAAAAGAGTTCATTTGAAATTGCTCTCCTTAGAAAGGAATGCTTGCAAGCCTTGCAAGCCCATTTAAATTAAGGCAACTACATTCTGAGAAGAAAGCCAAAAGGTTACTACTTAAGACTGTTCATTAGGAGAAGCAAAATATGCAACAACATATAGATAATCCAATATTTCCCAGGTCAAGTCAAGTGGACAAATCATTAAATTAAAACGGGTCTAGTCCAGGCTTCACCAGTGACACCCTAAGAGACTTTAGCCAAATCAACTCTTTCTTGTACCTCAATGTTCTCAATGGTACAACAGTATAATACTAGTTCTACAACTTTGTCAGTTTACAGAATGAATTATAATGCTCTGAAAAGAGAGTGCACTTATTTTTAAGTGGTCGTATGACCTGTAATAAAACATCTTGATAGAAACACAACCTTTGTTTTAATACTACTTTTATGTGAAAGATAGAAGCCTCAAGAAAATAGAATATTCTACAAAATTTAGATTGTTATCGATTATGATCTTCTAATTATAAGCGATCGCAGAGAATATAAAACAATTGTTTTTCAAGAAGTATTTTTGTTACTATTAACCCTCCTTTGTAGTAACATTTCAACAGCACAACAGTACTTATTGCTTTAAACGTTACCATCTTATGCTATGCAACACAGAAATTGTTAGAAAACTTTGTACCTGTATGTCTTTTTATAGCACACTTAAATAATATTATTTCCATTTAATATGATGAAAAAATCCAATGAAACATCTCTTAAACATTAGTCACAGATATAAGGCAAATGTAATTATCAAGTAGACTATAAAATTATAATTAGTGAAATATCAACTACATTCTGTTTAGAATAAGTATTATTTAATAAAAGAAAAATGTTATTTCAAAACAAGTAGACTAATGCTGTCCTGAAATAAAATATAATTTTTGTAAAGTAATCCTTCGGTTAAGATTCTTGGACTGCTTGCAAAAAAAAGAATTTTTTTATTTAACATCATGCTGAAACAAAAAAGTAAAGTTCAGCTTTACTGTGATAATCCATATAACAACGACTGCACTGCTAGAAATGCCTAAAATTTACCTGCCAGTCCCAAATAAAAAATGAGTAAGTCCCCACATTAAATATTTTCTTTGCTTACTATATTGGAAAAAACTATTATGATCTATTTTACAATCTTGAAACTATTTTTTAAATGTAGCTATCCACTAAAATTTGTCTATATATTAAAGAAGAAAGAATTAAAAAAACTCTAGCTATTTAAAACCTTGAATATAATAGATTCATGTGAGTAACAAAATACTGCAAATCACTGACCTCAAGTGTGACCTTTGTCAATCAAGAGAGACTATGTGATTTATATTTATATGTGACAAAGGAATCACTCTTATTTGAAAAAGCATTTATTCCAGATATGGAATAAAGAAAAAAAAAGTATTTGTTACTAGTGTTCAAACACTTGTACAAGCACTACAAAAGTGTGACTAATTGAAATTTCAAATGAATGAAGCTTCATCACACTTGAAAACTTTCATTATAAATGAACATTATTGCTAATACTTTCTTCATGCTCTAGGAGCTATTCCTTTTTGTTATAAGGTTACAAAATATAAAGAACAAATGGTAATGATACCAAATTTAGGATTTAGGAAAATATTTCAAATGCTACATCATATCTGACACAACACTATGGCTGACTGCTTCAGTGTTTTGTTACAGGCTGTACTTTGTAGAGTAATAAAACACTCAATAAGGTTATTTTTTGAAATATAGTTATACAGAATACAACATAAAATAATGGGCCTACAGACCATTTAGCTTTTACAGAAAGTGAAAGAAAAAGTAATGTAAATAGAATAAGAACAAAGCAAATAATCTCTAATTCCCTACAAACCCTAGACTGAAACTTTCATAGAACATATTTCTTCCTTGCAGCATTTTATGAAATAACTTATTCATTACAAGGATGGATATACAAAAGAACTGAAATGTTCACTATTTCACACTTCACTGTGAATGTATAAAATGCCAATGACAGCTTATGTGCTAAAAATATATCACTCTTAAATTGGTAATCATAAAATGATGTTGCTTAATTTACTCTAAGGCCTTAAGCTTAAAAATAATTTTTACAACAACCAGAACTGGTTATAGTGCACACGTTAAGAAGTATCTGGGAGTTTTCAGATATCTTAATTTTGTATTTCTTTTCTACATACAAAAAATAAAACCTAATTTCAATGTAAACATTTGTATATTACAAGTTTACTATCCAACATAGCACTAACCAAAGAGTCATTTCAAAATACTACATATTGGGATTGGAAATAATGAAGTCACCTTTTTTACCATTTTTTAAAAATAAAAATAAATTTCAGAGATGCTTATTATGTGAATTTAACATTTAAAGTAAATAACTTCTCATTATATTAAAGGATGATCTGAGAGCTTCTAATATTTACTTATGCATATTTATTTTTATATTTTTAAGTCACTGTGATAATTAAGTGCCCATAATAATAACTTACCAAATTTATGCTTCCAGTAGGAGACCCATTAAAAGACTCTGTGGGAGGAGAAATTCAAGTTAGTATAGAAAAAAACTTTTGAAAGAGCTGTTTTACCTAAGGTTCAAACACCAAGAATGAAAGTCACCCAAGCAAAGACATAATGAAACAGCAAAGGAAACTGTGGTATACTACTCCCCAAACACCAGCTCCCTTAAGCCTCATGTTTTTGTGAGCCACATATTCAGAGGAAAACAAAACAAAATATATATACACATATATGTATATATATATATATATATATATGTGTGTGTGTGTGTGTGTGAGTTGCCCCTACAAAACACACACCAAAAATAGACATTCATGTACAGGAGAGCAATTATTAAATATTTTATTCTTATTGTATCACATAAAGTTTTCTGATAAAACATAAACATGAAGAAAACTGTAGAGTGAAGTTCATTAGGAAATGTCAAGGTTTTTTTGTTAGTTCTGTCTTGCTGGATTAAGAAATAATACAAATAAAACTTTTCTTTCATGTGAAGAATAAATAGATTAGTGTATATATATAATATACCGATTATGTCCACTTATTCTTGGTAGATTTGGCTCAAAAACATTACAACCCTAGATTCACAGATCAATATATAACCAATAGAAAAAGATACATAAACTCCATATGCACTGCCATTTAATTAAAAAGCTAAAAATTATTTTAGAAAGTAACATTAGAGAGCCAAGTCAATTACACATTATTAAAATTAATGTCTTTTCCTTCGGTGTTTTATACTATATATAAGCACACAAAGTTACCAATTAAGATGTCTCTCACTTAAAAACAGAAATGAATATATGGTGAAGCAGTAAACATATACAGCTTAAAGTTAATGTATGGCTTCTAGAACTTAAGAGATTATTTATGAATCTAGATATCTAAACAGGTCTTCAAAACCACTTTCTATTACTTTTAGAAAGAAGCAGTTCGTGTTGCTATCCAGCTTCAACAACTCTAAATGCCCAACAACATTTCTTGGTCCCTCAGACCTATGGTCACAAAAAATAAACAGGAAATTCCACCTAGAATTACCCCCTGTTAACAGCAAAGTGATAATTAAAATGAGCAAACAGTTCTCTATCCACCTTATTCAATTATATACCTCCTACTTCCTTCTGTAGTCTGCCCACTTCTTAAATCTTTCTACCAAAGACAAATCAAGTTAAAAGAGCAATCAGAAGGAAAACAAGGTGTAATTTAGTTTTGTGATCAACAATAAGAAGATCCGGAAATAGAGTCTAAAATCAATCAAGGCCCATATTTAGTCAAGATTTTGATAACTGCCTATGAACATTAGAAAACAAAAGTATGATTTCATATGGCACGAAAAATGTGAGTAAAATTAAAACAGAGCATTATTTAAATATTTTAAATATTTAATTATTAAATATATTAATATGGTTAATCAATTAACATGGTTTTAATGAATGAGAAATATCAAGTATTTTAAGGCTGAACTAAAATGCAATACAAAGAGGAAGAGAAGGAAAAAAGGGGAGGCTTACAAAAGCCATTCAGCTACCTACCTACCTACCTACTGAAGTTTGATTAAATAGGAATGAAATTCCTTCCTCAGAAGGGGAAAAAAAACCAACCCACTGAAGGATATAATCACACATAATAAGACTTGGCGCATTCATTCATTTTAGGCTCGCCTGTAGCCTCCATTTTTAAAAAAATTATCTATAATAGTTAAAAACTAGATTAGAGAATTATTTTTAAAATGTCTAAAAAATAAATTGTCAAGAATATTATTTTTTTTTAATTTTATTTATTTGAGAGAGAGAAAGAGAGAGAAAATGAGCGGGAGCAGGGCAAAGAAGGAGACGGAGAAGCAGGCTCTCCTCTGAGCAGGGAGCACGACACAAGGCTTGATCCCAGAACCCTGGAATCATGACCTGAGCCGAAAGCAGATGCTTAACAGAACGAGCGACCCAGGTACCTCAAGAAACTTAATTTTAAAGATAAAACTGATTTTATAACAAAAAATGTGGGGAAGGCCTATTTTTGATTAAACAATCTTATAATAACAAGAAAATCATAAGCATTACTATTTGAAAAAAATCCCAGCAGCTGCCTAAAACCTAAACACAAGCAAAAACAATAAACCTGACATTTATTTATACCCATCATTCTACATACTTTTTTCAAATGGTTTCAAGAAAAGGAATTTATACCCATCATTCTACATATTTATACCTGTCTTTCCACATACTTTTTTCAAATGGTTTCATGAAAAGGAGTTAGACAATTTCTTAGTTATAAAGATTATAAAAGGTCACCAAAAAGGACAAAAAACATTAAAAAGCAATGTCCTAGAAAGACAAAAAATACATTAATGTATATAATTCCAAACTTCAATCAGTAATTCCAATGTGAAGGATGACTCAGTGGCTGATACATTAGAGAAGTACATTTACTTCAGATCAAGACAAGTCGCAGAAAAAAATTTTTAATGTACTTTATGCTTTAAGAAAGTTTTGGGAAGTTTCTGATAAAATATTGGTTCCATTAGTTGCACGGATGACAACTAACTAGATTGCCTAGAAAGATATGAATAAAAGTTAAAGTCAATTTACAAGACTTTGATAGAGTTCTTATACTATAGGAACAAAAACTACTGCCACAGAATGTAATGCTACTATCATCATTTTAAATTATAGATTACTTAGAAGCTCAAAGAATTGGCTGATTATGATTTATCTCCTCTCATTCTGGGTCATTTAGCAAATCCTATATAATACTAAGAAATCTCTAGAGTATCTACATATATAAAACAGTGTGTGTGTGTGTGTGTGTATACACACTACGTAATACTAAGAAATCTCTAGATGAAATGAAAATAAAAATATTTATTTTTTTATATTTTTTATATATAGTACACTGCTACTTGCAAATTTTATAGCAGCTCTGTAAAAGATTTTTCAATAGAAACAGTAAATACAAATAACACTGTATGATAAACTTGAGTTACACTGAATTTTACTCAGTTCCCACAGAAGTACTCTTAAAAAAACCCAAACTTCCTTAATTATGCAATCATATCCAGTTAATGGAACATTATTCCAGGTTTACAAGTTAAACCAGAAAAAGTATTAATTTAAAAACTCAAAATATTAGATCAACAACCAATATAGAATTATTAAAACTCAAATGCAAACTCCTGTAACTGGATTTCTTAGATTATTTAAAAAGTAAACTCTTACTAATACAGACCAGGGAAAGAAGGAGGAGGGAGAGGGGATGAGAAGAGTACGAACCTGCTATAACAGAGATTATTTTTTAAAGCAATGCTAACTGGGGCACCTGGGTGTCTCAGTTGTTAAGTGTCTGCCTTCAGCTCAAGTCATGATCCCAGGTTCCTGGGATAGAGCCCCACATTGGGCTGGCAGGAAGCCTGTTTCCCCCTCTTCCACTTCCCCTGCTTGTGTTCCCTCTCTCACTGTGTCTCCCTCTATCAAATAAATAGACAGATAGGTAGTATCATGCTTAGCGAAATAAGTCAAGCGGAGAAAGACAACTGTCATATGATCTCCCTGATATGAGGAAGTGGAGATGCAACATGGGGGAGTTAAGAGGGTGGGAGAAGAATAAATGAAACAAGATGGGATTAGGAGGGAGACAAACCACAAGTGACTCTTAATCTCACAAAACAAACTGTGGGTTGCAGGGGGGAGGGAGGTTAGGAGAGGGGGATGGGGTTACAGACACTGGGGAGGGTATGTGCTACGGTGAGTGCTGTGAAGTGTGTAAACCTGGCGATTCACAGACCTGTACCACTGGGGCTAAAAATACATTATATGTTTATAAAAAATAAAAATTAAAAAATTTAAAAAAAGATAGATAAAAATAAAGCAATGCTAACTACCTAACAGATGTATTGTTATCTCCAACTTGAAGTAGTCCTGTCCATAGAGCCTATTCATAAATGGTTAAAATTACTCTCAAAATAATTAGTGAACTCTTGCCCACTTACTTTTTATTTCCATTGCTTATTTCAACATACCAGGAGGCTTATCACACCTTACATATTCTATTAGTTTTCTAAGTACTTCTGAATTGGATCACCAGTAAAATGGTCATTGGACTTCATAATATGCACGCCTGTGCTCTAAAGGCTGCCTCTATCACTATTTTTAAATAACTGCTTTTATACTACTAATAAAAATTGATGTTTTAGTTTATAAATCATTCTCCTATACATAATTTCCTTTAAATCCAACAATGCTCTAACAACAACTCTGAGGTAAGATATTACTATGACAAAATTATTCTTCCAGATTTACAACTGAGAAAAATCAGACTTAAATTAAGTGTTTGGTCAACATCACTATAGGTATTAAGTAGTAGAACAGCAGTAAAATCTAAATATTTTGATTCTCAAAGCCTGCTTTCTTTATTATGTCATACTGATAATATCCTCATTTGAAAACAACTGAAAGATTGGAATAAGCCACACATGTAGTTTCTTCTACCTTATACAATGCAGGATTTGGAAAACAGTATTATAAAAATCAGAACTATAAAAGAGAAAAAAAATTTTTTTAAACAATGCTTTATATAGTTTACGGTACATTCTCAAGATCATGGCTTGTTATCTCATTTAATCTTCTCAATAATCCCGCTGTTAGTCATGAATATTATTAGTTACTAGTAAAACGGAAAATACCATAAAAATATTTGGGTGACAAACTCAAGAAAACATTCTTCTGAAGACTTCAAGGCTTTTATAGTTGTGTTTTAATCTGTTACTAAATTTTCAGCCTTTTAATTTAGTGTAGTGACTAAATTTTGTCATTCATTTATAGAGTTTTAAATATTTTATAATTTATATTGGGCTTCAAGCCATTTTTTACCTTGCTTGAAACATTGTCTTTTGGTCAACAGTATATAGGAATAGATTTATGTATACATGCATGCACACGGGCACACACACACACAGGCACTGTGCCACCTTACCTCCATCACCATCATCTGATCCTCTGAAACTAGGATCTTTTAACATATCCAGCTCAGCTAACATGCGCACATAAAGTGCATTCTGTCTGAAGGAAGGATAAAATCTTTCATCTCGTAGCATCAATTCATAAACCTTATTGAAATAAATCAAGATATTTCACCATTAATACAGATAATGTACTAATTTTCACTAATAAGATTTCAACAAAAGCTAGAATGAGGTCTTGTTATGATCAATCACAGGTTCCATATTTATAAGGTGCCAGCAATAAGCCTACATCACAACTAATGATTTCTCAACTAATTTCAAAATCAACAATCCCTCTAGTACCTAAGTGCATGGAAAATGGTCCCAGTGCAAGGCAAGTCACATGACAGGTTATAGGTAATGTTCTAGGAACTAGTGTTCTCTAAGAAACAAGTCTACATAAAGGCTCCAGGAACACAGTAAAATAAATTTATGTCAGGCCACTTATACATCATTATTAACTCATGAAATTCTATGACTATATATCTGGGCCTTTAGCCAGATTTAAGTAACAACCCAAATAAGGATTTTCCTCATTTGTCATTTAAATAAACAAACAAAAGACTGGCCTACTTTTTTTTTTTTTTTAATGAGAAGTGTTAGTCAGTTAACTTATCTTTTTAGTTACCATTATACTTTTATGTTTCAATAACCATTTAAAAAATCAATTACATGCACATAAAAACACATTTTCATAAGAAACATACAAATGACAAATGTTATATATAATACCTTCCTTTGAATGTCATCAAAGATTTCAGGGGTTGGATCTTCATGATTCAAAGTATCTGCTAATTTTGCTACCAAATAATCATCAACAGTAACTCTTGGAGATGCCTAACAGAGAAAAATAAAATAATGACCTTTTTGAGTTTCTAAAGACAACTTATTTCTTAGAGTAGAAGAATTATATAATGGATGGAACCATATTATTGAAAGTAATTGGTAAAACAAAAAACAAAAAACAACCCTGGTTTGTAAACAACACCTTGACATTTAAGAAGGCTGAAACAAAACAAAAAACTTTCTTGTCATCAACTAGTATAAAGTACACTGGGAGACAAACATGGATTTAAATCTTGACATTTGCTGAATTAGTTACCTCTCAATAAGATTCATTTCCTCAATCTGTAAAATGGAGATAATACTAACCATATAAATATTTCACCATATTGAAAGATTTATCTGGGCACCTGAGTGGCTCAGTAGGTTAAGCAGCTGCCTTCAGCTCAGGTCATGATGCCAGAGTCCTGGGAATGAGCCCTGAGTCAGCAACTTGCTCAGCAGGGAGTCAGCTTATCCCCCTCTCTCTGCCTGTTCCCCTGCTCATGTTCTCCCTCCCTCTGTCTACCTCAAGTAAATAAAATCTTAAAAAAAAAATAAATATTAAAAAATTAAGAGATTTCTAAGGCATACAACCAGTGTCTGGCACATAGGAATACTGTCATGAGGAGTTAGTGCTGAGTATCAAGTAGTCCTGGATGTGTATTTAATGTGATTGCCAAAAGAGCAAGTCATTTGTTACTTATTTAACACTAGAAACAATCTTTTTAAATAGTCTTTAAGAGATTACTGTTCTCCTAAATTTGACTTAAAATGCTGCAGCGAAGTTCCAGTGTGATACGGGAGGGCAAAAAATATAAAATGTTGATTTTTCCAACAACTTCCATTTTAATGAGCATAATATGACAGATATGCCACACAAATATAAAATTTGATGTTCAATGTGAAAAATTTCTTTATTGAAAGAAAAAATGCTGAAAAGCTAGAAATATGGTCATCTTTGGCATGCCAGCTTTTGAATTTTTAACTCTGAAGGCTCTGGAGAATAAATGAACGATCAGGATGGGAAATTCTAAAGAAACTTGCACAAGAATGCGTTGTTTAAATAATTTCTCTATCCAAGGAAAAGACTGGATAAATACAGAAAAGGAGAAAAGGTTTCAAGAGTAAGTAAACAACAGGGTATAAATGTGTAGAAAAAGGCTTACACAATGTCTAATGCTCCCTGGTTCACTCTACATTCTAATTAGTAAACCCAAGTAGGTGGTTAGGGTTTTTTGCAAGAGGAAGGAAGGAGTGCTTATTTATTGTTTGTGTGTGTAGAGGAGGATGTGGTGGTGGTGGTGGTGGTGGGGTGTGTGTGGTTTCCCCTGAAACAAAAAAAGAATTGAACAACTTCAAGTACGTGATAAAAATTAGAGAGGGACTGATTTTAGCTTATTTTGTCCTGTCAGTTGCCCTCTAAGCTCAAGAAACTCAGTTTCTAGGATATAAGAGGCATACTTAAAAATCATAACATTTTACATTTAGTTTACTTTTTCCTATAGTCTCAAATATACACAACTGGGTTAGGACTCATCCTTGGTATAACGTGACCAATACTTTTAAAGAGCTTTCATGAGACACAACCAGCCAGATCTACCTACTTAAAAAAAATAAATACAGAAAAAATATTTATGTATATTTTTTATCACTTTAAACATAAAAATGCAAAGATGTGTTTTTCCAAAATCATCTATTAATCTGCATTCTGTACTTTTCACACAAATGTGGTTATTTAAATAAGAGGTCTAGTTATCAGCGGCAATTAGTAATTAATAAGACTAATTAAACAAATAATGTTTGAGAGAAACATACTAGGTTTTACCCTCTAATACACTATGTAACTTTTTAAGCTTTTTAAAAGATATTTAAATATTGTAGGCTATATTATTGTGTATTGTTAAAATGTATAAATATAAGACCTCGAAAAAAGTTATACACAGAGGCACGTTGGTGGCTCAGTCATTAAACATCTGCCTTTGGCTCGGGTCATGATCTCAGGGTCCTGGGATATAGCCTAGCATCGGGCTCCCTGCTCAGTGGGAAGCCTGCGTCTCCCCCTTCCACTCCCCCTGCTTGTGTTCCTTCTCTCACTGTGTCTGTCTCTGTCAAATAAATAAAATATTTGAAAAAAAAAAGTTATATACCTACAATAAGACTAAACAGACTATCTATACTTAATCAAAAAATTATTTTCTTTTTATTCCATGATTCCATAAGATATTTTACTTTTTTGAGTCTCCTTTTTTAATAATACTTCTCTGATCTGCTTGCAGATTTTAAGACATCACTTTTTTTATTTTTTTGTACCAAGTGGTATAAATGAATACAATCAAATACAAAATTCACTTTGACTTTCAGGTCTGCTCTTAAGCCTACGTCACACTTACTTCTGTTATCAGCCCAATGTGCTGATGTCAAATTAAATGTCTTTTCAGTAGAACTATTTAGGCACAGAATAATTACATTTTACTTACTAAGAACTGCATCTATAAATTAACATATAGACTATTTGTGTCTAAAATGCCCTTTTTAAACATTTTAAACATAATGGATATCACTAAAAGTTATTACCTCCTTCTCGAGGAAAATGGGTTTTAAAACACAGAGGTCATTTAAACTTGTGAGACCAAAGGTGAATTCCAAATAAATTATAGTTTTAGTAAAGAAACTAAGAAAATCCTTTTAAGCTAACTATCTCCTTCTTATGATATTTTTTTTGAGTTCTCAACAATCTCATTTCAAAAACAATCAGCCCTTCTTTGACAAATTGAGGTTTCTTTGTAGCCTATACATACACAACTCAGGTCAATCTATCCTTTTCAAGGTTCCTTTTAACCTCTTCAAACATTAGTTGAGAGTTATTTATTTATTTATAAATTTCTATTTACCCTAATTCTTTTCCATATTTATTTTTAATGTATTTTCAAATTAGGGGACACTATTCTTACCACATTCTTTGAAAATATGACTTTACTGTATGTCAATATTTTAGTATCTTTTTTATGGCTGGCAATAATCATAGCCATGTTGAAGCAAATGTCTAAGGAAGTTATTTTGTGACATTTTTATAATGTCAAAAATCTCACTGTTGGGGCACTTGGGTGGCTCAGTTGGTTAAGTGGCTAACTTCGGTTCTGGTCAAGATCTCAGGGTCCTAGGATCAAGCCCCGAATTGGTCTCCCTGATCAGCAGAGAGTCTGCTCCTCTCTCTGCCTCTGTTGCTCCCCCTGCTTGTGCTGTCAAATAAATAAATGACTCTTAAAAAAAACAAAACAAAACAAAAAACCTTCATTGTTTCTAATGTTTCGAAGAAACTAAAAACTGACCAAAAATCTTTATTATGAAAACCTCAGTATCACAGGTAAGCAAGTGATACCCTGTTTTAGCAGTATTGTATAGAAGGACTATATGATATTTAGCAGGTAAGATCTTTTCATTTTCTTTGGTAAGAATTTTATGGACTGAAAGGAATTTGTTAAAATTTACATCTGTACTGTGTGCAATAACTTCTGGGCCTTTGGCTAAGATCAAATGCACTGTTTGCTAAATATACAAATATATGAACAAAGTTTGTTTTATTTTTTCTGCAATTTACTAAAATCTTAGAAATCAAGAAGATATCTAAAACTCCCATTTTTTTCAAATTAAAGTACCAAACACCAGTGGAAAATACACTCTCATTGCCACAATCTGATGTAACGCGATATACTACAGAAAGCAAGATTGCTGGTGAGATCTACCAGAGTAAGGTCTAAATTTCAAAGGGCCACCAATTCCTTTCAGTCCATAAACTTCTTACCAAAGGCACCCAAAATTAATTCTAGTTTTAAAAAGCAAGCAAGTGGGATGCCTGGGTAGCTCAGTCCTTCAATGTCTTCCTTTGGTTCAGGTCATGATCCCAGTCCTGGGATGGAGTCGCAATCAGCCTCCTTGCTCAGTGGGCAGCCTGCTTCTCCCTCTGCCAGCCACTCCCCCCTGCTCTCTCTCTCTGACAAATAAGTAAACAAAATCTTAAAAAAACAAAACAAAACAAAAAAAGGTACAGGCTAATGTGTGTTCATTTGTGTAGTATGCCCAAGCTAATTCACTTAATAGCCACTACTTTTAACTGACCAGTGAGGTCTTTGGGGGAGATGAAAAAAACTTTTTACTGACTTAAAATTATTTGCAAAATTCAGTTTCCAAATTTGCTTTTATATCCCCTTCTCCACCAAGATCAATCCCAAAACATTTTTTGCTCTTCATGCAGTCAGTATGCTTTATTTTGGTTATTTACTCTCCCTAACCCAGGTAGAAGGCTCCTTCCATCTGTCATTAAAATGATTTAGTCCTTCAGCCTCTTCTATTGGCAATGTCTGGGTAATGCTGATGTTGGTACCATAATCATTCTCATTTTCATTATCTGAACTTTAGAAACCTCGGTTACAATATTCATAATGTTAAAAATTTAAAAGTCCCATCACAATACACAGCACAGAACAGGAAAAGCAAAAGATGAATAGTTAACATTCATGGTAACAATGCACTTAAGCCATACATGGAGTGCTACACGATGGAGAATTTATTACTGTGAAGAGTAAACAATGACTGCCAATAGTAGAAGGTAAGAGAAAAAGAGAGCAATGACTACCCAAGGAGAGAAATCCACGCCACAGTCATCTGACACTAAAATGCTGCCTTTAGCACTGAATTCTGGAATTACGTATGGGTTTTGCATTTTTTCTCAATCTTCTCCACCCACTGCTAAAATGTGGGACTTACAGTATCTTGGAGAAGGGTTTCCCAAGACTTAGGATATTTTCCAAAGCTTTAAAGAAATATTAACTTCAAAAACATAACAAACTCACAGTTAACTTCTCACTGGAAATAATGAAAGCCAGAAAACAATTAAATACTATCTTTAAAATGCTGGAAAAAACTGACTTAATAACTATTATTTCATTTTTCCAGTATTAACTGTAATCCATTCAACTGGTCTACATATAACAGAGCTGACTCTATAGCCTACTTTAAAAATTAACATAGAAAAACTTAGATATACACACTATAGCTGTGTTTTTAAACAGCAGAAACTCTTGAATGTGTTCAGGTAGAAATATGAACAGCAATATTCAGAGCAAAAGTACAACAGAAAAGAAAGGGAAACAAACCAAACTGCTCATAAATATTTTTGAAGGTAGGAGCGCCTGGGTGGCTCAGTGGGTTAAAGCCTCTGACTTTGGTTCAGGTCATTATCCTGGGGTCCTGGGATTGAAGCCCACACTGGGCTCCCTGCTAGGCAGGGAGCCTGCTTTCCCCCTCTCTCTGTCTCTGCCTGCCTCTCTGCCTACTTGTGAGCTCTGTCAAATAAATAAATAAAATCTTTAAAAAAACATTTTTGAAGTAAATAAACTCTTGGGCTTCAGTACAAATGAATTACACTTATATAAATCAACATGTATAAAATGCAATATAATAATGAGGGGAATAAAAGCAAGGCATATAGTCCATTCCATTTATATAAAGGTTAAAAAAAAGCTAAGCAATATACTGCTTTAGAAAATATATGTATAGTAAAATGGTATGGGAAAGCAAGTGAATAATTACAGAAAACTAAGTTCATCAAGAAAAAAGAAAACAGACAAACAAGACAGGTGAAACAGGTGAAAAATATACTAAGGATCTTCAAAAGCACAGTACATGTTCTATTTCTTTAGCCAGATGGTATATACAAATGTGTCTGTTACATTCTTTAGAATATGCACTCTTTAAAAAGTATGATATATTTCATTTGGCAAAAATATAAGCAAATGGACTAATAAGCAGTTTTCAAATAAAATTCACACTTAAAATTCAAATACAAGGGCACGTGGGTAGCTTAGCCAGTGAAGTACCTGCCTACCGCTCAGGTCATTATCCCAGGTCCCTGGGACTGAGTCCCACACCAGGCTCCCTGCTCAGTGGGGAGTGTGCTTCTCCCTCTCCTCCCTGTTCATGTTCTCTTTCACTATCTCTCTTGCTTTCTCTCTAATAAAAATAAAATCTTATTTTTAAAAGTTCAAATACAATTTTTGTGCTAGTATGTATAAATTCGAAGGTACTCTATGGCATAGCCGTTACAAATACTGGAGTATGCGGAATCTTGTGGATTGTTGTGTCCATATTCATGAGCAATACTGGTCTGTAGTCTTCATGATGTCTCTGTCTGGTGTTGGTATCAGAATGACAGTTTCGTCTTGCCATTTGCGATGATGTGGATGGAACTAGAGGGTATTATGCTGAGTGAAGTAAGTCAACCAGAGAAAGACAACTATCATATGATCTCCCTGATATGAGGAAGGGAAGATGCAACATGAGGGATCTGGGGGTAGGAAAGGAATAAATGAAACAAGGTAGGATTGGGAGGGAGACAAACCATAAGAGACTCTTAATCTCAAAAAACAGAGGGTTGCAAGGGGGTAGCGAGAGGGTGGTGGGATTATGGACATTGGGGAGGGTATGTGCTATGGTTAGTGCTGTGAAGTGTGTAAACCTGGCGATTCACAGATCTATACCCCTGGGGCTAATAATATATTACACGTTAATGAAAAAATTTAAAAATTAAAAAAAAAAAAAAAAAACTAGAACACCAAAAAAAAAAAAAAATAGAGTTTCTCAATCTGTGTCTTTCAAGACATTTGCCCATATCATTTAAGTTTTCTAATTTGTAGTGTAAAGTTGTTTATATTTGCATTTAGTCTTTTTTATTTCCATAGGGTTGGTGATGATGCCTTCTGTTTGATTCATGATTTTGGTATCTGTGACTTTCTTTTTTATTTTTCTTGGCCAAGCTGGCTAAAGGTTTGTCAATTTTAAAGAATCAACTTTTGGCTATATTGATTTTCATTACTGTTTTTCTGTTTTCCATTTCATGGATATCCATTCTGATCCTTCAGTTTTCCTTGAATTTATTTTACTATTCCCCTTCTAGTTTAAGGTGAAAATGTAAATTGCTACTTCAAGATCTTTCTTCTAACTTGGCATTTAAAGTGACATATTTCTCTATAAGCACTGTGGTAACTGCATCCCATAAATTTTGATACACTGTGTTCTCGTTTTCATTCAATTCAAAATACCTCCTAATTTCCTTCTGATTTCTTTTGACCCAGAGACTATTTTGAAATGTGTTAATTTTTAAGAATTTATAATTTCTCAAAACTCCTTCTGTTAATTACTAATTAATTCCACTATGATAAAAGGACATACTTTTGTATGATTTCAACACTTAAATTCAGAGTTGTTTTATGGCCTAGCAATAAAATCTAACCCAGACAATGTTTCATATAAGCTTGAAAATAATGTGTATTCTCTGCTGTTCTTAGGGAAAGTATTCTATAGATGTGCAGGTTTGATAGTGGTTTATAGTGTTCTATAGTGTTCTTCATTTACTGTGTATCTTTGGTCATATTCTATCTACTTGTTCTATCACTACTGAAGTCTTCAATATCCATCTGTTGTTGAATTGTCTATTTCTCTCTTCAATTCTGTCAGGTTTTGTCCTATGTATGTGGAGGTTTTGCTGTAGTATTTCTAATTATTTTTTTGACGGTAAATCAAGGATCAATTGACCTTTTTATCATTATAAAATGTTTTTTCTATTAATAATTTTTGTTTTAAAATCTATTATCTAATATTAGATAGCTGCTCCAGCTGTGTTTTGGTTACTGTATGCATCGTTTATCTTTTTCCATTCTTATACTTTCAATCTTCTGTATCCTTGAATCTAGAGTATGTGTGACTTTGATCTTGACTTTGTCACTAGTATTTGCATGACCCTGGCAAAGTTAATTCAATTTTCTAAACATGAGCTTCTTTACCTATAATACAAGAACAGTAATATACAGAAAGACTGTTACCAAGATTAAATGAGACAAGGTTTGCAAGTAGTTCTGCTTACTATAAGTAATGAATATTCAGAAGTATTACAAAAATTATTACTGAGAAACTTTGTTAGATTACTCCTTTCTGCCCAGGGATGCTGCTGAGTAAGCTTCATTCAAGTCTCCCCTCCCACCACCATCATGTCTAAGTCAGGGTCTCCCAAAGAGGCTGAACAGATGCAGAAGCTCTTTACTGGAGGTCTGAGCTTTGAAACCGAGGAGAGTCCGAGGAGCCATTCTGAGCAATGCGGAACACTTACAGACGAACTGTGTGGTAATGAGATATCCAAACACCAAGCGCTCCAGAGGCTTTGGGTTCGTCACATATGCCCCTGGGGAGGAGGTGGATGCAGCCATGAATGCAAGGCCACTCTTCCACACAAGGAAGAGTTGTGGAACTAAAGACAGCTATCTCAAGAGAAGATTCTCAAAAACCTGGTGCCCACTTAACCGTGAAAAAAGTTTTTGTTGGTAACATCAAAGACGACACGAAAGAATATCATCTAAGGGATTACATTTGAACAGTAAGGGAAAATCAAAGAAACTGAGATCATGACTGACTGAGGCAGTGTGTAATCATCCCTCAGAACAATGTACTGACCAAACACGCTTGAACATGTACCAGCAATAGGCCTCTCTGGGAGAAGATGATATACATCCTTGAAGCCCTAGCAGCTGGGAACGCCCAGCCTGTTTCTTTTTTCTGTTATCTCCCCTTCTCCAGTGATCACCTGTAGTTAATTAGATGATTCCTTTAAATGTGTTTACTCAACCACAGATCCTATACTGCTTGATCAGGTATATCTTGCTTGCTTGTTGACTGTTATCTGTATCTATTAAGTATGGACTGAGGAGCTGTTCTGGGAGGCAATCTTCTCAATTGCCGACACTTGCTCCCGTTCTCTTGAAGTGACTTGTTCGTGCCCCATTCTTTTCCCACGTGCCTTTGGAAAGTGGCAAGTGGTCATTGGAAAGCAGCAGCAGGGGCAAAAAGAGCAGTTTTGCTTTGTAACATTTGATGACTATGATTCTGTAGACAAGATTGTCATTCAAAAATACCTTACTTTGAATGGCCACAACTGTGAAGAACGGAAAAGCCCTATCAAAGCAAGAGAGGGCTAGTGCTTCATTCACACAAAGAGGTCTAAGTGGTTTTGGAAACTGCTGGTCGTCGTGGAGGTGGTTTTGGTGGGAATGACAACTTTGGTCATGGAGGGAACTTCAGTGGTCGAGGTGGCTTTTGGTGGCAGTCGAGGCGGTGGTGGATAAGGTGGCAGTTGGGATGGCTATCACAGATTTGGTAATGATGGAAGCAACTTTGGAGGTGGCAGAAGCTGTAATGATTTTGGCAATTACAACAATCAATCCTCAAATTTTGGACCCATGAAAGGAGCAAATTTTGGAGGCAGAAGTTCTAGCCCCTATGGTAGTAGAGGCCAATACTTTGCTAAACCATGAAACCAAGGTGGTTCCAGCAGCATAAATAGCTATAGCAGTGGCAGAAGGTTTTAATTACTGCCAGGAAATAGCTTAGCAGAAGAGGAGAGCCAGAGAGGTGACAGGGAGGCTACAGGTTATAACAGATTTGTGAACTGAGCCAAACACAGGGGTAGCAGGGCCTAGCTGCTTCAAAGAAGACATGTTTTAGACAATACTCATGTGTATGTACAAAAAGTTCAAGGACTGTATTTGTGACTAATTGTGTAACAGATTATCATAGTTTCTGTTCTGTGGAAAGTGTAAAGCATTCCAACAAAGGGTTTTAATGTAGTTTTTTTTTTTTTTTTGCATCCTTGCTGTTGATTGCTAAATGTAATAGTCTGATCATGATGCTGAATAAATGTGTCTTTAAAAAATATATTATTACTAATGTTACTACCAAAGAAGATAAAAAAACTAATCAAAACAGAGACTCACCTTTTCTGATAAATACTGTTCATATATTCCAACAGCAGCTGCTCTTAAGAGACCTTTGGTTTGGTTGGTTTGATGTTTTCCATCTTTCTGACGACTTAATAAAACTTCGAGTTGCTGTTGGGCTGTAACTCGGTATCCTTCCACTGTCATCCAGAAGAAGAGATGTGCTTGACCTCCAGTTTGCTGCATGTAATCTACCAAACAAAATCCATAACAACATAGATATTAATGTCACATATTTTTGGATGCATGTAGCCATGCAAGTTAAGAAAGATTAAAGTTTCAAATACTTAAAACTCTACATTTTCAAACTGTTAAGCAAATGCTTAAGATGAAGAATGCTTACATCACAAATTGGTTAGGTTAAAAAGATCACAGTTATATAGAAAACACAAATGGAAGCACACATTTTTTTTTAAATCTTATTTTTCATGATAAAATTTCTAGGAGATAAAATTACTACAGAAGGCTTCATCAGAAAGAAACTACTTCAGGAACATTTGGCTTCTGTTCTCAATAAAGATTACGGATTATAATATTAATATTCTTACAAATATTAAAAGTAAGGATTAGGATCTTCAATAAGCCATGCATTTATGTTTTTGGTCATGAAAATGAAAAATCAGGGAGGTTTACTGAAAATGTCCTCCAGATAAAAAGCAGTTTTGATGTACAGTTGACCCCTGAACACTGCTGGTTAGATCAGGGGCACAACTCACCATGGACTCAAAAATCCATGTATAATTCCTGACTTCCCAAAACCATAACTACTAATAGTCTACTGTTGACTGGAAGCCTTCCCAATTATATAAACAATGAACACATACAACATTCTGTATGTACTATATTCTTAAAGTAAGCTAGAGAAAAAAATGTTAAGAGAATCATAAGGAAAATACATTTGTATTACTATACTGTATTTATCATATACAATCTATATAAATAAGTGAATCTGCACAGTTCAAATCCATGTTGTTCCAAGGTCAAATATATTAACAAAATTAGTAAATATTTATATGTATTAAAATTACATAAAAACAAAGACCTATTCATGCACAAAATGATACAAATGTTAAAAACAATGTTGCTGATAAAGAACTCCTTCTCAAATAATTTAAATTCATAGAATCTGCTAGAATTTAAATGAGTTATTTAACAAATGCACATTTAAGTTATAATAAGCATTTCTTTCCTTCTAAACAAAATAAATCTCTACCTCTATGATTTCCAAAAAAGGGAACACTTCAGAGAATGGGGAGTGGAGGAAAGATATATTTGGTATGCTTAATATCAGATATTTAAAGTTTAGTAATATTTACGATTATTAAAAATTTCAAGGGCTGTTTTATTTTCATAAAACGGATTTACCCACCCATAAAAAATTGTAGTGCAACATTGTCTACAAGAATGCTGTCCAAGGGGACTGTGCAAAGTTTCCCAAAGTTCGCTGCCAGTTTCACAGTATTTATTTCCTAAAAGAAAAGTAAATGCAGGTCAATATTTCATCTACTCATATATTAGGTCAAAGATCTTTTCATAGATATAAAAATGTTAAACTAAAATGGAATAAAAATAAAGTTTTTTCTTTTCTTTCTCCTTCATGTGGGTTCCCAAAAGTCCTAGCCTAAAGAATTTCCTAATTAATAGCTGCATAGTAAGTATGCATTAAAAGTATGATAAGCATTCACTTCTTTCATTATAAAATAATTCTGAATTACCAGAATTTCAAATATTCTCTATTTCTACATATTCCAAATGAAAATGAACATTTTAGGAGCTAAAGGGGATATCTGGAATGCTTACAATGTCCAAGAATAAATAAATCCCAACATGTTCAAGTACAGACTGAAGTCTATTCACTGAGAAAACAGAAAATTTCCCAAAAGAGTAATTTTTCTCCTGAGAGAGTAAAAACTCTACCATCTTTCATTAAAAATATGCTTCTTCTCAGACGACCTAAACAGTAAATTAAATTTAGTTTTCAAAGTCAAAAAGCAAAGTAACTACCTACACATGAAAAAACACAGAAAAACAAAACAAAACATGAGTTCAAAATTTAGACAGTCTAGAGATGCCTGGGTGGCTCAGTCAGTTAAGCATCTGCCTTCAGTTCAAGTCATAATCCCAGGGTTTGGGGTCGAGCCCTGCACTGGGCTCCCTGCTCAGTAAGGAACCTGCTTCTCCCTCTGCCTGCCACTCCTCCTACTTGTGCTCTCTCTTTTCTCTCTCTGATGAATAAATAAATAAAATCTTCAAAAAAATTTATAGAGAATCCACATGTCAAGCACTGTGCTATGTACTTTATACACATTATTCTCCACAATAATCCTATTGGATAAATATCACCCACCTCACTTAACAGATAAAAAAGCTGAAATCAGAAAGACTGTCTATGATTACAGAGCTGCCAAGAATGACTCGGTGTTTTCAAAGCCTGCAGCCTCTTCCATAAAACCCGAATGTTTCTGTGTCACCAGTTCTCTGTATTCCTAAATCCCTATCTCAATCCTCTATTTAAAAAAGAAAGATCAGAGGCGCCTGGGTGCTCAGTCGGTTAAGGTTTCCCTTCAGCTCAAGTCATGATCCCAGGGTCCTGGGATTGAGTCCCCTGTTGGGCTCCTTGCTCAGTGGGGAGCCTGCTTCTCCCTCTATCTCTGCTCCCCTGAACCCTGCTCATGTGTTCCATCTCCCTCTTGCTCTGTTCTCTGTCAAATAAATTAATAAAATCTTAAAAAAAAAAAAAAAAGGAAAAGAAAGATCAGAAGGTTTTTCTGAAAGTTTGGGTGCCTTAATTAGGGGGAAATACTAAATTAGATGTAGTTAATACATAATGGAGAAGAAAAAGAACTTGAGAAAAGTGGAAAACTTCCTCTCTAATTAGTATTTCCCTTCATATAAATACTGTATAATAATAGATAACTGACTTAAAATGTTTGGCATAAAGCAACCTGGTGGCAGCACGTTTTCTCCTAAGTCTTCTTTCTTCACCTCTTTCTTTCCCAGAAGCAGCTCCACATATGAGATGCAGAAGAGTATTCATTTATTATTGTAATAAAAAAGATAAACAGCCTTCTAAGATTTCAAGATGAGTAGCATGGTTAAAAAACTTTATCTCAGCAATTGCACTACTGGGTATTTACCCTAAAGATACAAACGTAGTGATCCAAAGGGGCACGTGCACCCGAATGTTTATAGCAGCAATGTCCACAATAGCCAAACTATGGAAAGAACCTAGATGTCCACCAACAGATGAATGGATCAAGAAGATGTGGTATATATACACAATGGAATACTATGCAGCCATCAAAAGAAATGAAATCTTGCCATTTGCGACAACATGGATGGAACTAGAGCGTATCATGCTTAGTGAAATAAGTCAAGCAGAGAAAGACAACTATCATATGATCTCCCTGATATGAGGAAGTGGTGATGCAACATGGGGGCTTAAGTGGGTAGAAGAAGAATCAATGAAACAAGATGGAATTGGGAGGGAGACAAACCATAAGGGACTCTTAATCTCACAAAACAAACTGAGGGTTGCTGCGGGGAGGGGGGTTTGGAGAAGGGGGGTGGGATTATGGACATTGGGGAGGGTATGTGCTTTGGTGAGTGCTGTGAAGTGTGTAAACCTGGTGATTCACAGACCTGTACCCCTGGGGATAAAAATATATGTTTATAAAAAAAAATTAAAATAAAATGCAAAAAAAAACACCTTTATCTCTGTGGAGATTCTGACTTTTCTTCCCAAGTGAACTAATTAAAAAGGTAAAGCTTGAGACTCAAAAAAGAATTGATGGGCTTCAAAACAAGGTATCTAAATTTTAAAGGGATCTGCTATGAAAAGGTGTCTGAACACTGGGGCACGTGGGTGGCTCAATCAGTTGAGCATCTAACTCTTGATTTCAGCTTAAGACATTTACTCTGGGTCCTGGAAGCAAGCCTTATACTGGGCTCCACACTCTGGGGAGTCTGCTTGGAGATTCTTTCTCTCCTTCCTCTCTCTCTCTCAGCCCCCGTCCCCTGCTCCCACTGATGTGCTCTCTTGCTCCCAAAATAAGTATTCTTCTATACTGAATGTGCATGAGTATATAATTTTAAAATACATTTAACTGAAACAAAGACATACATACACATAAGTTCAGGTATTAGACAAACGCGGGCCTCAAGTAATGAGTTGTAATTAATTCAGCAACTAAACTCAATATTTATAAAAATCAGACTTCTATTCTTAAGAAATTCAAAATTTAAATACATTTTAAAATTACAAGCCCAGAAAGTCACAATAAATTTCCAAAAGGGAAAACCAGAAAAAAAAAATAAAGGACTATACTGAAAACTAAGGTAGTTAGTTTAAAAAAAAATCTCTTTTCTGTTTCCAAGGCCCAAATCTCTGCTCTTCTCAGCTACCTATAATCACTGTTTCTAATTCATCTCTCTCCATTTTCTCTTGGACCAGTTCCAATAAGGGTTTCTCTCCAATACTCCAAAATGCTATTATCAGATCACCAGTATTCTCCTGGTGGCAAATCAAACGGTCACTTCTACGTCTTCATCTTATTCAACTTATTAGCAGCCTGTGACATACCCGATTTCTTACTTCCTTAAAAACTTTCTATAATTGGCTTCTGGAATATCACACTCCCACGTTTTCCTTCAATTTCACCAGTGACTTACTCTGTCTCTTTAGGTAGATCTTCCACTTTGTCTTAAACTCTAGTAACTATACTGCCTCTGGACTAAGTTCTTGATTATCTTCTTTCTTATACTCACTGTTTTAGGTAACTCCATCCAGTATCTTTACTTTAAATAAACATCTAATAATCCTGAGGACCCTCAAAGTTTAGGTCCATCACCAACCTTCCCCTTGAACTACAGTGCTTAACAGCTAGCAGGTTTATACGACTGTCCAATAAGGATCTCAAACTAAAACATCCAAAATTTGACTGTCTCTTCTTAATCTCCTCTTTACTGTATTATCTATTTTAGTAAATAACAACACTGTTCATGCAGTCAGGCCAGAAATTCTAGGAATCCTCCTTTTTTTTCCCCTCACTCCATATTTAGTCTATTAGCAAATCTGTTAGTACTACATCCAAATTCTAATTACTTCCCACAACCTCTGCAGACATCTCATACTGGACCAATCATCTCCTAAATGATCTTTTAGTCTCCATTCTTATTCCCGCCAACTCTACCACAATTTCTAAACATCACAAAGACCCCAAGGGATTATTTTACCTCATAAGTCAGGTCATGTCACTTGCCAGCATAAATCTCCAACGGATTCCCATCACGATTAGAATTTTTTAAAAATCAGGGCACCTGGGTGGCTCAGTGAGTTAAGCCTCTGCCTTCGGCTCAGGTCATGATCTCAGGATCCTAGGACTGAGCCCCACATTTAGCTCTCTGCTCAGGAGGGAGCCTGCTTCCCCCTCTTTCTGCCTGCCTCTCTGCCTACTTGTGATCTCTCTCTCTCTCTGTCAAATAAATTTTTAAAATCTTTAAAAAAAAAAAAGAATTTTTAAAAAATCTTACTATGGTAGATAAAACCACATATGATATAATCCCTAAGGTTCCTCTCCAATTTTATTACTACTATCATCCTTTCTCATTCATTCCATACCAGCAATGCTGACCTACTCTAACTCACCAAACATCTTCCTATCTCAGGGCCTCTGCATATGATTTCACCTCTGCCTGAACGATTCTTTAAAAAAGAAAAAATCTCTCGAGCGCCTGGGTGGCTCAGTGGGTTAAGCCGCTGCCTTCGGCTCAGGTCATGATCTCAGAGTCCTGGGATCGAGTCCCGCATCGGGCTCTCTGCTCAGCAGAGAGCCTGCTTCCCTCTCTCTCTCTCTCTGCCTGCCTCTCCATCTACTTGTGATTTCTGTCAAATAAATAAATTAAATCTTTAAAAAAAAAAAAAAAAAGAAAAAATCTCAACACTTTCCCATTATTCTACCAGATTTCTCTAAGCTCAAATGTAACCAAATCACTCAGCATCTAATCTAAAACATTCCTAGACGTTCTCTCTCTACTTTGCCTTGTTATTTTTTATATTTACTTATTTTTAACACGTTTTTTAACATTATATAATAATTTATTTATTGGTTTATTTTTTGACTCTTCAACTAAAATATAAGTTCTATGAAGAGAGAACTTTTGCCTATTAGGTCCGTCTAAAATGGTGCTCAATGTATAAAACTATGTAAGTGTTGAATTTTTAATAAAAAATGAAAAGATGAATAAATAAACCAATAAATAAAATCCTTAATTGCTGTAGCATTTTTCAGGAAATGTTTTAATCTCTTTAGTTTTAACAAATACTTTTTTCTGCAAATCCTTTTGTGGAGGGTCACACTAGTTAATATTTCACATCTTGTCATTTGCTAGATATTTAAGTGAATATAAAGTATTTATAACTAAACATTAATTTTAAAGTACTTTACTTACTTTGCCTGACTGCAATCGCTGTATTCTTGAGTCACATACTTTCTTTACAAATAGTAAGCTATTTATTTGATTCTTGATAGTGTTGATATCTAAATATAAACAAATTGATTATGAGCTAGTGGTAATGTTATTTATGAAATACTTTAAACATGTATGTACTGTAATTTAACATGAACAGAGCAAACAATAAAAGAACTAATCTGAAATTTTATAGTGAAATTATTTAATTAAAATTAAACCATGCCTATTATTTTTACTTTAGAGATAATTACAGTATCAACAGCCTCAAATTCAGAAAATTGTAATACTTTTATTCTTAACACACATTAACATAATAAGATTTAGACTTAGATAAGGTGAAAATAATTAATATCATAAAGTGACATTTGGGTAAATTAAAGTTTTGTTTAAAGATAGAATAATGATTAAAGAAGTACATGTTTCTGTACTTAAATGAATTACTTACCATCACCAACTGTATCTAGAGATCGAAGATACTGTAATTCTTCTGCTGCCTTATCTCTGACTGCTTCTAGCTCTCCAATATTGTCACTCAATTTAATAATGTTCATAAAGGCCTCATAGTTGCAATTAGAATCACGGATCTGAAAATGAAGTTTAAAAAACAGGTGGGAGAAGGACTCAGGAAAAAAAGAATCTTCAGGGTCTACCACATGCTAGGTAGGAACAATCTTATATCAAGTGTTTACGCAGTGCTTTTAAGAACACAAAATGAAAACTTCTGTACTCATAGTCCCAAAGAAAGGTAAAGGAGTAGAAGATGAGATTAGTGGCAGTGAAAGGCCAATCTGGTAGGGTACAGTACATGTGGTAGCTTCCATTCTGAGTGGAATGAAGTTATTGGAGGGTTTTAAACAGAAGAGTGCTGTTCTCTGACCTAAACTGAACAGAATCGATGTGATGACATAATTAACTGTTTTTTTTTCTCCTAGCCATGTGCTGTTTAAGAACAGGAATGGGAGTTGAGAGTTGAGTTGAATTTAACCAGAGTGTGGCTTCATCAAAAATATAACAAAGTGAGACACAAAAAGTACTCAAGGATATTATAAAGTGACCAGCTGCTGTGACTGCCAACAAGACTTAAGTAAAGGAGTAAGGGAAACAATGAAAAGGCAGCAGACTTGGGATACTATACATTCTCTATAAGGAGTCGAAGAATTGGGGACTGAAGATGTCCAGAACTTGGGAAAAACTAGCTAATAAGCACACGAAAAGATGCTCAATATCATTGAGTCATCATGCATATTCAAGTTAACCACAACAAAACAGCAATGCCAAATGCTCATCAGAATGCAGAGAGATGGGGGCTCTCAACTGGTGCTAGGGAAGTGCAAAATCAGAACAAAACTTCAGAAGACTACTTGGCAATTTCTTTCACTTTATGTAAATTTTATTTCAATGATTAAAAAAAAGGTAGGTTATTAAAGACATGATTTCTCTAAGAACACATTAAGAAACAATTAAACAGATGTCCATTTATCTGCTCTAGTTGAAAATAACAATATGAGATAATTTATTAAACAGTAAGAGAGAAGACTCATTCTTAATTAGTTCGTATTTTAAAAAAATATATACATTTATGATGAGTAACGCAAAACTATCTATACTATTTTTAGAAATGACTTAAAAACTATCGTTGGATAACACTAACATATTATAGAAAGAAGATATGTTACTACTAGACTGCTCTAAACTTTGCCGTTCAAATAGAAATGAACTATATGGTTAGATATTAATGTAACTGAACTAAGAATAAGAACTGAGCTCATTTTAATATTTATAATACCTATGGATACAAGGTTTTCCACACAATTAATGTCAAAATACTAAACAAGGCAACAAAGTAGGCTAAAGATCCTTTACTGATAAACTTTGCTCTTTTAAATATATTTTCTGATTCTATACTGCAAAATGAAATAAGGAACAATTCCTGTTCATTAACGAGAAAAAAGACCCAAGCATCATACACAATAGTAGTATTAATCCAACTCTAGGGAGAACAAGTAAAGACATATTGGTTTGAATTTCTTTTGGAGCATATTTTAAATTCCACCCCCTCAAATGTTTACACCATGTATTTAATTATATAGTTAATATAAATTCAGCAAAAGAAAAACTGAAAGCTGAAGAAAAATATATAGGAAAAAAATTATTCCTAATCCCATGAGTGAGAGATAACCATAACATTCTGTACCTTTTCTATATCACAAATAAGATTATACAGTACTATATCTTGATTAAGTTTAGTATAAAACATCCATTTTACTGTGTTCTAAAAAACATTTCCTAATACCATTTACCCTTATTTCATTACTGAAATGTTTTTGAATTTTACCTCTTTACCTAGTTTTTTAAAAATTACTTTTTTTATTATATAACTAATACTTCCTATAAAGTACAATATATACACAAGAGAAAAAATTAAAACATTCATAATCTTTTATAATCCTACATAATCTTGTTAAGATTTCAAACAGTATATATACTATCAGAATTCTATAGTCATTAGTAAGAATATAATTACTTATATATTTGTTTTTTAAAAAGCACTCTCTACACACACATCACCTCTGGTTATCCTTTTCATATAAAAAATATGTTTAGTTTAGTATAAAACATAATGCAAAATGAAATAAGGACCTGGTGCCTGGGTGGCTCAGTTGGTTACGTGTCTGCCTTCTGTCAGGGCATGTTCCTATGATCCTGGGGTCCTCGGATCAAGTCCCACAACAGGCTCCCTGCTTAGTGGGAAGCCTGCTACTCCCTCTGCCCCTCCCCCCCCCTTATGATCCTGTTCTCTCACACTCTCTCTCTCTCAAGTAAATAAAATCTTTAAATATATATATAAGCATTTTTTCATTATTCAAGATACACTAAGATATACTACTATCATTCTTTTTAATGGCTTCATGTATTCTATTTTATCAATATGCCATAACTTATTAAACTAATCCTCCATGTAGAACACTTAAATTGCTTTCAATTTTTTAGTTTTAAAAGCAATGTTGCCATTAATGTCCTTAAATATAAATTGTTTCAAACTTACTTATTATTACTTAAGAATGAATTTCATGAGTATAACTCCTAACCAAAGGATATGCATTTTCAAAAATTTTAACTAGGCAGATATGCATGTTTTTAAAGCTTTCATAGAGCCCAACAGGACAGTAAAAAAATTGACAAAGGAAATGAAGAACCAGTTGTATGGCCTGCAAAAAAGGCTCTAGAAATACAAAGCTAACAAAACAATTTCTGCCTGCAGGTAACCCACAATCTGGTGGGAGAGAGAAAAATTGCTGCAGCAACACCACCAAAACAATGTCCAGTTTGATAATGGTTACTAGAAACAAAGAACAAGAAATTCTTTCCTAAGAAAGCTAGACTGAATTAATAGAAGACAACTGTGGTGAAGAAATTCTATTTCAAGAAAATGAATCAACGATCTAGAAGCATATAACAAAGAACTCCCAGCAATAGCCCATTTACAACTCTTTCTTAACTATGAGTTTACTGAGGAAAAGCATATAAACACAAAAATAATTAGACTCAGTAAACTTAGTAATCACTAACCCTCTAATATGTCTGACAGATGAGAAAGCTATGACTTACAGAAAACTAGCTACTTATACACACACTAAGCAACCTGCAGAAACAAGTCTAGAACACACTTCCTCCCATTCTTAGTCCAGTGTTCGTTTTACCATACCTTCCTCCATTATACGGTATAAAAATGTAAAGCACATGCTATTAAGTAGTTCAGACCACAAGCTCTGTTTAAAAGCAAACAGCAACTTTTTAAAATACTCATCATCTATCCACTCAGGCAGTAAAATATCCTTTTTTTTTTAATTTAAATAAGTAGTAACAACACCAAAATTGTAACAGGATTATCTTATTAACAAACATCTTAAAAAGAATTTGGCTGCATGTTCAACATATTAGCAAACAGAAATATGAGAAATATAAAGATTATCTTTAAACATATTTTTACCTAATTTCTTTAATAAATTATTTCTTGATCTTCCTGCTCTCCAAGTACTGCTTCTAAATTTCGAAAAAACTGTTTTAAAAACAGAGTCATAATTTTAGAAAGTACATACCATCCATATGATATATTGATTAATATAATCAGGATCACTGAGTTGATTTATTAATGGAAGAAGAATTCCTCGTGCAAGAATTTCCTGGACAAAAATTGTAAAAAACAAAAACAAATTTAAACTAATATATTTATCAAATCACTAGGTAATGTAAATAACACAATGCTGTTACTTAAGAAAGGTACGATACACGTTAAACCCAAAAGCCAAAACAATCTTATAAAAAGATGAACTAATACACCTCAGTTAAAATAAGTGAGATGAAGCTACCTATACCAACCTGGATATATCTCCACAATGGCATCTAGTGTTGAGTGGAAAAAAGCAAAAGGGTAGCTGTAGTATGTTAGCATTTACATCAATTTTTAAAAAGGCAAAACAAAAAAGGTACCATATGTATTTATGAATCCTTACATCTATATTAGAAGTATAAAAATAAAAAATAAAAAAATAAAAAAAATACACAACCAATTTTAGAACAGTAGTTACCTTCAAGAGAGGAACAGAGCTACTAAAGTAAAACATTAACATTGGTTAAATTTGGGTAGTTGGTACATAAATGTCTACTGTATTATTCTCTATACTTGTTTGTGTTTGAAATCTTTCCTAATAGAAAATAAAATAGTATGTTAATTATTCATCTTTCTCTAGAATAGATCCTCCCATTTTTTGTAGCTATTTATGCTCCTACCTACTAAAATCCTGCTCTTCCTCCCAGGACTGACTACAGAATAAAATCTCCAACTGAAAAAGCCTTGATCATTTCAGCTGAGTATTTTTGTATTTTCATTTTTAAAATATACCCATGCCCTGAATTTATGGGATTTGTCACTTATCATCCTCTATGTAACTGTCTGTTTTCTACTTCTAGAAACGCTACCACTATCTAGGAATGTTCAGCATACGAATGACACCTGTCAAGTGATCTACTAATTTGTCAATCTTCAAAACTATTTACTCAAGGTCATATTCCTCAACATGGCAGGCATTACATAAATAGTAAAGGGATGGAAATGAAGAGTTTAGTGCTGATTCTATTAATACCACAACTTCACCCATTATTAATCTTTATTCTTTTATGCATGCTGATACATAAATCTATGAAATACCATTTCTAAAGAAAACTGGAAAAAGACTAAGTGACTGTAATTTTAACAGAATATTTTACTTTTCTAATTAAAGGGCCAATTTATTCCTTTTGTCAAGATCTCTAACTTATCTGGTCCATTTTCTGATATAATCTCATAAAAGGCAGCATTCACTTTATTTTCCTTTAGAGAGCTATTTTATATAAACTCTACTTTTGTAAGCTGTGTAAGTCTCTGAAAACTATTACCAATGATGAATTAACATTTCCAAAAGGCAATCATGAAGGTTCCAGAAACTTTTAATTATTTACTTACTTTCTTTTCTTCGTATCTTTTAAGTAATCTTTACACCCAATGTGGGGCTCAACCTCACAACCCCAGATTAAGAGTAGCATGTTTTACCAAGAGGTGCCAGGCACCTCTTATTTATTTTTACTAATTAATTTTTTTCAGTAATCTCTACATCGAATGTGGGATGGTTCCGTTAACTTTTAGAAATATCTTTTGAGACATCTTACAATCTCAAATTATGAGAAATTGTTTAGGGGTGCCTAGGTGGCTCAACTGTCAGCCATCTGCCTTCAGCTCAGGTCATGATCCGATGATCCGAGGGTCCTGAGATCAAGCCCTGCATCAGGTTGCCTGCCCAGTGGGAAGCCTGCTTCTCCTTCTCCCACTCCTCCTGCTTGTATTCCCTCTCTCACGGTCTTTCTCTTCAAGTAAATAAATAAAATCTTTTTTAAAAGGAGGAGGAGGAGGAGGAGGAATTGTTTATTCTTTTAAGATTAGTTTTAGTCTCCAACTTCTTAAAAATTATATTATTTACATAATTCTTTCCTTCAAATTCTCTCTGGCCACAAATGTTCAAATTTAAAAATGTGCTTTGTAAGGAGAAAATTCATAAACAAAACTATGTTTCTCGAAAGTTTCTTTTCAAAGTAAGAAATAAAAAGCACATGGGGAATAACTGTGAATAAATTTAATGCTTCTCATTAGTCAATGCTATTAGTCAGCCTGTCTTAGAAAATTACATTGATCTTCTAATTTGCCTCATGAAAGGGTTTGGTTAGTCAAGATGTAATCATATGACTCAACAATTTCTATACAGGTTCTAGTGAGAGCTCTAAATATTCCAAAATAAGTAGCCATAGCCATGTAATTTCTACCTTAAGACAAGCACCAGCTGTCAAATATGAAGGCTTAAAAGCTACAAAGTCACTGAGGCCATGAATCTTTAAATAAATAAAATGTGGTAATGGACAGAAAGCAAGACAATTAAAGAGCAATTACTGTAGTCAAATGCTATGATTTGTACAATTTCTATAAAAGATCCATATAAAGGAAAGAAGTAAGAACTCTTTACAATGTTATTTAATCTAAACAAAACCATCTTTAGGAAAACTTAAATTACCAACAAAAGAAAACTGATAAAGAATTACCAAGTTACAAGAGAAAAACCTGATTTGCTGAATGCAGGACTCTGTAATTACACACAATCAGATTCAACCATAAAGACAGACCAATCTACAACAAAACATATTTGCTCTTTAAATAATCCTATATGCTTTAAATGATAACCTCATGTAACAAGGCAGATCTTCATTCATGTCTCCTAAGAGTCAGCTTCATCTTCAGGAGCTGCAGTAATATGTGCACCTTCAGCAAGAAGGGCAAAAAGTTTCCCCTCATTAAAACTAATTCTCTGGGGCACCTGGGTGGCTCAGTGGGTTAAAGCCTCTGCCTTCAGCTCAGGTCATGATCTCTGGATCCTGGGATCGAGCCCCGCTTTGGGCTCTCTGCTCAGCAGGGAGCCTGCTTCCTTCTCTCTCTCTCTCTGCCTGCCTCTCTGCCTACTTGTGATCTGTCAAATCAATAAATAAAATCTTAAAAAAAACAAGAAACAAAAAACTAATTCTCTGACAGGGTATGTGCTATGTGCCAGGCACTGTGATAAACACGAGGTACATGATGATGATACAGATAGTGCCTGTGTCCTAATGGGCCTTACAGTATTACCAGGGAGGGGGAAGGCATCAAGTAAGTAAATTATAATATTAAAATATGATATATGCTTTGAAGGAAAAAAAATTATGTACTTACCTACAGTAATAGGGAATTATGAGGGCACTTTAGATTGGGTGGTCAGGGTCAGCATTTCTGAAGAAGTGGGATATGAGGGGTGAATATAACTTAGCCAAGAGAATATGGGGAATCATTTTGACCAGGAAAAAAAAAAAAGAGTACGAGGTGGGCCCTACAGTAGGAGAAAATGGCACTTCTGGAGAAGACAGCATAGTTGGAATACAGTGACAGCATGGCACAAAGACCAGAAAGGTAAACAAAGTCCTTGTAAACCTCTGGAAGAACTCGAGATGGGAAATATTTGCTGGATGGTCACAGCCTTTACTAGGATGGAGAGGAGACTAAAAGGCAAGACAGGACATGGAAACAAGAGTAAGATTTCCATTTTGAACATTTAAAGTTTAAAAGGACTGTGAGCCAATTGAATGGCAATTTCAGTGAGCAGCTAGTCAGAGGCAGCTAAAGTTCAGAAGGAAAGTCTGTACGACAGATATAAATTGGAAAATCACTAGCACTTGGAAAGTACTTAAAGCCACAGGAATGGATGAGCAAAAAAGAGGGCTCAGGCCTAAAGAACTTGTAAATTTGAAATTAAATACAAGAGGAGTTAAAACATGTAAAAATAACTAAAAAGGAGACCAAAGGAAGAGAAAAATCAGGAAAGCAATGACATGGAACGCAAGCAAAGACAAAATTTCAAGAGGGAAAAGTTTGCTAGCCATGTGAAAGTTGCTGAGACACTGCCCAGTAGCAGCTGTCTAGTGAACCAGGTAGACAAAGATTCTGCTGCCAAACAAATACTCAACACAAATGAGTACTGTAACTGATTTAGCAGTGTCTTCTTTCAATGGCAGAGGTGAATCTACAGATAGACGTGTCAGGTATTTACTGCCTTAATAATGACTAGCCCAAATAATTGGTCTTAACAATACATCATTTATCAGGTATTTCCCATTAAAACCAAGCGTTTACTACTCAATTCACAGCACCACTCCCCTACTTAAGTGTACTGAACTCAAGTTAGGTAGGTACTAAGAAATTGTTGGTATTGCTTAAATAATAACATACGAGTATAAAAGCACACCTCAGGAATTGGCATCTATTTTGCTGGATGGCAGACAAAAAGATCCTAACTTTCATTTTCATATAAATTAGACACTTAAAACCCATTCGACCAGCATAAGGGTTGTACCTAACTAGCTAGCATTATCTCAGTCACAACCAGCAATCAAAACAAAAGAGTTATTCCTTTACATCTGTACATAAAATTTTTTTTAAGAAGATTTACTTGTTTGTTTATTTATTTATTTGACACAAAGAGAGAGTACAAGCAGAGGGAGAGGGAGAAGCAGACTCCCTGCTGAGCAGAGAGCCTTATGCAGGACTTGATCCCAGGACCCTGACATCATGACCTGAGCTGAAGGCAGCCCCTTAACTGACTGAGCCACCAAGGTGCCCTGTATATAGAATTTTACTCTGATGTTTATATTGGGGGAATAAAAAGTCCAAGACTACTGTTCTCATCTACTTTAACTCATTATCTAATTATAAGAAGCAGAATCATAGCTGCTTAGTTTTTTTTTTTTTTTTTGGTAAGTTTCTATCCAAAAGTGTTATTTTAATTAACCTAATTCCAGTAAGTTTATAGGTAAAGCTATATTAAACAAAATTTAAAACGTATCTTTGCTATAACCCAAAATCCCCGTACTGAACTCTAAGTCAAACAGTTCTCAAAGTATTGTCCAGGGATCTCTGGGGGATGGAAGGAGACAAGCACAGAGTGATATTTTCAAAAAGGAACATGATGGTGTGATGATAGAAATCAAGTAATGGAATGTGTACCCAATCTAAAGTGCCCTCATAATTCCCTATTACTGTAGGTAAGTACATAATTTTTTTTCCTTCAAAATTTTGTGTTTCAAAATTTCTTAGTTTTAACTTATATACAGTAAATGTTGATAAATAAAGCCCATGTGAACAAAAGCACTTTGAGGTCCTCAATAATTTTTAAGAATTTAATGGGGTCCTGAAACCAATACTTTGAGAATTACTATACAAAGTTTCTTTATAGCCATTTATTTGATATGAGTTTAAGCTTGCTTACCCTGACAAAGTATCGCATGATCTTGTTCTGGAAATCTCCAGGAGGTAGCAATAAATATAATAAGACCTCACACAAGTCCCTTAGGAATCCTAGAAATGAAAAAGCTAGCTATAATAACATTAGAAAATAAAATCTCCACCGATTTGTGATTAAAAAAACACATAAAGGCATAAATAAGTAGTTTCCCAATTATAGCAGCTTATTATTTTAATAATTAATTAGTACAAATCAGTATTGATTAAATTTTTTCATTATTCTCTAAACAGTAACGATTCACTAATCAAACTAATTTTTTTTTTATTCTGCTCAGTTTTACTGTGTTTTTGAATCACTGAGAAACTTCAATTATCAAAGTGTTTCGCCCCAAAACAGTTATGGTTGTACCAAGTACTCTACACTTCTACTACACATTACCTTTGTGTACTTACAAGCTATTTGCATATTTTAAAATATACTTGTAATTCTTCTTTCAAGAAAGAACCTCCACTATCCTGGTAGGTAATAAGGAAAGAAAAAGAATATGCTCTTCTACTTTACTACTTCCTTGATTTACATGAAAGTACTACAAATCACTGTATTTCTTATACTTAGCTATTATTTCATGCCAGTGTTAATGAAATGACAATTAAAAATTCAACAGTAGTGTAAATATAAAGAAAAGAAGAAAAAGGAGAGTAAGCGCACAATTTAAAACTTGAAGAAAACAATTTCCACAACTAGAACAACTTCTCTGTTGTACATATGCTGACACTTGCTGGGAACAGAATTATATAGCTGATCCTGTTAATCCAAAATGCACCAAGTAGCAAAGACTCTTTCTGAGAGGCTACAAAACTAGGAAAAGATAACCTCCTCAGTGAAAGCTTATCCAGTCTAACCTCTCACAAAGAAAAGACAAGTCCATTCTACCCCATAAAATGTATTTGAAATCATTATACTCATTCTCTTAGAAAATATTTTAGGGTAATAGGTATACTCTTGAAGTAGAATTGATAAATTCAAGGAGAAGATAAATTACTATATATCCTAAAAAGTAAATTTAGTTATAAATTGTTTGTGCCTGCTCTATTTTAAAAGAAGAGAAGTAATCTTTAATTACCATCTTTAAATTTTAAAGATGACTTTTAAAAACAGAGAAAAAAATCTGAAAACTACTTTTAAGAGTTAAAAATTAAGATGACTAGTGACAGTGTCTATACTATGCTACCCATCCTGTAAGAATAATTTCACCCTTTACCCGTATTTTGTTCCCTGGCTCTGCTAACTTGTCTCTAACCAATATAAACGGTTACTATTCTCCAAAGAGTTAAACTGAGAAGAAAACCTTCTTCATCTTTGGGAGAAGTGCACACTAGATCACGGCAAACATCCTTCTCCATTTCAACTTCAACTTCAAAGAAAGTATCCACCAGATCTTCTGCTGTACCTGCACAAAGAAAAGAATAAAACATAAAGAATGATAAAGACATATTTTAAATAAAGTCCTAATTTTCAAAGGGAATAAAGGTATTACCTTTTGCTTGATCATCTTTCTCTGTTATCTTCTGTTGAGCCTTTCTGAATACTCGTAGGTGTGTGCCAAAATCATCTACAATACGTGTAGTAAAATAAGGTTGCCAGTCTATTTCTTTTGACCTTATAAAAAACACATTAGATAAAAGCATTATATAATTTTTTTTATCAAAAAGTTAAAGTAAGTTAATTTTAATGACTAATTAAACAACGCCATTACCAGAGAGATTGAATTTATTTACACTAAGATTTTGTTTACTTAATTTCTATTACATCTCAGTCTTCCCTTTCACAAGACCCAAGGTATATCAAATCTACTTGGCCAAGTCTTTGAACAATATTATTTTAAGTATTTTATGTGCCAAGGCTTTAAAATACTACGTAAGTGCTTAAAATACAAAGAAAAAAACTTTTTTCCAGTTCAATCTAAAATTCTGACCCCAAGTATATCATGTATTTCTCAGCCAGACAGAACATATTAGGGATTCCAAATGGTTTTCCTTGCTTTTCGAAGAGCATTTGAGACACTTCTTGGTTCTTTCTGAACCCTTTCTGAATGCTCTACATTCTTCTTAGTTATACAGCCCAATTCTGAACCAAATACCTTTGGTATGAGTCTGCAAACAGTGGTTTCTGTTTGCAGATACTAGCACTTGAACACTTGACCATTTGGAATAATAGGTCTTAAAGAATGATACAAAATACCACAATACTCATGAAAAAGGTGATTATTAATTTTATTAAG
Source organism: Mustela nigripes (assembly GCF_022355385.1). Classification (NCBI taxonomy): domain Eukaryota; kingdom Metazoa; phylum Chordata; class Mammalia; order Carnivora; family Mustelidae; genus Mustela; species Mustela nigripes. Next base: position 56,751,022 of record NC_081560.1, on the reverse strand, counting down.
TTACCTATTACTCTACCTTAAAAGTAACAAACCTCAAGAAACACTGCTAATTTAGTCCATCCCGTGAAATAGTAACAAATAAAACAGATAAGCCAAAAGCAGTATACACCTCTCCTTGGATTGATATTTTTAAACAAGTTTTTTTTTTTTTTTGGTGAATTTTCCTTAAATTAGCACTCAAATTAATTTACCTTTTTAGGAACATACCAAATAGATAAAAGAATCTATTTATTCATGAAGATGCTGGGCAGCAGAGGAGCAAAGAAAAAGTATACTATAATTCACTGTTATTTACCCAAACATATATAATAAAAAAGCTAGTGAAGAAATTAACTTGATTACTGTCTCATTTTGAGAGAAAACGTAAAGGTGTTAATGGCTTTGAGGAATATAACAGATGCCTATTTTCAAAAACATAAGTTATTAACACTCATCTTTTTTTAAATACACAACTATAATTTTGTTACACATGTGGGAAGAAAGACTAAATTATTAAGTACATGAACACAGAAACAAATTAACATTAAAAAGGTAACCTGTACTCAGGAACCTGAGAAGGGGTTAACATTACTTAAAATACTACAAGAGCCATCATACATAAGCATATATTAACTTTGGTAACAATACTTGGACTCAACATAAAACCAAAAAGAAAATTTAAACCTAGCAGTCTCTAGAGTCTCCTTTTCACTTATTAAAAACAAAAAACAAAAAACCACAATCTGTATAAGCATCTTTCAAAAGTTTTTACATGAATTATTGGTAAAAAAAAAATCATCCACATCTAAAAATTTTATAACAGAATTTAGTTGGTACAGGCCATTGCTCATTTTATCCATAAAAGGTTCATTCTAACAAATTTAGAAGAAAGCTGAATATATAATCTTTCAAATTATATGTTTTGTTTCATGGTATAATGTTATTTATATAATTTATTGAAGTTTTCAAACAAAATAAAATTTACTAATTTTAGAAGGCATTTTAAACCCATCTCAACTCATTACAGACGATATAACATTGACAATAAGTGAAAATACATAAAATTTATTTTAAATTTAAAATAGGGATTTCTACAGATATGTTTGAGGGTAGAAAAAACCAGGAACAGTATTCTGTATTTCCACCTAAGATCATTATTTTCCCTTTGCTTGAATCACTTCCACTGAATAATGTGCAAATTTAATATAAGTCTCAACTCAAAGGAACTTTTTTAGGTTAGGAAGGTTAAGAACAACAGTAGTACATTGCTTCCCTTTGTAAATCAGGAAAACATCTACTAACAATTTCTGGTGGTATCTGTCTTAACAAAATTTGAAAATATTCTCATGACAGTGTACTTTCTAAAATTAGACTGTACTGACAAACACGTACTAAATGGAACATGAATATAAAAAGCAATTAAAAAGTCATTCAATTTACCTAATAGCCATACTTTCTTCTATTAATCCATATGTAGTTTTCTAGTAGAGCTCTTAGTATCAATTATTCTTAAATTATGCCTCTAGTCAAGACTTTTTTTAAAAAAAAGATTTATCTATTTATTTATTTGAGAAAGAGAGAGAGAGAGAACATGCTAGCTAGTAAGGGTAAGGAAGAGGGGGAGAGAGAATCAAAACCAGCCTCCACATCCAGTGCAGAGCTAAAGGCAGGACCCACTCTCATGACCTTAGCCGAAATCAAGAGTGGGATGCTCAACTAACTGAGCCATCCAAGTACCCTTATGGTCAAGGCTCTTTTTCACTTTGTTTAAAGTATTCCCCTAAATGATTCCTATTCTAATAAAAGCACCTAGATTATTACAATAAATCCTATTACCTACACTTTCATATCATTACTATTATAAGCTTTCCTTTCTTGAACTTAAATAGAGAAGATTATTTCCTATATGACAAGAGAATCAGTAATATATTCAACCTTACATTGAAAACATAAAATTCATAGTAGGCCCCTAAAGCTTATGTATCTTGATAGAACAGTTTCAAGAATTACAGAAGTTAACTACGGATGCGAACAAGTAAGGAAGTTTTATTAAAGTACAAGAGCAAAAACCAAACAAGTATACCTCTCTGAACATATTTTTCCATGCCTTTATCTCAATCCCTAATGCCAGCATTCTATTACTTTAAATGGTCTTTTACTTTAAATGGTCTCCCACATCCACCTTTGTCTCCTCTCCATTCTGTTTTCCACAGAGCAACCAGAGTGATTTTTTAAATATACAAATATGATAGTACAAAATAAGAAATTCAAAAACTGTTCAGTGACTCCCCATCAATTTTCAGGCTAAGCATGACTACTTTCTCTAAGATCTTGCATACCCAGGAGGACTATGCTTACTTCCGCATCACCATCTCTTCCACCTTCTTTCCTTTCTGTTCTACTGACTTATAGGCTTTAATTCCATTTCTCAAATATATCTCTTATCTCAGAGCCTTTGGACAGCCTAATCCCTCTGCCAAGTTTGCTCACCCCTGCCCACTCTTCACATACTTCCCTGCTCTCCCCCACATTGACTTGTCAATTCCCACTTCAGAGTTCATCTAAAATATCTATTCCACATGGCAGCCTTCAATGCCCCTCAGCTTTCTCTCTCTCTGCCATATTCCTTCAGCCTAGGTATGGATCTCCAGTTATACATTCCCATGGCACCAAATTTGTCACATTTCACAGCACTTTCAACCTATAGTTAAATAATTTAACTGGTGAGATAAATTCAACTACTCAACTGCTGATAAAAATCTCAGGAAGCAAGAGACTCGTTTTATTCCGCAGTGGTATCTCCCGTGGCTAAATAATGTATTGAACATTGGAGACACTCGATACATAGTGATTTACTGATTCCTTTTTCAGGGTCAAAACACTGTTAATAGGTGCCTCCCGGAGAAAGGCAACATGAGGTGCTTATGACGGACTCTTTACTCCTTAAAGTTCTGAAACAGAACATAAAGTGAGGAGCTCCTTTTGCCTTTCTAAATCCTTAAACTATATAATGCTAATATCAAAAAAATCCAATGAATATTCCAAACACGTGGGCTGACAATGAGATTATATAAATTGCTTCACTGGTTCCATCAATGGAATGAGCAATGTACAACTCATCACCAGTAATGCAAAAAATACACCAAAATCAATTAAGGATTTCTGTAAAAGAGCACTGGATTGGCATATATATGTCTCTATTTCAAGTAAAACATTCACCATTTCATTTGTTGTGAAATTCAGCAAATCACCTCACTTCCCAGGGTTTGTTCTCTTTAAGGAAACTTAGAACTTTAAGAATCCATGATTATAGTACCTGAACACCCATCTAAGCATGTGTAATACACACACACACACACACACACACACAGAGTATGTGGGAAATTGGTAAATGGTGAGTAAATCAAAATATCTGATCAAAAGAGAGAGTCATGAATATATTTCATTTTAACTTAAATTATATAAGTCTTTCAATATAAGACTAAGACCTTTTATTTCACTAAGGTTTTGCCAAGAGATATTAATGTGGTTTTTGTCTTTAATAAAACATTACAACACTGCAACAGTTATAGTATCCAGTTTCTTCTGGGAGCGGCAGGCCCTTACATTCCCCCTTCTCTTTGGAGATTAGTCAAATCCCTGACTTTTCAGATAGTCATGACAACTAATGACAGTTCTGAACAACTCTGAATGCAGAGTCTTAATGAATCTTAATCTTAATGAATGTCTCTGAAATGGGAGAAAGAAAGGATTTAGGAATGAGCAAAAGGAGGAAATGAGCATGGTATATGCAAGGGTCACCATGAGTAGACTTGCCTGACTAGAGAAGTGGGTAGCTGGATTTGGCAGTAAACGTAATCTTCACATTCTTGGCAGAATACTTTCCTGGAAAAGGTCTTTTCTATCAAAATGATACAAAAAAACCCTGATTTTCCCCACATGAACAATCCTATAATAAATGTTACGTTCCTGATGCCACACTATATTTTCTCAGAAATGACTACTAAGACCTTATTTGAAAACAATAAAAAGGGGACTATATATTGCATAGTGTGTATATATGTCTTCTATGAAAAAAACAAAAAAAGAAAAAAAATTGGCTTTTTTTTTAAATCTTTAGTAAAATTCCTAGTTTTTCTGTATAAATTTTAACAAACAAGCATCTTTGAGAAGATTTTAAGGAGAGTTTTATTTGAGGAGAGGGCTTTTGATCAACTGATCCACAGATATTTTTTGCTGAAAGCAGGTGGTATCCTAAAGAAGAATCCCTTCTTCCTTGAGCCACCGAATCAGGCAGTAACTTACCCTCATAATTCCCTTTTAGAAAGGATATACTCTTTATAATACATAAACCTTTACTTGTTTCCATCCTTCAGGAGCCCTTGAAGGAATACTTTGCTATCATGCCAAAAACTTCAGCCTGAAATTCAATTTTGAGCAGATTCTTAAGGCACACAATTGTAAACTTGCTTCTAAACCCATTAAAAGAATTGCCCTTCTTCCAATCTCCATTTATTCATAATACATGTTACCATAACCACTTCACTACAGCACCTTTGTTTCCCTTTTAAAATTACTTTAAAAAATCAAATTATAAGGTTAAGTATAAAAGAAGGTAACATTTTTTGACAACATTCCTGAACTTACATGAAATTTATTGTTGCTCTCTACCATAATCCTCAAATATATGTAGAAAATTCCTCTTTTACAAGAACTAAATTAGCAATCACAAGGAATTGCTGTTCCCTTCATTGGCTGCTCCTCTTCACAGCTGGAGGGGGAGAAAAAGTGGGAGAGCAAACTGTGCACATCTCTTTTCTAGTTCCACCTTCAGTGACTTCCTGACAATAGTTGAAAATCAACCATGGTGGGGAAATTTAAAGTAGACTTCTAAAACTACAAATATATTGTTTTCCACATTCTGTAAAGAATAGCAGTCATCCGGATAATCAAATAAAAATTTCTAAGTTTTCACTGATAGAAGACTTAACCATCAAAAAAAGATTAGTCTACTGAATGTCCTTTATGTCTGAAATTAAGCATTCTTTCTGACCACATAGAAATATAAAGAGGTATAAAAACTTTATTATGATCCTATTCTAAGATTCCTACTAGCAAAATAATAGAAAAGTACTTTAATTCCTAAGTAAATTAAATCTAATTACCAACATTAGACACTATAAAAAATAACTCCCCAAATGGTATTCAAAATGTAAGGTTTTACGGAATATATGAGCCCATGTTTTCACGACAGGGTATGACTGGCAAAACAAAAACAAACCAAGATTAGTACTGACCTCACCAGGGAGTCTTAGTATTTTAGAACTTCAACAGATTTGAAATAATTACAAGTTGCGATCATTACAGCTCCAGACTTAAATTACTTATTCTAGATTATATAGCTAGTGAGATCAAGGTTTTGTTTAAAAAAATAAATCAGGGTTCTTAATTTTCAATTCAGTGTTTTCTTTACCTTAATAGGAACGCAAAACTTCCTGACTCTTAAAGTTACAAACAAACTGGAAGAAATGGAGAAAAATCTTAGGTATGCAGTTTTACATAACCACATTAAAGGAAATGGTATTTCGTGAAATGTATCACTACATAAGAAGTCTAGTTCTACGTCCTGTGTCCCAATGCTTCAAAGATGTTAAAGATTCAGATATTCTAAAGGATGTGGATCTCTGAATATAATGAAGAACTTAGAGAAACACCTGTGAAGCACACTCACCTATTTTAGAGCTTGAGTGTAAAGAACACAGAGCTGGAAGTCTTAAACAGGAAAGGAAAAAAATAAATAACCTGGGGCTAGGTGTGCATCCTCCTAGGTATAATGATAAGTATGAAAAAAATTAATGCTGTTAACTATTTTAATAAACAAGATTTCTAGTAAAATGTACCTTACGAATGAAACATTCCTAGATTTAGTAGTGAAATATATTAAAATTCTGTGGGAAAAAAGTAACATGTAAATCATAAACAGGAACACAACAAGAATTTATTGACTACTCACTAACTTGTCATGTACAAAACACTATATTAAGCATTATTTTCCAGATCACTTTCTGAAGACATAAAGGAACAGTGACTGCCTATACAAAACACATCATCTATAGTTGTAAAAAAAAATTATTCTTATATGTTCCTAAGAATGTAAAAAATGGAGAAACAGGAAAATTTAGTTTAAAAAAAGCCATCCTAGAGATCTTTATTGCTCATTAGCAAATGCTTCTGTCTATCTGTGGCTATAAAAGTAATACATTCTCATTTCGTGAAGTGTAATTTCCTTCTTTTGATTTTCAGCATCAGTTATAATCAGCCATAAATCCACAATCTAAAGATCAGTTAATATTTTAGTGTATTTCCTATCAGTCTCTTTCCTATGCATGCATATTGACAGTTTTTTACACAGCCAAAATCATATACTATATTACATGATTTTTATTCTAAAATATTTCCTATTTGTTTAGCAACACTTCCTAAATATTTTATTTTTTTAAGATTTTTTTAAAATTTATTTATTTGACAGGCAGAGATCACAAGCAGGCAGAGAGTCAGATGGGGGTGGGGGGGAGTAGGCTCCCTGCTGAGCAGAGAGCCTGATGCGGGGCCAATCCCAGGACCAGGACCATGACCTGAGCCGAAGGCAGAGGCTTTAACCCACTGAGATACTCAGGCGCCCCAACAACACTTCCTAAATATTTTAATAACTACAAAACTATTTCGGGGTTCAGAAAATTTCTCTCTAATGGGCCAAAGAGCAACTATTTCAGGCTTTGCAGACGACACTGTCTAGGGTCACAACTAGTCAATTCTACCGCTGTAGTACAAAAGCAGCCATGGACAAAATGCAAACAAATCAGTGTGACTGTCCAATAAAATTGTATTTTCAAAACCTGAATATAGCACACTCCATTTAATATTAAAATTACAAATAACCTAATTTAAAAATGGGAAAAAGATCTGAAAACACATGCTCTAAAGAAGCTATACAAATGACTTGTAAGCATATGAAAAGATGCTCGATATCATTACCTATCAGGAAGATGCAAATCAAAACCATAATGAAATATTACTTCACACCTACTAGGATGCTATAATCTAAAAGAGACAAAATCATGGGCACCTGGCTGGTTCAGTCAGTAGAACATGTGACTCTCAATCTCAAAGTCGTGAGTTCAAGCCCCACATGGGTTACAGAGAGTACTTAAATAAATAAAACTTGAAGAAAAAAACAACATGCAAAATCAAGTATAAGCAAGGATATGGAGAAAATGGAACCCTCATACAGTGCTGTTGAGAATATGCAGCCACTTTGGAAAACAATTTGCACTTCCTCAAAGGTTAAAGAGTTACCACATGATGCCTGGCTAGCTCAGTCGGTAGAGCATGAGACTCTTAAAGAGTTACCACATGATATAGGAATTCTACTCCTATATATCCAAGAGAAATGAAAACACATGTCCACAGTAAAACCTGTATATGAATGTTCATAGTAGCATTCTTCATAATATCCAGAAAGTAGAAACAATCCCTATGTCCACATGTCCATGGATAAACAAAATGTAGTTTATGCCTATACAGTGAAATATTATTCAGCATTAGGAAAGAATAAGTAATAACATTTGCTACAACATGGATAAACCTTGAAAACATTGTACTAAGTGAAAGATGCCAGTCATAAAAGAACACAGACGGTATTATTCCCCTCATATAAAATGTCCAAAATTGGCAAAACCGGAGAGAAATAAAGTAGATAAGTGGCTGACTAGAGCTAGAAACTTTGGGGGGAATGAAGGGAGTGAATGAAAGTGGATACAAGGTTTCTTGTGGAATCATTCAAATGTTCTTAAATTGATTGTGATGAAGGGTACGCAGCTCTATAAATATATTAAAAGCCACTAACTTTAAGTGGGTAAACTGTGTGCTATGTGAATTATATAATAATATACAATATATACAATAATAATATACAATTAACAAACCCCTTATCTATTCTACACATGCAAAAACATTAACTTACTGCCCCTTCTTTTAAATACTTAATGGCTCCTAATTATTTTTGCTAATTGTAGTAAATATGACAATAATTACCTTTCTAGTTAAAGTCAGTTTTAAGCTAAGTTTTCAAAAGGCAAAGAATGTAAAATGGCAAAAGAACTTTACTGTTGCAAATATCCATTATTTGAGTCATGCCTGCCTTTTGGACAAGTCTAAACACATGATCTATTAGTTCTACAGCAAAATGGTTAGTGAGAAAAATGGTTAAATTTTCAAAACATATCCCCCCTTGTTCCAGAAAGAATACTATCATTAGTATTACAACCACTGAATCCTGGAATCTGCCTACCCGTACCTTCTCCTGCCATGGGAAAACCCTTTAGGAAGAATACAGTGGCATTAGAATATATCTACTTTTTGCTAATCTTGGGGTAAAGGGGAACAGAGAGCAACAGCTGCCACATTTCACATCTCTTAAAGCAATAAGGTTCCTTGATCACTTGTATCTCCTTACTGCTTCTACCATACTAACCTTATTCCCCTTCTCAGAACCTCATGAAGGACATCCCTCTGTCTATCCCACTATTCATTCTTGAAGACCAGTTTTTTTGTTGTTTTTGTTTTTGTTTTTTTAAGATTTTATTTATTTATTTGACAGAGATCACAAGTTAGGCAGAGAAGCAGGCAGAGAGAGAGGAGGAAGCAGGCTCCCCGATGAGCAGAAAGCCCGATGTGGGGCTCGATCCCAGGACCCTGGGATCATGACCTGAGCCGAAGGCAGAGGCTTTAACCCACTGAGCCACCCAGGCGCCCCTTGAAGACCAGTTTTAACCTCAATCCACATGAGGTCTTCATCAGTTACTCTGGTTCATTCTACCTCTAGATAAAAACCTCTCTCAGTATCACACAAATGACTACTTTCTCTCCACTGTATGTGTTTTAACACTGTCTCTACCTGCTCCTTCCCCCACAAACAAAACAAACTAAGACAAGGTCAAAGAAACTGTGTGTATATATCCTAGGAAGGTAATAAATAACAAGAAATAACAGTAACAACCAAGTTAACACTCACTCATTTGCTATGTACCAAATCCTGTAGTGTTAGACATGCACTACTCCTCTAGATTAACATTACAAGAGCCCAATGGAAGAATTATCCCATTTTACTGATGGAGAGACTGAGACACAGAAAGACATGTAACTCGCTCAATATACCACTTATTGGTTAACAAATACTTCAGGAAATGCTTTTTGGACATCATCTCATTTAACTCTCACAAGTTTGCTACAAGTATTACTATTGTTATTTTATACATGTTAAGAAATTTTAAGTATAATGTAACTCAATGGTACAGGTAGAATTATAATACAATCTCCCAGGACTCAGTCTTGTATATAATATCTTATTTGAAGGAGAAATAAAATACACAGGCTATCTCAGATTCAATCCCTAAAGCTCCAGCCTAGTTCACAGCCAGCCTCTACCACAGGGAAGTCAAGAGTGCTCTATGAAGGTTTCCATCCCCGAACTGCTACTAGAGTAACAGGTACTAATGTTAACACAAGGTGTTATCATTATAAGTACTCTCTGACATGTGATGTCATTTAACCCTGATAATCTGATAAGTAGATATGGGCTATCACCAGACTCTTAAGAATTTATGTGTTTTGCCCATTCAAGACCATACAGCTTAATAAATAAAAGCACTAAAGCTCAAAAGTGAGGACTTCAGACTAAGTATATCCTTCCCTCCTGTTATGTCTCAAAATTAGCATTTCATTTTATGCTGATACTCTGTGACTGCTTCCTCATTATCATTTTAAGCCTGAAAACAGCCTCAAAAGCAACTTTGTTATTATCAAACTCAATGAATGAGTAAACTAAGGCTCAAAAGAAGCTGATAAACTTGTCCAAAATCTTAAGGCAAATGAGAAAGCAAAGATATAAATTCAGTTCAGTTGAGGATGGAAGAAACTCGACTCTTCCTGCAATCACCTAAATATTCAGCTTGATAGCATACAATATTACAAAACAGGGAAAAACCAAAAACAAAACAATTTACTACATGAAGTGTAAAGAAAAAGTGATTTGGGGGAATCAAAAACAGGGAACGCACTGTTATGAAAGGTTAAAAAAAAAAAGTGGGGAAACTAAGGTGAAAAATCAGATCATAATATATCTGGTATAGAATGGAGGAAAGAACACTAAACTGCTAAGAATAATCTGACTCTAATTCTTACTCTGCCTCAATTCACCGGATAATTTTGCACTGACCATTTAATCTTTCTGGACCTTAGCTTCCTCATCTCTTGTGAAATTATAAATGTCAGAGGACATTAAAAACCCAAATTTCTAAATTCCCTCATAGTTTTCAGAACATTTTCACAATTCTTATTTTCATTACATTCCAGTGATCAGAAATTTTGTTTTTTTCACTGGAGTATCTGCAGCATCTGGTTGGTACAAAGGAAGCACAAAATATTAGTTGAATGGATAGATGAATCTGATACCAACAATAACCCTGTGAGGAACACAGAACAGGGCAGATATTACTATGCTTATATCACATATGAGCAAAACCAAGATTCAAAAAGTTCAAAATACACGCTCGTAGTTCCATAGCTAAGTAGTAGAGCAGGATGCAAACTGAAGCCTCCCAATTACTAGTTCAAAGTTCTTTCCAGGTTTAAAATCTGTTATATTTCAATATATACTTAGGCAGTCAAACATATCTATAATGAACCCCTAATCCCACCTTCCCAAAGGAGGAAAAAAACAGTCATTAGGATGATGTTACTATAAAAAGTAGCAAATGACTGACTCAGAAGAGGACTGAATGAATACCTAACACTCAATAATGTTATATATATGAAATAAAGGAGATAAAGTCCTATTTTTGAAGTTTGATTATTCTTTATTTTCTGTGTTCCACAGCGACTTTACACTTGTAATTAAGGCTGGCTACTCCATAAACGTCTGCTATTAGTACTAAAGGAGAAGGCGCTCAAATCTACCTCTACAAGGTTATTAATCAAACCATAAATATTACTGCAGGCCTCCGTAATGACCTGAGGTTGAGGAACTAACCTCCTACTCCAAAGCTTAGAATTAACTGAGTTACAGATGAAAAGTCCTGACAGGGCAGCCTGAGCTGGAAACATCTACGTGCACAGAGATAAAAATGCAATAAAAGCCCCAGGGCAAAGCTCTATTCTCCAAGATTGTCAAAAGTACAAGATTGTATTTCAAGAACCTAAGTAGGGAAGAAAAGAGGCTCGGCTGAAAAATAACAAAGTCAGATTTAAAAATGTTCTCATGGCCTTGGCATGCAGCTTCCTGCCTTGAGGCTATAGGCTAGTAGGAAAATCTTTTAATTTAAAAAAAAAAAAAAATCAAATTCAAATAAACATAAAATCCTTGAGGCTATAGGCTAGTAGGAAAATCTTTTAATTAAAAAAAAATCAAATTCAAATAAACATAAAATCCTTTCTTTCAAAAATAAGTCACTTCTGTATATGAAATGGTCACCCAAAAAAATCAAGAGGTTTAAATACAATAATATAGACCAAAATATTTTTGTCACAGAGGAGGCAGTATGTAAGTGGGTTTTTTAAATGGGTTTTTTAAAGTATGAATTTTAGTATATCTCACAAAAATTTCTTAAAGCAAACTCATAAAAATATACTCCCTTCTGAAAATAAATAAACTGAATATTCTCCAGTGATTTATGCTTCTTTGGTTTCCTCTCCACTGAGACTTCTATAAGGTATGTGCTAAAAGTAAAAGAGTAATTTTACTGAAACTATTTCCATGGCACTCAAATAAAACAAAGTATCTGGGTAAGAGATTTAAAAAAAAGTATTCTCAATAAGTGAGTTGAAAGTCACATGACTAGACCCTGAGGAAGACACTGACATTCAGACTGAGAGAACAGGGTTTAATAAAGATAAACATTCTGTAAATGTAAAGGTTAAATCTAAAGAAGTACAGGTTTTTAGAGCTCTAGTTCTATAATCTGTTATCTCACAATCATCTACTGTTCTACTCACCTTTAGTAATTATTACTAATTAATAATTTCCCCCTCCAACTTAAAAGTCATTTTCTTTACTGGTATAAACAATATTATTTAACTTTTTCTGGATCAGTGACCTTACCTAGTAGCAAACTGAATGAGTGCATTTTGAAGAGTCTGCCTAATTTCAAGAAGAAAAGACTCATCATCACTTAGTGTATAATACCAATACTGGACATAATCCCTCAAGGAAAACTGGATAACCTAAAACAAAAATATTGGGAAAAAACACAACTTTTTAGGATTTAAAAAGTTATGAGCAGCAAACTAAAACCTAAAAGGATTATTTACCAATTTATATATACTCTTTACATACTAAATTGTGGTACCAAAAAAACTGCCTTTATTACAAAAGGATCAATATGCTAAAAAACCATTTCAAAAAATTTTAAATTATTTTGGTGTCCCAAATCGCCCATTACCCAAGTTCACTTAAATCTAATACCTTTGATACTGCCAACAGCATCAACAAAATTGATTTAATACAATCAGTCGATACAGCAAGTGATACAATTTGATGTATATTACTTTTGAAAATCAGTTAAACGAAGTATGGGTTTAACTATAAAAGAAATGTTAGAATTTTAAAGAACACATTATAATAATCATATAATCAAACATCAATGAAAAATATCTGGAGAGTAATTTTTTTAATTCTAATTTTTTAATATTTTTGAAACAAATCAGGTATAACCATTTAAAAAACTATAGTACAAATTGTCTGATTTGCCAAAACACTAAGCCTATTCATCAGCTAAAGAGCATTTTAACTTTAAAATAATTAGAAACATTATCAAATATGTCAGAGAAAACTTTTCTATTAAATGCAAGTTCGAACAAAAGGCTTTAATACTATATAAACCACTTCATTATAAATGATTTCATAAATAAGGCAGCTTCTTTAAGTACAGAATCCAAGAACAGCATTATAATGACTTTCCAGCATATTACATAAATAGCAAAAATTATTTCCTAGTATTTTCAAAAGAAATACACCTTATAACACAAGATAAGGAATCCAAATACCACATACGAAAACTCACTTGCTGGAGAGGTTCATCAATAATATTGGCACCTGTCAATCTTCTATCAATCTTTATAGTCCTGGCTTCTCGTTTCATTTCTTCTAAGCACTTAAAGGAAATCACAACATTTTACTGCAAAGTTCTCTGATTTAAAGTCTGTATATTTACTTCTAACTTGCAACTTCCCTGCCATCTTCAAGTCAGGCAATAACCTTATTTCTCAAGGCTCTGTACAAACCAAACATTTTCTAAAGTTAACACAGCTAGACACCCAGGGAAAAAAAAAAAAGCCTATTGTTATCCTCAAAAATTTCATAAAATCGGCATTATTATTTAGAATGAAAAAAAAAAACAAAAAATGTAAGATACAATGTTGCTGTATTTCAGTGAAACTTAAAAACCATAAATTAGTGTTTCAGGTGAATCAAATTAATAGTTGTCTTTATTAAAACTCTCCTCCTCTTCTCCCTTCCCCCTCCCAGCCCATAACAGTATACAAAGTGCCAAATAAATATATTTTAATTAATTTTATTTAGGGATAATTTTTAGCAACAAAAGAAAATAAATTTCTCTATTTCTCTGTAGTGTTCAGTAAATTCAGTGGCCTGGAAATAATGTGAAAAGTAGTGGGACATTCTTCAGTTAAAAATAAATAAATAAATACAAACAAAAAACAAAAATAAAACAAAAAAAACAAAGCATGAATACATGTATAAAACATACCCTTCAAATTATAACATGCAACTTCCAAGGACAGGGTGAAATTCTTTTATTTCAGCAATATAAAGCTATACTATATATATTTCTATCTCTGCATTTCCTACATCTTAGCACATAATGAACAAGTTATTAACTGTAAAGTTAAGATACTGGCATCAACTCCAGATCACTTTGTCTCTCTTCACACAAGATGAAACAAACCATCCCAATACCACAAGAACTGAAGACAATGCAAGTATGAAGCCTACCTACAGTACTAAATTCCAATTTTACAGATTATGATATTAAAAAATGGAAAAAATATCAACACTCAAGATGATATAAATATAATTGGGCCTAAATTATTAAAATTATAGATACTGAATAGCCTAACTGAAAGCTGTATTTTTCAAGTCAGTTAAAAAATAATATCCATTTTCTTTTCTCTGGTTTCTTTGCAATTTATTTCATTCCATATTTTTGAAATCCTATGTCACAATAGTAGGAAGAGGCCCCAAATTTCTATCTTTTCCTAAAATTTGCCTTTCCACTCTGAACATCTAACACTACAAGTTTTCAAAGTAATCTTCTAAGATACATTTTCTAAGCATGATTAGAAAGTGTCCCATAAGTTTATAGTGAGCATTAGTGACATGTAGGAACATATGCCAAGCCATATACAGATGATCACATTACCATCATTTCACAGAACAAGACTGTGAGGTTTTACCTTCCTTTACCCTATTTACCTTAGGAATCCCAGTTGACGTTGGAGGAAGAAATGAGTGTTCACACTGTTCTAGGTACTTCTCTGAGTTTGTTTTTCCAAAGAGGAGAGTAACCACAAAGCCCCTAGGGAAGAAAAAACTCAATTACAGAAACAAAAACAAAATTCTGTTATAACTTAACATATCTATTAACCAAAGATATTTTTCAGATTTAATAGATGGTTTATCACTCACTAAAAAATCAGTTTTTACTTTGGCAAAGCAAGTAATTGACAGTTTGTTATGTTCTGAAGTTTAAAACAACTATAAGCATTTTGTGAATTTATACAAGAATGCCTTTCAAAGTTTTTATATAAATATATTCCATATATTTCATATTTCATATATTTCATAAAGAATCCCAGGCAAAAAAATCAGCCCTCGCTAAGTAAGTAGGTTCATTAAACAACGATAAAGACAAATGAGATCTAAATCTATAGCTAAAATCACACATTTCTATAGTTCTATTAACTAATTAATGTCAGATAGTAATGTAATTTGTGATTATGGAAAGAAAATAAAGGCCAAAGAAGGAGAAAAAAGATATAGCTTATAATTAGACTGGAATTTAAAAATACATATAAATACATCCCAAAGGCTGATTCTTTTAAAAACAATTACAGAGTTGAGGTAAGATAAAAACTGGCTTAGAACTGTTTTACTCTAAGTATTGACTAAATGCTATCAATATTTTATATATTCAAAATTTACCAATTAAATCTAAGCACCACTAAGTAGACAGGAAACCCATAATAAAAAACATCAAATTCTAACTTTATAATAATCTTATAATAATCTTACAACAATTCAACTGCTGTCATAACAAGAAGGGAACTATGAAAAATTAAATAGGGTCAGCCTCAACTACTAAAAGGAAGGTTCTCAAAGTCCCCTGCTTTTTGTGGCTATCTGTTGCTATTTAGTACAAGCACCACAAAAGCTGAAAGATGAGTTGAGAAAACAAAGTCAAATTAGCCCATGTCATCAATTTTGTTTTTGTTTCTTTTTTAAAAAGGTGGCCTCAGAATTTCGCCTGTCCTGCATCTAATACTATTACTAAGACTCAAGATGGCCCCATATTTCAGTTTTATCTAGTGATAAGCAGATTTACAGACACAAGTAAATGCTTATACTATGTATTTCTAAAATTATTATCATAAGAAAGACTGATAAAGTATTAACCTTTGTCCAAAGAATGATAGTAGGAAAGTAAGCTAACAGTCTAAACTTAGCACCTATTTTAGCCTTGAGGTTTAAGTAAAAACTTGAGGTTTAAGTAAAAACAGGTGCTACAAATGACTGCATCACCCAACCTTACAGAATGTCATTAAATAACCCATAAAACAGTATCAAAAGTATGCACCCAAAAAACAAACAAAAAAAACACATAATACTGGGGCGCCTGGGTGGCTCAGTGGGTTAAGCCTCTGCCTTCAGCTCAGGTTATGATCTCAGCGTCCTGGGATCGAGCCCTGCATTGGGCTCTCTGCTCAGTGGGGAGCCTGCTTCCCTCTCTCTCTGCCTGCCTCTCTGCCTACATGTGATCTCTCTGTCAAATAAGCAAATAAAATCTTAAAAAAAAATAACACATAATACAAAAATCTCTAAGTGGTTTTCCTTCCAAAAGTTATCTTTATACTAGAAAATATGGAATTAGCTTTATCAGCAAAACATATATATTATCAACATTGTAGATGGTTAACTGCAGAATTTTTTTAAAAGGTGGTTTCCATAAGAAAATGTATTAATTCCTCTTAAACTTGCATTTTATAGAAGTAAAAAAAATCCTAAAAATTCAGATATTAAAACCAAGAAATGATTTTATTAAATGCAATTATTTTACTTGAGATTGCTATTTAAAAGCCTGCATTGTTCTTCAAATTCATAAGGCATTAAACTATACTAAGTCATATTAAAGAAAAAACAATCATGTTTTCTAGTTACAGCCAAAATAGGAAAGATTTGATTCAGGAACTAGATAGTCATTGACCACAACTGAGTAATCTAGAAATGATTAATTAATCCCCTGATTATTGAAGACAATTCTGGGAGGCTTTCTAGAATTTAAATTGAAGTCCCCTTACTATGGCAGTGAATTTCACTGAGATTTACAATCTGGAACAGAACAGATCAGAACATTTATGATATAACATCAAACTGGAATTTCAGACCCTATCATGTGACTCTTAATATTATCTAAAGAGTTTTTAGTGACCCTAGCACACCATCCAATATCCCGCCTTATTTTAAAACTTTTACAGAACTTTAAAAGTATCTGAAAATGATTGTGCTTACTTCTTGGTAAACCTGCACACTCAGAAAAGGAGCAGGAAAGGTTGCCATGACTTTGAAGTACATGGACTCAGCACACTTCCCTCTTCCAAAACCTGATGTGGAGCATGTCAGTGTATGAGAGATGACTCTCCACCCTCCAGTCTCCAAGGCTTCCTAGGGCTCCTACTGACAAAGAAAGCTACAATTTCCTCCCTCCCTGAAATATTGGGAAATAGTCTAAAATCATTCACCTTCACTTTTGCCAAGAGCTTATTCAATTCATCAAAGAGAAGAAAGCTCTCATTTTCAGAGAAACATCTCCAAAAAACAGTCTCCCTTCCAGTCAATGAAAGCAGCCATGACTCCATGGGGAAGAAGTACAAGTACACAGCTATGCGATTATTCTGCTTCGGTCTTCATTTGTGACAAAGAAGTGTAATTTAGGAAGCCCAGGGGGCTGCAGATCTATAGTCTTCAATCATCTTTATAGTCAATAAAGATACTCAAAATTCCATTTATCTGATTCTTATGGCTTATTTCTAATTGTTTCTGTATGCAATACTATACCCAATACCTACTTACATACAATACACACCTAATACCATACCATACCTAAGCAATTATTATGAAAGTGTTAAATATAAATTATATGCAGTTTTAGGAATAGTCCTTGAGTAGAGCTTGATTTGATTCTCATTTGTCCCACAAATAGTGGGTGCAGTCCTTCTAAAATGGCCACACAGAACTTCCAAACCCTATCATGAAAAAGGTGGGAGGTGTAAGTATATTGAGAAATCACTCCTTGAGTATCTTATACAGTCTTTCAGGCCACAGTTTTTACATTCAATTCAATTTAGCTAAGTTGTTCTCTAAGCCTATAGGTTCAAATAACTCCTCCAAATATTTGGGGCCTCAAAAGATTTTTTAAATAGAATTCAAAGGTATTCATTCCAAAAATAATTACATAAACATATCTTATATATACATACATACAGGCACACAAACACGTGCATATATAAATAGTAAAAACAAAACACTCAACTCAGTTAAGGTACTTGGTTTGAGTAAGTAACAATCCTCTAACTCTCTTTTCTATACTTTTCTTAGATATAATTCATATCTGATACCAAACGCTCCGCACAGGAAGTTATACTAAATCATGACTGAAACTTCTCTTGTAAAGGTTTATCAACTCAATGTAAAACATAATCAAATAATGAAGAGAAAAATAGCAAATCAGGTGTTTGAATTTTCCATAACAACATGACAGAATTCACTAAGGGAAATAATTAATATTATTGTATGAAGTCTAGTCAATGAAATAGTATCTTCTACTATACTACGTAAAACCTGAGGAATCACCTCTATTAAACTTAACAATTATCCTGTTAATATTGTAATGAATAAAAATTTTCAGCCTTAAAAGGTAGCAACACCAAAAGGAATAAAAAAATCTTTAAAACCTTTCAAATTATACAAAAAAGTTTTATACAATTAAAAACTGAAAATTTTTTGAAGATGACTATCCATATTCCTGGTACAAATCATAATTGCCACCAATTTTATTTTACTGGATATCTTATTTTACTTAACTTTGGTAAAAAACAATTTGCAAAAATAGCACTCACAAATAAATTATACTACCATTTCTCATGGTCATTTTTTTCTTACTTATTGAGGTCTAATGGTTATTTGTTTCAATTTCTAACAAGAGTAAACATTTGAATTGTAAGATTGTCATTGAGAATACTTACCCGCCCACAAAGCAGAGGATATAAAAGGCCAAATAAAATATTACAAAGGGTCCAAAGGTTATTAGAGAAAGGACAATGCCAAGGCTTCCCCATCCCCATATGGATAGACTGGTCTGAAATAAAGCAAAGAAAAAAATTTTTTTAACAAATGTCCATATACATTAGAAAAGAACCAACAAAACCGTTACATAGTTTCACATCTCTCCTTTTAAACATACACAGTTACTGTTTCAGTAATTGTTACATATTTATTTTTGAAAATGTTAACTACAATCTTAGAGATTTATCTCCAAGAAACAGTATACAAAATCTATATGCAGAAAGGGCTTTAAGTACATCAGCAACGATTTTTTAAAAACATAGTGACAATGAAATGCACAGCAAGCGATCATTACACAAATTGTTGAATGATATGCTGGGATAAGAAATGGTAAAAAAAAAAAAAAAACGTATTTATAAAAACATTTATGTAGACTACAAAGTTGTACTTGCTTAGAATATTTCATTTTAAAACTAAGTTCCAACATAACTACAGTATAACAAGACATTTCTTATAAATTAAAATTTTAAGGTAAGAAATCCACATCTCAATGAAAATTATTTCTTTTACTCAAATTGTGTGCAGTAATTTGTAAAATGATAATTGCAAACTTCCAACTTTCATTACTAAAATATACCATGAGCTCAAGAAACATCTCCAAAAATTCTGTCCTTAAAAATACACAAAAAACCCTATTTTGTTTAGAATTATATTGTATTATTTATTTAAAATACTCCTTTTGTTGAAGGAAAACTGGATTTTAGCAATTAAGTTATTATGAATAAATAAACATATTCAATTCACAAGTTCCTACATCCATTTGCCTTGTACTGTGAGGTCCACAAAGGAAGCATTTGTCCCATTCCTGCCATCAAGGAGCACAGAGAAGAATGTCTTATAGGAATGAAACAATTAGACACTGAACCAAAAGAAAATAATAGAAAGCATTATAACATGTTAAAGTGAACAAAATTAATGACCACAAAACTATGGAATAGACAATAAGTTCTATGGATTAAGAGAGAAAGGAGAGTTTTATTTATTCACTCATTTTCCAGTCATCAACTGTTTTCTATGTGCTATAAGCTCAAGGTGCTGGGGAAACCACAAGGAAAACAACATATCCCCATAAGGCTACATTCTAGTAAGGAGAGAAAGATAGGCACACTTTGATCAATTTGTGACCTTCTGTTAAGTTTACATTCCAGGGGAAAGAATAATAAATTTATATAGTTATATCAGATGGGGTAAGTGCTATGGAGAAAAATTAAATATATATGGTTACTATGTGCATATATATATATATATATATCTTATATATATATATATATATGACTATATAAGAAGCTTTCAACTAGATGACATATGAACAAAAATCTTAGAATTTATTTAAGGAAAATTTATAATAATGAGTCTTCCTACCCCAAGTAATATTTTTCCATTTATTCATATTCTCTTTTATGTCACTCTGGGGAAGCTTTTTAAAATTTCTTCTTTTATTTAAGGCTGGTGCAATTTTTGTTCATTTGTATTTTTATTATCCTTTTTCCTATACTGGCCACTTTTTGACCAGAAGACAGAATGCCCCACTGATGAAGTTTCTGCTTTGCCCTCATGATCTCCTCCCTGAATCAGTTGGGGATACTGTTTCATCTACAGAACTGGTCTCTGACTTCTAAGAGCTGAAAGTAAGCAAGGGGATTTAGAATAAAATACAGAGCAGTCCAATCCCTCTGACAATACGTCAGCTGACCACCTGTGTACCTAGATCCATAATACAGTCCTGCCAGATGCCCAACTATTTCTCAAGATTCCTTCAAAACCTTATCCACTGACTTCCCTGCAAAGAGTTTTCATAAACTCTCAGGGAAAGTGAAACCAGACTATGCCCCAGATATTTTATTCAAACTACTTTCTTGAATGAGGTCTGACCTAATATTTGCAATATTATTCTTTCTCTACAAAGTTAGATTTATGCTTGCTAGCCAGTTTTTCAAAGCTAAACAACGTAGATATATTAAGAGGTCTTAAAAATGAAATCAAGCAGCTACCACTGTACATAAAGGAAGGGAGCATAATAAACGTAATATTTCTTCTCCTGTTTGAATCATACCTCTCACAATTAAAATAATTTTCAGAGAAGAATCACAATTAGTTAATATGGGGAAGATTATAAAATGCAGCAGTTAGTTAACATGGGGAGATGCTCAAATGTCTAAAATGCAAGTTTTCACAATCTTATTGCCTCTCATTTGAAAATGGTAGCAAAAATGATTAAACACAAATTTTTATTCATTCATTCATTCATACTTGTCAATACCTACTACAATGTGCCAGGTACTAATGATTTAATGTGAACAAAACTGACATTACTATCTATTTAAAAAAAATTTACAAAAGATCCTTTAATTTTGAGAGGAATTTTTATTTTCTATAGACTAATAAAATTACACAGATTCAATTAAGTAAGTCAAGTGTTCATTTGCTTTGCAGTTAATTTTTTACAATAGTTAACTTCAAATTTTAAGCTGTTCATTGAAATACCAGAATAGTGAATTGTACAAAACTAGAAAGTTTCATAGTGTTTACACACACACACATATAAAATTGGCTCATTATATGGTGAAATTAAGGAATACAATTGAACTTAAAGCCATATAAAAATTGAGTTCTAATTATTTCCTAAGATGATACAAGATGATAAAATTCAGGATCATTTGGGACCATATTAGAAACTTTCTACAAATTCAAAGAGGTATTAATTACCTCAAGAGCTGACCTAACACAGAAGCCAAAAAATAGAAATAAATCTCTATTACAGTGATTTACATTAAAATAATACTTGATATATTATCATTTTCTTCTCTAAATACAATAATCAGTGCTAAAATACCCTTGCTATCTGATTCCCTAGAACCACTGACCCACCAATGGGAATTGGAAGAAAGCTTCAAGATCATCTACTCCAGTACTTCTCAAACTTCAAGGATCTTAAATGCAGACTCTTAAAAACGCAGACTCAAAAAACTCTTAAGATGCTGATCCATTATGTCTGAGATTCTTTCATTTCCAACAAGTTAACAGAACTGTTTAGAACTTAAAACAACTATATGTTTATAATTCCCCTTAATCTCTAGGTCCACAAAACCTTATTCACAAACTCCAAAACCTAAAAAGTTTTGAGAACCAAAACTGTACAAAACATTCTACAAACTCCATTTCATTTATTTCCCTGAACAACTTACTTAAATAATCCAGAAGTTAGGACAGCATAGTGCCCAAACAATATGGACTCTGGAGTCAGACTGAGTGCAAATCTTACCTTTACTCTTTATTAGATGGATAACCACTACACACCTTCATTCCCTCACCTATTTCATGTGTCTGTTGTGGGGAGTAAATAAATGCAATGTCTAGTGGTCACTCTCATTCTTAGTCTAGCAACAGAGAAATTAAGACACAGAGAAGCTTAAAAAAAAAAAAAAAAACTGCCTGAGGTTATGCAAGCTAGTAAGTTAAGAGTGGGATCTGAGGGGCACCTGGGTGGCTCAGTGGTTTAAGCCTCTGCCTTCTGCTCAGGTCCTGATCCCAGGGTCCTGGGATTGGGCTCACTGCTCAGCAGGGAGCCTGCCTCCCCCACCCTCTCTGCCTACTTGTGATCTCTCTGTCAAATAAATAAATAAAATCTTAAAAAAAAAAAAAAAAGAGTGGGATTTGATCCTAGGCAAATCCCAACTCCTTATTTAAACCTTAAAATTTGTCACTGACAACAACACTAAGGAAAAAAAAAAAGCTGAAATCATTTTAAAATCAAATACTTTTCAGTTTTTTAATATGCTTCCCAAGAAATCAGTCAGAAAATGACTTGTAATGAATGTAATAAATCCCTGGCATGAATATGAAGTATGTAATTTTTATTATTAGACAATCATTTTAACCATCATATACCCTACATAAACAATGGAAAGAATTTCACTTTCAAAGGGTATCAATTTATTAGGATGTCCTGACACCTATATGTATCAGTTTGGCCTTGAGCATAGGGACACAGAGAAATAAAAAATGATCCCTGCTGCCAAGATGCTTAAGAACCAAAAAAGGATAATACAAAGGATCATATATACCTCCTGACAAAAGAAACCAAGCTAAAATAATTTACCTTGTAATATTTTATGCCTATCAAGTCCTACTGACATTTATCTTACTTGACTCTCATCACCTATTTTTATGATAGGGAAGGTAGCATAATACGGTACTAAAAATAAAAAGTTAGAAATTATAGGTTCCAGTTTGCCACTAACATTGTGTAACTTCTGCAATATCACTCATTGATCCAGAATTCCCATTGAGTAGGCTCTCAAGTCAGGTCTAGCTGTAGCAGATTGGTTAAGTAACTGTCCTCATAATGACACAACTATTTTTTTTTTGACACAGCTATTTTGATGCAAAGCCAGACTGAGAGTCTCCTGGCTGCAGGGGGAGAATGGAGCTAAGTGGAAACAGGTATTTTAGATCTCATAAAAACACATTGTCAGAGCTCCCACGAAATGAACATTGGACTCTGATGTCTCAACAGAATGGGTCAACCATACTCAAGAGTTATAATGACCTGGTGTATGTGAAAACATTATGTGGCATAGGGCAGCCAGACAGATAGGGCTAAGAATCTTCAAACCATTATTACTTCAGTGCCAACTTGGGTCACAGAAATCATACAAGTTAAAGAACAAAAATAAGCACTCAAAAGAAGAGTGGCCTACTACAACTATAAATTGTTTTCCTCCCACTTTATTCCACTTAAAATATGTTGGAAGTTCTGCTCCACGTAATTTCAATGGCATGTACTCCTGACATGGAACCTCTCATTCAACATTATATAATTTAACCAAAGCCTGGTACAAAGAAGCTGCTCACTAAAAATGGAAATATTTAATATATTAACCAGAGAAATGAAATGGAGGGAATGGAAAGACAAGGGAGGGGAGAAAAGGAGAGGACAGGGAAAGGGGAAATTGCCAAGACAAGGAAAAGGTCTAGGAAAGTGAAAAAGGAAAGGACCCTAATTTGAAGTGTTCCTCTACCCCACACCTTATGGCTTTAGGCAGAGTTATACCTTCCTTCCAGTACAACTGACACCAAATTCCCACCCAAAAACAACAACAACAAAAAAAACCCAAAAACTGGACCTTGTTCTTCCATGAGACTGATGGACCAAAAAAAACGTTCTTTTGGCTGTCTCAACATATGCCGACAGCAACCCACATCCATTACTTCCTTAATGGATGGGGAGGAAGCCACAGAACGGCAGCCACACAGGGATCATCAGTACATTTGCTGGGGCAACTTGTCCCAAATCCCTCTTTACATACTCTAAGGACAAGGGAATAAAGATCCTCTTCTACTCACTTCTATTTAAGATACCTAGCATGTTCTTGGGAGGATGATTAAAGACCAGTGTGATAGGGAGTTTTCAATTCAGTTATTGAGCCAGGAAAGATAAGAGAGCCTGTGGAAAGGGTAGATACCACAGTCAATGACCCTGGTTTCCAAGATGGCTAACCGCCCAGCTGGCAAAAATAACAGCCACTAGATACCTAAAGAGTCTCTCCTACCTCTCCCAACTGGGGGTGTATATTGTTAGTTCTTTGATAATAAACTCTTCTCCCTTACCAAAAGAAGTATTGTTATTGTTCAACTGTCATATATTCTGAAGAATGAATTATGTACACATATAGAGATGACCACCTGTACAAACCCTTCCCTTTTTATTAGAGCAGTAGTTATAAAAGGTCACAGACTGGGGCGTCTGGGTTAAAAAAAATCTTTAAAAAAAAAAAGGTCACAGACTACTATTGAAGTACACACAATTAGGACTCTTAGCATCTAATGACAAATATAAGCTACAATAAATTAGTGTTTTTCAAACTAGATTCTATCAGTTGCAAAATACCTATACCCAGTTTGAAAACAATAGCAGGAACATTCAGAATTTGTATTTATTTATTCAGGATACAAACTAAGCTAGGCTGCCAACCTCCTTCTTATTCCCACAGCCCATACACTGGAATCATTGAATTGGGGCTTGAAGGAACTACTACTGTATTGGGGGGTGGGGGGGGAGGAAGATGGTATTTATTCAACATTTTCTCTTATACAGGAAAAATCATAAAAGTATCTAAAATGTGGATAGGACAGTATAGCAAAGAACAGTCCTGACAGGCTTCCAATAAATACGCAAAGCCTCAAATTGAAAAACTGCTTTATCAAGGTTTCCTGAATTTCTAATAAAAGGTCTAGTAGATACACAAGGCTGAATTAAATTAACCAAAAGAGCTTTTCAGAGACAACATATTTCTAGCTATACAAATTGTTTTGGAGTCTACATATATAATAAATAACTCAATAAATTAAAGATGTCTTTTAAATAATAAATAAGCCTCTACTCTCCATCAAAAAGAAAGAAAATAGATTCTTTTCCTAATGTTCCCATTTGAAATGGGAAAGTCTATTTTGGTTTATGAATGAGACTGATATATATGAAATGAAAGTCTATCTTTGCTTATGAATGATACTGATATATGTGTATATCTTTGTTTATGAATGAAACTGATATATATGTGTGTATATACATATACATATGACACATATACAAATGTTTGTGTGTGTGTATATATATATATAAATATATGACACACAAAAGGGAAAAATATTCCCTTAAAAATAACTGATTAAAGCAAAAATTTTAAAGCTACCAAAGAGTAAGACACTTAAATTTCTAATTACATGCTATTAGAATCCATCAAGATATCAGAACAGAAATCTTGCATATTTTAAAAATTGCATTTTTTTGTATCAACATATTTACCCATAATTATTTTTAAAATTTAATTACATACTAGTAAAAGTATGTATAGCTATCATTCAGCTAAGAAAGGGACAGAATTATAAATATGCACACATTTGCTTATTTTTTTTACTGTAAGGATACAGGAAAGTTTTTAAAAAATATTTTATTTATTTATTAGACAGAGAGAGACAGCAAGAGAGGGAACACAAGCAGGGGGCCTAGGAGAGAGAGAAGCAGGCTTCCCGCTGAGCAGGGAGCCCAGTGCAGGGTTGGATCCCAGGACTCTGGGATCACCACCTAATACAAAGGCAGATGCCCAACCACTGAGCCATCCAGGTGCCCCTAGGGAAACTTTTTAAACTGATCAATGAGGAATGAAGAAAATGGGGGTAGAGGAGACAGGGATAAGAATTAGACATCTGAAAACACCTTGCTGTGTAGATCTGATTTTTGTGGCACTATAAATATTTTACATATTAAAAGAATTTAAGGGGCGCCTGGGTGGCTCAGTTGGTTGGGCCACTGCCTTCTGCTCAGGTCTTGATCCTGGAGTCCCCGGAGTGAGTCCCACATCAGGCTCCTACCTAACTCTGCAGAGAGTCTGCTTCTCCCTCTGACCTTCTCCCCTCTCATGCTCTCTCTGAAATAAATACATAAAATCTTCAAAAAAAAAAAAAAAGAATTTAAAAAACATTCTCTAAAAATGAAAAGCAAAGTAAAACAAATCTAACTACTAAGAATGCGGAATAACCACACAAAGAAACTATTTTAAGTCATTTTAAAATATAGTAATTTAACTGTGGCTCATTAGTGGTATAAAAACAATCACAAAAAAAATAATATTACTTCTGTAAAAAATAATGTTGACAGTTCCACTGAAGTGAACCAGGGCTACTGGAGCAATGGCTGATTTCAAGAAAATGAGTTTAAAAATGGGCCTGCAGCAACTTGACATACCAGAAAGCTACTGAAGGCTACTGAAGATAAGTCAAAAGGACTCAGCAAACAACCTGAAAAGGCTGCAACTGTCTAAAGATGGAAACACTAAAAATAATAACTACAGTGGACTGGAGCATTTCAAATACTTGAATTCATGAAATCATGAAGATTTTTTATCTTTTTTAATCCTTTAAAGGGTGCAACTGTGTTTGAAGAGTGGTAGAGAATTAAGCATTTATCAGGTTAATTGGAAAGTTTATGAAAATTAAGTCTCTCTTTATGGAAATATTCCATATAATAAAGAAGAAATGATACAACTAGAACAGTACCATATTGCAATCCTTAATATGTCAGAGATCTAGCAGAGGAGGGAAGGAGGAAGGAAGGAAGAACAAACCAGACATTATACACCTCTTCAAACAAAAATATACACTACCATCTATGAAAGAGTCTTGGGTGGGAGGGGGATGGTGTGCGGAGGGGAGGGGAGGGGAGGGAAGGGAAGTAATCAAACCTGAATCTGATTTTAAGAAATGCAGAAGACTGGGAAATGGTTACAATATACCAGGAAGATGAACTGTTACAATATACTAGGGAGATGAACTTTAAAAAAAAAAAAAAATATATATATATATAGAGAGAGAGAGAGAGAGAATGTGAGAAACACTAAAGGGCAAAAAATACCCAGTTCCTTCAACAAATGCAAGGCCAGGGAAAAACAGAGTAAGAAAAGGGGGACAAGGGAGGGAGAAGGAGAGTTTGGGGAAAACTACAGGTTACAACTACAGTATGTAGAGCTTATCCTACTTAATTTTCACAGACATACAGTAGGAAAGGAGAAAGAGGGATGAAAAGAGAAAGAAGGAAAAGGAGACAAATTTATAGCTTTAAAAAAATATTTATTTATTTATTTACTTATTTATTTATCTGAGAGAAAGAGCAGGCACAAGTGGGAGGAGGGACCGAGGGAGAGGGGGAGGAGGGGCAGAAGGCACTCCCCACTAAGCAAGGAACCCGATGCGGGGCTCCATCCCAGGACCCTGGTATCATGATCCAAGCCTAAGGCAGAAGCTTAACTGACTGAGCTACAACTGAGCTATGCAGGTGCCCCAAATTGGTAGTTCTTAATATTTTCTGGATACTTAATGACATTAAGTCATTGCTTATTTTTTTGCGGTAAAATAATATTATGATTATGTTTTAACAAAGAGAATCTTTATGTTTTACAGACACATAATGAATTATTTACAGATTAAATCATGTATCTAGAATATACGTCAAAAATAATTCTGCAAGTAGAGAGTGGGGAAAAGTAAAAAAGGATGTAGATGAAATACAAGTGGCCATGAGCTGATAAATGTCTAAGCTGTGCATGAGGAGAGGAAATTCATTATATTAATCTTTCTACTTTTAATGTTTGAAATGCTTAAAAAAAAAAACCTGTTTAAATATATACAATAATCGGGACACCTGGGTGGCTTGGTTGGTTAAGCGTCTGCCTTAGGCTTGGGTCAAAATCCCAGGGTCCTGGGATGGGGAACCTCATCAGGCTCCCTGCTCAGCAGAGTCTGCTTCTCCCTCTGCCTGCCACTCCCCATTAGTGCTCACACACTCTCACTCTCTCTGACAAATAAACAAATAAAATCTTAAAAGAAAAAAAAAAGCAACCAAGAGACAGGTTAAATAAAGTTAATGAGTTCTAATATCTTCCTTTGTGTGTGGTTATGTGCACATTTTATGTAAGAACTACTGTTCTTCAAAATTATTTTGGGGGGTTTCATATGATTCTATAACTATTAAAAAGCTATGTATTAGGTCTTAATCACACAAAAATGAGTCAGTTTCTGCCCTCAACATGCTCACAAACTAAATAAGTAAAATTACATATAAGGATACATAAAAATGTCATAAATGTCACAATAAAAAGATTTAAAAGATTTACAAAATGTTTAGGAATGCAGAAAAGATAAAGCCTCCAGAGCTTATAAACATATTCAAACTCCTTTGAAAGTGTCTTCCATAACCAATTGTGCACTTAAGGAAATCAATCTCTTTTCTTTACAGTTACTCACTTTTTTCCATCAAAATGGTACTCTCCAAAACTGATTATAAACTTTATGTACTAAAGTCCTGGTAATTTCCAATAATAAAAACTCCAAGTGAACAAAGATTCACAAATGCTAAGACTATTCAAGAGTGTGTCACAGAGAAAGTACTGTTTTATTTAAAAGTAGGACAGAGAATATCATTTGTTTACTGAACTTAGCCCAATGCTCAAGGCTATTTATATTTTTACATCTGAATATATTTAAAGATTCCACTTATAAATGGCAACAAAGTAAGCTGTGAGGGATAAATGCATTATTTAACAATTTCCAGGGCACCTGGGTGGCTCAGTTAGTTGAGTGACTGCCTTCAGCTCAGGTTATGGTCCTGGAGTCCTGGGATGGAGTCCCACATTGGGTTGCCTGCTCGGCGGGGAGTCTGCTTCTCCCACTGACCTCTCTCCTCTTATGCTCTCTCTTTCTCTCAAATAAATAAATAAAATCTTTTAAAAAAAGATTTAAAAAATAAAATAAAAAAAACATAATTTCCAAAAAATCTACATGTAATCGAAGACATTCTTTTCAACAAATGGTACTGGGGAAAAAAAAAAAAAAAACCATCCACATGCAAAAAAAGTGAATCTAAGACAACAGATCTTCAACTGTCATAAGAATTAAATCAAAATAGATTACAGACGAAAATAAAAGACAAAACTTTAATACTCCATAAAGATAACCCACCGAAGACAAACTATAAGACCTTGAGTAGAGTGATGCCTTTTTAGGTACAACACCACTACAGACAGAGAGGGTGAGTGAGGAAGGGAGAAGGGTCCTGGGAAAGCTCTTCTAATTTATTAAAAAAAAAAAAAAAGAAAAAAAAGCTACTGGGGTGCCTGGGTGGCTTAACTGGTTAAGCATCCAACTCTTGATTTTGGCTCAGGTCATGATCTCAGGGTTGTGAGATGGAACCCTGCATTGGGCCATCCATTAAATAACTAACTGATAAGTTGCACTTCATTAAAATTAAAAACTCCTACTCAAAGAAAGACATTATCACAATAAGTAAAAGATCAGCCACAGACTAGGAGAAAATATTTGCACAAGACACATCTGATAAAGGAGTTATCCAAAATATTCAAAGAACTCTTAAAACTCAAAGGTAAGAAAACAAACAATCGTAATTTAAAGATTTTAACAGACACCTCACAGAAGATATACTGAGAGCAAATAATCATAGAAGATATTCCACATATGTCATTAGGGAGATGTAAATGAAAACCACAATGAAGGTGCCTAGGTGGCTCAGTTGGTTAAGCAACTGCCTTCAGGGGCACCTGGGTAGCTCAGTGGGTTCAAGTCTCTGCCTTCAGTTCAGGTCATGATCCCAGGGTCCTGGGATCGAGCCCCATATCGGGCTCTCTGCTCAGCAGGAAGCCTGCTTCCCCCTCTCTCTGCCTGCCTCTCTGCCTACTTGTGATCTCTGTTTGTCAAATAAATTAATTAAATCTTAAAAAAAAAAAAAAAAGGCAACTGCCTTTGGCTCAGGTCATGATCCCAGTATCTTGGGATCGAGTCCTACGTTGGGCTCCCAGCTCCATGGAGAGTCTGGTTCTCCCTCTGATCTTCTCCCCTCTCATGCTCTCTCTCTCTCAAATAAATAAAGAAAATCTTAAAAAAAAAAAAAATCCAAGTGAGATACCACTACACACCAATTAGAATGGCCAATACCCAGAATACTGACAAGGATGTGGAACAACAGGAATTCTCATACAATGCTGGTGGAAATAAGTAAAATGGCATTCTGGAAGACAATTCTGTAATTTCTTTTAAAACTAAATATACTCTTACCATATGATCCAGCAATCACTCTAACATTTACCCAAAGGGACTGAAAACATCTCCACACAAAAACCAGCACATAGATGTTTATAGGACTTTATTCAAAACTGCCTAAACTTAGAGGCAACTAAGATGGCCTAAAGTAGATGAGTGTATAAATAAACTATGGTACATCCAGACAATGGATTATTATTCAGCACTAAAAAGAAATGAGCTATCTAGCCATGAAAAGACATGGAGAACCCATCATGTGTCAATATAAGTTCAGCCTCGACAAAAAAAATCTACCATTTCTGTAGGTGATACAGAAGGGAGACTGCATATTTGGGAGAAGAGGATAAACAGAAAATCTCCGTATATTCCTCTAAATTTTGTGGTAATTGAAAACTGATCCCTAAAGTCTTTTAAAAACCACATACAGGGGCGCCTGGGTGGCTCAGTGGGTTAAAGCCTCTGCTTTTGGCTCAGGTCATGATCCCGGGGTCCTGGGATCGAGCCCCGCATCGCGCTCTCTGCTCAGCAGGGAGCCTGCTTCTTCCTCCCTCTCCGCCTGCCTCTCTGCCTACTTGTGATCTCTGTCAAATAAATAAATAAAACATTTTTTTTTACACCACATACAAATAATCTCAAGTACAAAAAGACTTTACAAAGGGAGAAAATAATAACAAGTTGGCACCAGTCATGAACTATAATAAACTGACAGTCAACCTTACCAATGCCCAAAAGAATGCTAAATGTCAAGCAGCTCAAAATTCATTTACCTTTTAATAAAATGTAAAAAAAAAAAAAAAAACATAAAATTATTTTTATATGGTATTAAAATTAACTGTTTAGAATCATTTCATGAATTTCATAATTTTTAAAATATAATTTTAATTGTAAAGTCTAATTTTTATGCAAGTGTACTTTATTTACAAGTAAAAGCTGTTGCTAAAACATGCATAGTCAAAACTCCCAACTTCTACTTTTAAGAATCCTTAGGCCTGGGCACCTGGGTGGCTCAGTGGGTTAAAGCCTCTGCCTTCAGCTCAGGTCATGATCCCAGGGACCTGGGATCGAGCTCCGCATCAGGCCCTCTGCTAGGCAGGGAGCCTGCTTCCCTTCCTCTCTCTGCTTCTCTCTGCCTATTTGTGATCTCTCTCTCTGTCAAATAAATAAATAAAATCTTTAAAACAAAAAAAAAAGAATCCTTAGGCCTCCCTCCCACAAAGAACAAACAGAAAAGCCAAAGGCCAGTTCCAATAAATCTCCAATTTTCTCATGGAATTAGTAAACTTCCTATAAAAATTCTTTACTTTGACTCAATAAAAATAAATAAATCAAGATTATACAGTAAGACCTAAAAAATTACACTCAGTTAATTTAGTAAATCAGGTGTTCTGAACTTGAAAATGACAGAAACATTATTTATGTGGGTTGTGTTCTTGGGACAAAACAACAGAGTAGGGAAGGGGTAGGGAGGGTGAGAAAGAAAGAGAAAGAAAGAGACAGTGAGAGAGGAGAGTGAGGGTGTTTTTTAATTTGGTACTTAAATATGCAGGATAAAATAATAAGAAAAATATGCTCCCTAACTGAACATGGTGCTCAGAATCAAGATCTCAGCAAATAAGGAACTGAAGGTACAAGAATTCACTGTCAGGGGCGCCTGGGTGGCTCAGTGGTTAAGCGTCTGCCTTCAGCTCAGGTGACGACCCAGCGTTCTGGGAAGGAGCCCCACATCAGGCTCCCTGCTCATGGGAAGCCTGCTTCTCCTTCTCCCCTTTCCCCCTATTGTAGTGCGTCTCTCACCATCTGTCTGTCTGTCAAAGAAATAAAATCTTAAAAAAAAAAAAAAAAGAATTCACTGTCAGGATACTTACGGCAGATTGTGTAAATCTCAGCCCATTTGACTTCACAACCCAATTATTACTCAATCTTCCAAACCAAGGGATTGAGCCTGTCTCTTTTGCCACTACTGTCTTCTGTGACTTCCACTCAAGTTTCCTTTCTCACCCTCATATGCAATAGAACTAAACACATCTCAAATATCTCAGTAGGTGATGCTGGTTGATCTTCTCCAGAAAGAATTTAAGTTTTGAGAAAGGGATAAAAAACTGGTGTGTTTTATTTGGCCAACATAGTATTTTTTTTTTAATTCTGAGTAAATATTTAAAACATCACATACATATCACAGTTTCTGGCTTTTCTTAAAAAATGAAAACTTTGGGTGCTTGAGTGGCTCAGTGGGTTAAGTCTCTGCCTTTGGTTCAGGTCATGGTCTCAGGGTCCTATGATGGAGGCTGGCATTGGGCTCTCTGCTCAGCAGGGAGCCTGCTTCCCTGTCTCTCTCTGCCTGCCTCTCTGCCTACTTGTGATTCCTCTGTCAAATAAATAAATAAATAATTTTTTTACATTATTATTTTTTTTTAAAAGAAAAATTTGGGGGTGCCTGGGTGGCTCAATTGATTAGATATCTGCCTCCAGCTCTGGTCAAGATCCTGGGGTCCTGGGATCCGCCCAGCAGCAGGCTCTCTGCTCAGTGGGGAGCCTGCTTTTCTCCTCCCTCTGCTGCTCCTCCTGCTTGTATTCTCTGGCACTCTCTCTCTGCCCAATAAATAAATAAAATCTTTTTTAAAATATGAAAAATCTGGAATCAGTGGAATCAGTCCTGCAAGGCAACAATGAGATAAAAGTGAATGGCAACAACCACCGTGAAAATCAGCCAGAAACAGGAGTTCAGTACTGCTACAGTACCTACAGTTGCTAAAAGGTTTATTTGATTCTAAGTCGAAGATATAATTCATCATCATAACTTCACAGCTGTTTTAAAGATGCAAAATACTAGTCTACAACTATGTCACTATCAAAAGTGGGGAAAAAAAAAGATAAACCAAGAGTAATGTGTTTTAAAAATAGCAGATAGCCTATTACTTACTTGAAGCAAAGGCATAAAGACATACATATATATATGATGCTTACTTCATGAAGGGATCTAAATTCACACACATGAATTAGGCCTTTCTTTTATCCCTAGTTTAGTCTGACAACAAACACTTTAAAAAAGAATAAACTAACAGCCTCAGGAAGAATCCAATGGATGAAAAAGGGAAGGAAGAAAATTAAGAAAGCACAAATAGGGACTGCAATGAGGAATCTCTGAAATCTGTTTTTGTGGGTTTTTTTTTAAAAGATTTTATTTATTTATTTATTTATTTGACAGAGAGAGAGAGAGTGAGCGAGAGAGGGAACATAAGCAGGGACAGTGGGTGAGGGAGAAGCAGGCTTCCCGCTAAGCGGAGAGCCTGATGCAGGGTTCCATTTCAGGACACCAGAATCATGATCTGAGCTGAAGGCAGACGCTTAACGACTGAGCTACGCAGGCACCCAAATCTCTGAAAGCTGTTAAAGTGGTTAATAATAAAAGGAAATAAAAGAGATTAAGGAAGGGATGCCTGGGTGGCTCAGGTCATGATCCCAGTGTCCTGGGATCGAGTCCCACCTAGGGCTCCTTGCTCGGCAGGGAGCCTGCTTCTCTCTGTCTCTGCCTGCCACTCTCTCTGCCTATGCTCACTCTCTCTCTCTCTGACAAGTAAATAAAATCTTTAATAAATAAATAAATAAGAGGTCAAGGAAAATTAATACCGCTTTGCAAGTATACCCTTGATTATCTTTGGTTGGGGGGGGGATCTTGAGTTTCTAAAACATACACTGAAATGCATACTTAACACTTCTGTCTGAATTTCTCATGGGTAACTCAAATTAATCATGTCCAAAAATAAACTCATTACATACCCTAAGTATCTCCTATATTCCCCTACTTAAAAAGAACATCAGTGTCTATCCACTAACTGAAAAGATAAATCTCAAAGTTATCTTGAACTGTCCCCTCTTGGAACGATCACATCCAACTAATTATGTTTTATATCCTAAATATCTCTTGAGGCCTTCCCCTCTTCACCACTAAAGTCTTAGACAAAACCTTTATTATAGCCTACAAAACTACAATTCCTGCCTCCCCTCTATTCTATCCATCTTACTGCCAA
The DNA here is from genome assembly GCF_022355385.1 of Mustela nigripes. Classification (NCBI taxonomy): domain Eukaryota; kingdom Metazoa; phylum Chordata; class Mammalia; order Carnivora; family Mustelidae; genus Mustela; species Mustela nigripes. Next base: position 56,716,714 of record NC_081560.1, on the reverse strand, counting down.
AATGACCTTTGAAAAGATTCTGAAATACCTAGTTACCCCTAGTTATAACTTGTTCTCTTGTGTCTATCCTCTAGTATGGTTACCTTTCCTCTTCAGCAAGAATCTCTATCAAGTTTCCTTCAAGAACCAGCTCAAACTTATATATTCCATCAAGTAAGTCCTCTCAGCAGATAGAAAGTTCAGTCCTTGGGGGTGCCTGGGTTGCTCAGTCCTTAAGCAGCTGCCTTCGGCTCAGGTCATGATTCCAGTGACCTGGGATCACACCCTGCATCCAGCTCCCTGCTCAGCGGGAAGCCTGCTTCTCCCTCTCCTGTTTCCCCTGCTTGGGTTCCCTCTCTCGCTGTGTCTGTCAAATAAATATATAAAATCTTAAAAAAAAAAAAAGAAAGAAAGAAAAGAAAGGTCAATCCTTGCATTCTCTGTCTCCACAGCACTATTTAAAATTCTACAGAGTTATTTATGTATATCTGCCTTTTCTAGACTGGAAGCTTCATTAATTGATCAAATATTTACTGAAGGGACGCCTAGGTAGCTCAGGTGGTTATGCATCTGCCTTGGGCTCAGGTCATGATCCCAGGGTCCTGAGATCGAGCTCAGTGTCAGGCTCCCTGACGTGGAAGAGTCTGCTTCTCTCCTTCACTCTGCACTTTATCCACCCCACCTCAACTTGTGCACTCTCCCTCTCTCTTGCTCACGCTCTCTCAGATAAATACATAAAATCTTTAAAAGAAATTTTGCTGAGGTCTATCACATGCCCACCATGCTTAAAAGATAAGCATGGTTCAGGGCCTCAAGAAGCTCACTGTCTTGTGGAAGAGAATCACATATATATAAAAAATACAACAATAAATAAAATGATAGGCATCCATCAGTTATTACAAGGCATTAAGAAAGAACATGTAATCTGACCCACCAAGAAGGGGAGAAAAGACAGCAAATTAGAGAAGTATCCCAGAAAAGTGATACCTAAGACCAGTCTCAGGGAGTAACAGGACATAGCCAGATGAAGAACAGAGAAACCGATAAAGAGAAGAAAACAGGAATAGACACTGAGGAAAGAAAACTACTTCCATGGGAAAGTCAGTGAAGGTCGTTTTTAAAAAGCAGATTGTGAGAAGCATATGGGATATACAAGTTTAAACTATCCTATCAACCACCTATACAAGTTGTAACAGGCAAACCTGGAGGCAGAAAAACCTAAGAAGGGCAATTATGTCATATTATCTAAAAGCCAGAACTAGGGCAAAGGTAGTAGGCATGGACAAAGTCTATAAACTGGAGAAGTATCTAGATGACTCAACCGATAGATATTATAATTAATGCATGGAGCATGAGAAAAAGCCATCATCTTAGCTTTTTAAGCTTGAGTAATAAGTGACTGAACAAGCTCATCATCCCAAACAACACATGGGAGAACAAGGGTGGAAGACAGTGTGTTTATTGTTTTGTTTTGTGGAAGAAGCAGTCAAATTCACTAAGGGGCATGTTAAGGGTAATATACAAGATATCTATCCAGTGAAGGTAGCCAGCAAGCAACTGGATATAGTAATACAGTTATTTTCAAGGGATTACTCTGGCTAGAGATACAGAATTTGCAGTTACAAACAGTCATCTTACAAAATGGAATAAATCAGATCAAGAAAAGTCAGCAAGTCAAGAATGACATACTGAAATATTTTAAGGGGCAGAAAAAGAAAAACAAAGTCCAGGAAGACAAATGAGAAGGGGTGCTTAGAAAGGTACAGAAAGAATCAGGAATAGGTGGAGTCCCAAAAGCTGTAAGAACAGTATCTCCCTAATAAAGATGGAATCATCAGTATCCAAAAGCTCATCAGTATCCAATAGTTCAGTACCATAAAAACTAGTAAACGTCCAGGGACGTGACAACTAGAAGGTAACTAATGATTTTACTGAGAGCAACATCGATAAAGTAGTAGCACAGAACCCTACTGCAGTAGGTTTAGCAATGAATGGGAAGAGATTTGTAGGTATTTCAGACTCTAGGGAAAGATACAGTAAAAAGAGTTCAGGTGAAATAAATGTGACTCAATGAGCAGCAGACGACAGGATCAAAGGTACAAAGAGAGCCGAACCTCTATTTAATTGCAAGAGGGACAGCTGTTTCCAAAATTTAAAGTTTCTCTTAGGGCAGGGAATGTACCATGTTCAATGTCATCTCCCCACAACTAGCAAAATGCCTGGAATGTAATACAACTGAAAGAGTCTGTGATATGCATAACTACAACAATGAATTCAGGAGGAGATCCCTTTTGTAATATAATAAACAATCTGAAAAATAAAGGGGTGGGGGGGAAGAAATATCCCCTAAAAGTATGTATCTAGAAGTGAAAACTTAAGAAGAGTTATGACTTCAAAGATTATTTACAATTAATGAACTTTGCAATGCACATATGTATTGGGTATGATGTCCCATGCTAAGATCTGTTCAGTCTTTGTCATCCAAATATAAGACCTATTTAGGAGTTTATAAAACTAGTTTTTCTCTGAAATATAAAACCAGTCATTGTTACATCTGTAAAAGGCAGGTGTCATCTGCTTATCCTGTCCATCCACACCCCCAAGAATCAAACTATCCTATCTACTTCTCCCTCCCCCAAACTCACCCTGGTCTAGACAGGCATGTGTACACCTAACACAAAGGAAGCCAACTAACTTTAACAGACAATGTATACCTTGTGAGACCTGACTCCATCAATGATCTGAGCTAGGATCTCTCTCAGTAACTTGAAAAGGTACAAACTGTAGCCAACCAAAGGTGGGCAATGAACCTGAAAAAGAACACGTACATTCTGGGGCTGGGATGGCCATTTTAAGGGATAAGAAGTCAGTAAGCAAGCATGGAAGCCAACTGAGAGAAAAACTCAAAATGACACAAATACATTTTGAAAAGCTGAGATGAGAGACTTTGTATTTACCTGTAAGAGAGAAAGTGGGAGGGAGGGAGAAAGGGGGCTGGAGAGAAGGAGGGAGGGAGGGAAGGAAGAGAGGAAGAGAAACAGAAAGAGTTGAGACCTTAATCAGCTTTTTCCTTCCCATAGGACCAGTGGCGTTCCATTTTACTTCCCTAAATTCTCCTTTTTGAAGTAATGGAGGTATACTTCTGTTCCTTACAATCAAGATTCCCAACTGGAAAGTCCCAAATAAGATTACAAAAATGCCAGGAACACAAGAAGCCCTTTTTGTTTTTCTAAGTCACTAAATAGGTACTACACACTTTAACACAGAAGTAGTTAGGAATTCTGGCTTCTCTTCATAGCTCTGCTCTAAGACATCATGCAAATCTGGGCAATCAAAATGTCTCTCAACTTTTGTTTACTCACTTCAAAAACAGAACTGTATTACAGACCTCCTATACAAAAATGGCTTAAAAATTAACTTACGATGATTTTGTGAGGGGTGTGTTCATGTGGACACATACCACAAATTCAAAGATATATACACTTAGAGCACCCCTTTGAAAGTCTCTGGTGAATTTTTCTAACTATGAAAGATCTAAACTTGGGAGTATAAAATGGCCTTCTCCTAAGATCCCAGAAATCCATAAAGCAGCACCTAGCACAAACGTAGTAACTATGTCTAATTAAGAAACTTCCTTTCAAGACAAGCAAGGTACTCACCTGATACACTGCTTTCCTTCCTGGACTTTGCTCACAAATGCCTGCCTACCATACCTTAAATGGTCTTCTGAGGGATTCCTTAAGAAAAGAGTACCATGCTCTAATTCAAATAAATGACCCCTACCATGTCAGACCACAGACAGCTAGACAGATTAGAAATCCACAGCTGGGTGGATTTCTACAGCTGGTTTAATGTTCTGTGACATGGCCTGGCAGGTAACTTAGCATGGCAACACATGGCAACACAGATAAGTTAGAGAAAATGATAACTCTCATCTGACAAATAAGATCTTCTCTTGAGACTGTCAGTTGGTGCTAAGAGGGATAAAAGCAGTAGTAAAACAGTAACAAAGTCAACTGTCATAGCAAAGCACTAGCACAGGGATTAACAAAATAGGAGTCTAATGCTAGTGATAGTCACAAGATAGCCAGGAAGCTAACCAGGCAGGGCAGCCATGTCTGTTCTATTGTGAAGCATGGATAGCTAATAAAGCTCTTATTTTATTGATTTCATCATGTATCTTTGTAATTCAATTCTTGTCACCTAAGGTAATTCCAGAATCCCTCTGTGCTTTGCATGTTAACAAAAAAATAAAATAAAATAAATAAAAGCCTAACATACCTAATACTTTTCATAAAGCTAAATAAGTGCATTCTGTGTACCTCTTAGTAGATCTCTAGCTTCTAAAACTAAAGCAATAATAGTAGTACTAATAACAACCACCACCACTACCTTCAGATTCTTTCCTCAAGGACTATAAATATAGGTTTATACTCTTATTTGGGGTAAGAAGTTTTCTCTGTTAACAGGAATACTCAGTTAAGTCTTCTTCCAGAGTTGACATTAGCTTAACTTTTTTTTTTCTTGAAAAAGAGAAAATTTACTGAGGACCATTTTATGATGATTAAAACCAAATAAAAAATGAAATAGTGGAAAAACTGACAGACTTCAATAAACAGAAGTCCAGCTAAATCAAAATCAGTCTTACCTCAAAAACTTAGATTTGATGACTATTTAACCTCTTTTAAGCATTTACTTAAAATTTACTAAAAAATCCATCTGCCAAGTAATACATGGCTCTGTTTTAATAATGACAAAGTGATGGGATGGTCCCAAATTTCTGAGATAAAAGAAAAAACAAACTGCCAAGCCCTGCCAATTGATCCCCAAAACACAAGTGGAATACACAGATATTTGACCTGCATTTCAGTCCATTAAAACCTAAAAATAACAAGTACTCAAGACTATTTGTGTTGTTATGTCTTCTGTTTTATTATTTTCATGTCGTTCTGATAAATAAATGATAATAAATAAATTGACATTTACTTTAGACTTCTAAAATCATTCTCATAGGTTCTAAGAACATAAATATTATAAGGGAAAAGAAATGAAGAAGTACAATTTCAACTCAGCTTGAATGAAAAGAACAAACCAAAATCAAATTCAATAAACCACTGGGGAAAAAAAGACAGATAAACTTGGTTTAAAATCTATTGCATAAGACATATCAAGTGAGAGCTCATGCCTTTAAAACAACAACAACAATAAAAAAAAACTCATCTTTGGCTCATTTTCTTTTTCAAGCCACCATAATCCACCATAGTGGGGTAGAGGGGAAGCAAAGAACAAATAAACAGAACTAGGGGATAGGTAAAATGGTAAGGCCTGACATGAAACAGTTACCATATGATCAGGAATTTCACTTCTAGATATATACCCCCCAAAGGACTGAAAACTCAAATACATGCACATACATTTTCATAGTGCCATTATTCATAAAAGCCAAAAGATGGAAGTGGCCCAAATGTCCATCAACAAGTGAAAGGATAAACAAATTATGGTATCCACATGCAATATAGTAGTATTCCGCCATAAGAAGGAATGAGGTACTGCTACATGCTACAACATGGGTACACTGTGCTAAATGAAAGAAGCCAGACATACAAGGTCAAATATTGTATGATTCCATTTATATGAAATATCCAAAATAGAGAAATCCATAGAGACAGAATATAGAATGACAGATGCCAACCTCTGGGAAGTGAGGGAACAGGAAGAAAATGGGGAGCAACTATAATGAACACAGTCTTCTTTTTGAGGTGATGAAAATGTTTTGGAACTAGACAGAGGTGGTGGTTGCACAAGATTGTGATTGTACTAAATGCCAATGGACTGTTCACTTTAAAAATGGTTAACCTGTTATGTCCATTTCAATTTCACCTCAATTTTTTTAAAACTTAAAAAAAAAAAACCTGGGTCAGTTGTTAGAAGATACAATTTCTAGACCCGGGTTCTAGACCAGCTACTTATAGCTGACCTCTCTGAGCCTCAATTTCTTCATCTGTAAACAGGCTGGAAACAGATGATATCCAAGGTTCCTCTCATTTAACTCAGGCTCTATATCTGCAGCTCTGAATTTTTAAAGAATTGTGTCATATAGGAATTTACCTGAAAAACAAAGCATGAAGTACTGGTTAATGTTACAGTTGTACAGCAAAGTCATTAGTTTAGCAGAACTGCTTCTCATAATGACTTTAAATGGAAGTGGACATAAACATTAAAAGTCAATTCAATGAAGGCAATTCCGCAAAGAGTAAAACTAATGTGTTCTAAGATTAGTTTTCTAGCAGTAAAACTTTATCCAAGGGCAGAAACTAGAGAATCTAACCACAATTATAAACAAATAAAAAACAGGTGAAAGATCATCTAGAAGACAGGTTGGATTAAATTAACTCCAAATTTAACTCTAAATCAAAGAGTATCAATTCTTTTGGGCTTTGCAAAGGAGGTACTGAGTACCATAAAGCCTGAGATCATTTTGGGTTGGTTTTCTCTATTTCTGATTTAGACTTAATCCACATACACAATAAATCAAATAAGCCATAAAAATTAAAGAGACTAGTGTTCTTAACCTTGCTTTTATAAGGTGGCACAAAAAAGCAAAGCCCAAGGTTTCCTCAGGAAGCAGCTCTGGAGGACACCTGGGTGGCTCAATCGTTAAGCATCTGCCTTTGGCTCAGGTCATGGTCCCAGGGTCCTGGGATGGAGCCCCACATCAGGCTCTGTATTCTCTCTCTCTCAGGGAAATAAATAAATAAAAATCTTAAAAAAAAAAAAAAAAAAAGGAAGCAACTTTGGATACATTCCAACATAACAAATGTTGACCTGAGTTACCATCAGTTCCCACCATACAGTAAAGTAGAAATAATTTTGGCTTAGAAAATTTTAAGCCAAAAGATGTCAGCTGTCATAGCCAAAGAAAAATCTTAACATTCCTATGGATCATCTGAATCTCTTGTTAAAACTAAACTGTGAGATATAACCACAGATGACTGAGACAAGTGACTTGTGTAGTTTTTAAATAAATATCAACGGACTTTTAGGAAAATGGGTACCACTCATACCCACCTTAACATCAGGAAAGGCAAAGAATGAAATCCAAAAAGAGAAAGGAAAAGGAGCACTCTTTAGCATAATTGTGCCTTAATTTTCACCTTGCTAAGTACGTCTGAAAACTATGAATACAAAAGAAATAAAAATGCATGTCATAATTCAGCTGTTACAAGCACCCTTTTGACGTACCCTAAGCCCCATGACCTATCACAGGCTTCATCTACTTCATGTCATAGCCTCAAAAAATTACTTTTAGTTCCCTAATTTAAACACATACAAAATAAGGTCACTGTATGCAAAATCATCTAATTAAACAAAGCATAAAAGCTTTAATCATGACATATATTTCACTTAGTAAAAGCGCATGGGTTTTAATCACTAGTTAACATGATACACTATAATTACGCAAAAAGTCTTGTTTTCCACTTAGCATACAATTTTCTTATCTCTACATCAAGCTGTTATTAAATTTACTACATAACTACTTATCTTATTTTGACCAAAAATATGCTGAAAATTTTTAGAATGTTTTGAATGAACTTTTCATTCAAAACTAATTTCATAGTACATATGCATAACTAGGGTGGCTCTTTCATACTGCAAGTATTATACTTTGAAAAGCTTTTAATTTTAAAAGAAGAATAAATTTGCTGCACTCTGTTGACAGGGAGGTCTGATGATCACATTTTCCAAGTTTAACCATGCAAGAAAATCAAGATACATGTCAAATTAATAAAATGAGCTGCAATTAACCCATTTATTCTTGTAACAAATTTGAATCAGTTTAACAACTATAAATTTCTAGGTCCATTATACCTTAAGCTAAACTGAGTAAGGTTTCTTCGTGAAGCTCACTTCGACCTTGACTCTCTGTACTTAAAATTCTAATGTATAAATAAGGGAAGTTTGTCAATGTAATATATAAAGTTCTTTTTCAGTACTTCTAAATCTACTCCAATTCTTATACAGTGGAGAAAAAATAAAACCCATCAAGAGCTGCTCACAAATCTGAAACTAGACAATTACAACTGTTCCTAAAAAGCATCAAGAGTTAAAGAAAGTGTGTCAGGTACAGCAGAGTGCCAAATGCACATGAGCAGCAGAGTGAGTGCACAGAACTATGCTATGCAGAAAGGACCTAGCCTTGACACTCCAAAGCTGCCACCAGCCAGTGTCAGAACAAACAGACCAGGCGAGTAACGACTACCCAGGGAACCTGTGGAACTACAGCCCAGTACTCTGGGTCCCTCCATGGATCGTGTTCAATTAATCCAAACCCTGTAACAAACAGAAGGGTACAAAGCTAGTGTTTCCTATGAAACACTATCAACCCATCAAGGTCAAAACGGACACCTAAGAACCATTTACCTTATTACCAACTGTCACCCACTGCGGAACTGATGAATGTATTTTCCACATCAAGTCTGAACCCACAATGCCCTGTTGTTTTTGGTCACTACCAAGATAAATGTATTCAGTTATTAGTACTCTCCTGTATACTATTAACCACTATATTGTTCTTGCTTTTTCCTCCATTATCCAACTTCCCATTGCTTCCCTCCTACCCAAAGCTAGTGTTTCCTATGTTTCCTCTAGGTTTACTGTGTTCCATGGTAAAACAAACAAACAAACAAACACACCTACATCCTCAAAAACTTCACTGTTTGCTTTAAGTAAAAGCTGCTTCTCCAGTGACCCTCTCAAAGGCTGCCTATTTTTTCATTTATCACTTACTTACTCCAACTTTTTGATGCAGGGTCATGGTCCCAATCATAACTCCCAGTCAGTTTCCTGTAAGAACTTCTGTCCCTGTACAGTTCCTGCCCCTTGGAACTACCTGGGGTGGCGGGGCGGGGGGGGGGGGGGGGGTTAAAGGCCCACTGCCCAGGTTACACTACCTATGAATTAAATCAGAACAGCTGGGGATGAGAGCTAGCTATTTGGATTTCCGAGGTGTAGCAAATTAAGGAAGAGCATTAGCAGTTTGTTAAGTTCCCCAAGTGATTTCAACATGGTCACAGGTAGGGAAGACTAATCTCCATGGCACCCTTAACTGTTCATTCAAAATTCCTCATACATGGTATATAACATTCTTCTCTATCCCAAGTACTACATAACCTTGAATCATTTAACATACATACGGATAATCCATCCATCAGTCTACTTTTAACATCATTAATATTTCACCTTTGCCAACTTTTAGTGCAACTCCACTTTAGCCACTGGAAGACCACACTCCAGACTTCATCATCATCTTGTCTTCTCTGAATGGCAAATGTGAAAATTAATTGTCTTATTCTCTTACTACAATCTTCCAGCTCTAAATTAGTTATACCAACTTATCTATTTTTGTCATTCAGAGTTCCAGACACTTGATTCTTCTATTTTCTCCTTATTTAGCCCACTTCTGTATCCACTTCCCTATCTAGATTGGACTCCACAGCTCACCATCTCAACTACTCTCTTGCCAATATCCTCATTTATCACATTATGATGAAATTACTTGTTTATTTTCTGATATATAACATATGCTATAAGTCTCATGAGGACATAAACTGTGTATGTTTTGTTCATTGATATATTCTTGGTGCCAAATGTAACATTTGGCACATGTAGTACGCTCTCAAGAGTGTATATTGAAAATAGTACCCTGATCAATCATCAAATCAGTGTTACATAAATCAAGATTTGTAGTTTATACAAGATTTTATAATCAGCTATAATCTTCAACAGTTTATCTTCCTTTCTGATCACCAACTGGTATCTTAATACTTAGGTTCCACTTATCCTTGGTTTCTGTGTCAAATCAATTCACTAACCAACTGCTAACTATAGGGCAGAGAAAAGAAAACAGTATAAAGTACACTAATAAAGAAAAATCACTGAAAAAATTAGATAAACAATTTAGAAACTTACCAAAGCAGGAAAAGGTAATTCACATCACTACCTTGACACTTGTTTTTACAAATGTATTGAAAATTCTCTCATGTGTTTAAATATAGAGAAAGGTATAGAAGTAAATACTTTTTTTTTTAATAGAAAAGGCAAACAAGACTTTCACCTACTAAACATGCTTCTGCACTGGTTTGCTTTTCAAAAGTCATGTTATAGTACAAATAATACTTCAATATTCTTAGATTGCACTTACCACTTTTCCTACAAAATATACACCATATTCTTAATTGATTTTATTAGCATTCAATTAACAATTCACTAAAAATATTAAAATACACTATTACTAACATTTATTTCTAGCAAGCTCTGATCATAAAGGCTGTCATAACATTTGTACTCCTCTAAGCAAAAAATACGAAACATCCTTAAGATGCAAAGCATAATAGTTGGTCAAATTATGGTAATAATGAGGACCTAGCTTAACACACACATGCCCTTTAAAACAGATTTGATGTGGAAAATCTTTAGAAAAAATAGTACTGGTATATTGCCAAGGCCTAATTAAGTATTTATTAAGAATTTTAAAACACTTAGTAGGAAGTATGACATTAGGAAGGTGGAGGTGATGAAGACAGACATTGCTGCAAGTAACTGTAAAGAGGCAGCAGGACCATTAACAAAGATGATCCTCAAGAGTAATAAAAAGTTAAGAATCCTAGACTTAAAGTGATGCTGAGACAACTAGCCAGTCTTATAAAGGATCTCCAAAGTTAAGACCTAGAGACTCAAAATGTGCTAGGAGAAAAAAAAAAAATGGATAAGCACGGTAATTATCACGAGATAATACAGGCAGGAATTTAGTGAGGGGCAGTAAGCAGATTCCAGGGGCAAGGAGGGCAAGGCTGGAAATACCGGGTGTCTCTTGCTTAGGAGGATTCCTCCTCCTCCAGGGGTGTGACGAACCATGAAGAACACTCACAGCAGAGCAACTGAAGACAGGAACACTGCAGAATTTCAAGTCACTGTAGTTAGCTTCCCCACTAAAGAGCACAGTGGTTGTTAATTCTCCAACACTGCACAACATAAACCCCACTCTTCGTCACCCTCATATCTCAGTAAAGTCTTCTATAAATACATATACACCATCTACATGTGATACTAATTTCACAAAAAAAAAATTTTAATTCAAGTTGGAGAAAACTGCAATGACTTAATTTCAGCTCTATTATCTATTTGGTCTTACTTATGCAATATGAGTAATACTATCTCCTAAAGATAACAACAACAAAATGCACAGCAAAATTTAAATACCTTGTGACACCAAAAGCACAATCAACCAAAGAAAAGTAGATAAACTGGCCTACATCAAAATCGGAAAACTTTGCACTCAAATGATACCTTCAAGAAAATGAAAAAAGCCAAAGCACAGAACGGGAGAAAATATTTGTAAATTAAAATATGTGACAACGAACCTCTACATATAATACACAAAGAACCATTAGAACTGAGTAAGAAGTAGACAACCCAATTTTTAAATGAGCATGAGATTCAAATACACATTTTCTCCAATGCAGATAAATGGTCATGAAAAGCACATGAAAAGATGTTCAATATCATTAAGCATAAGGGAAATACAAATCAAACCACTATGAGATAACACTTCTCACCCACCAGACAGCTATAATCAAAAAGAGATATAACAATATCAAGGATGTGGAAACTAGAAACTTTCTGTACTACTGATGAGAATGTCAAATGGTGTAGGTGCTTTAGAAAACAGTCCACAGTTTCTCAAAAGGTTAAACACAGTTACAATATGATCCAGCAATTCCACTCCTACTATACATCCCAAGAGAAATTAAATATTATGTCTACACAAAAACTTGTACACAAGTGTTCATACCAGCAGTATTCAGAATAGTACAAAAATGGAAATAGCTCCATGTCTACCAATAAACAAAAGGATACATAAAATGTGGTGTACCTATACAATATTAGGCAATACAAAAATTTGAAGTACTGATATATGCTACGACATGTACGAACACGAAAACATGCTAAATGAAAGAAGCCAGTCACAAAGGCTACATATTCTGATTTCATTCATATAAAATGTCCAGAATAGGCAAATCTATAGCAAGGTATTTGTGATAAAAGGAGAGAAGATTTGAGAATGATGGCCAAAGGGTGAGGGTTTTTCTATTTGGGAGTAATGAGTTCTACAACTTATTGCAGCAATGCAGGCATAATTCTCTGTATTAGAAGTCACTGAATTAGACCCTTTGGGTGAACTGTGTAGTATGTGAATAATAATATCTCAGTAAAACTATTTTTAAAACTACCACTTGCTAGCTAAACAACAAAAAAAGAGGAAATAAATAAGCAAAGCAGGCCAGACACACAGAAAAATGGAACATAATCAATTCAGAACAACAAAAAAAAAAAATTCTAAGGAACAAGTATCTAAAAAATTACAGTGAAGAAAGGGTACTACCTTTAATGCAGTGGCTCTCAGCCAGGGACAACTCTGCTCCCCAGGAAAACTTTAACAACATATGGAGCCATTTTTGGTTATCAAAAGATGTGTTGGGGGGGGTAAGAGGAGCAGGTACTACTATCACAGAGGCCAAGGATGTTGTGTGTACCCTACACAGCATCCTAATGCACAAGACAACAACCCGTACAACAATGAGGGAAAAAAGGATGAGAAACAGGAAAAAGAGGAGAAGGAAAAGAAGAAGAAGAGATTACCTATTCTGGATTAAAGATATTAACAATGATACTGGTGGAACAGATTCTGGTTCAAACTGGGAAAATTTTAATATAATGAATATTCAATGGTAATAGGAAATTACTTGTAATTTTATTAGGTGTGACAATAATGCTGCGGTTATACTTTTTTAAATTCTCATTTAATGAAATGCTTATCAAAATACAACATTTTTAAAAGAACTAGAATAAACAATTCTAAAATTGTATGGAACCACAAAAGACCCTAAATAGCCAAAGCAATCTTCAAAAACAAAAGCAAAGCTGCAGACATCACAATTCTGGACTGCAAGTTATATTACAAAGCTGCAGTAATCAAAACAGAAACAGACATATAGATCAACAGAACCGAACAGAAAACCCAGATATAAGCCCACAACTATAGGGTCAATTAATCTTCAACAAAGCAACAAAGAATATCCAATGGGAAAAAGATGGTCTCTTCAACAAACTGTGCTGGGAAAACTGCAAAGTAACAGGTATAAAAAAGAAACTGGACCACTCTTACATCATGCACAAAAAAAAATTCAAAATGGATGAAAGACCTAAATGTGAGACAGGAAACCGTCAAAATCCTATAAGAGAAAAAAAGAAGTAGTATCTTTGACATTGGTCATGGCAATTTTTTTCTAATTATGTCTCCAGAGGCATGGGAAACAAAAGCAAAAATAAAACTACTGGGACTACATCAAAATAAAGAGCTTCAGCACAGAGAAGGAAACAATCCACAAAATTAAAATGCAACCTATGGGATGGGAGAAGATATCCGCAAATGACATTGCTGATAAAAGGTTAGTACGCAAAATATACAAAGAATTTACACAACTTGGTGCTTGGAGCCTGGGTGGCTTAGTTGATTGATAGATTCTGCTCAGGTCATGATCCAGGAGTTCCTCGATGGAGCCAAGACAGGCTCCCAGCTCGTGGGGAGTCTGCTTGTCCCTCTCCCTCTGCTTCTCATCCCACTCATGCTTTCTTTCACTCTCTCTCTCAAATAAATAAATAAAATCTTAAAAAAAAAGAAGATTTACAGAACTCAACACCCAAAAAACAAAAAATCAAATCTAAAAGTGGACAGAAAACATGTACAGATATTTCACCAAAAGAAGACATCCAGAGAGCCAACAGACACAGGAAAGGATGTTCATCATCACTTACCATCAGGGAAATGCAAATCAAAACTACAATGAGCTATCACCTCACACCTGTCAGAATAGCTAAAATCAACAACATAAGAAACATGTATTGGAGAGGATGTGTAGAAAAAGGAACCCTTGTACACTGCAGGTGGGAATGCAAAGTGGTGTAGCCACTCTGAAAAACAGTATGGAGGTTCCTCAAAAAGTTAAAAACAGAACTACCCTATAGCCCAGTAATCACACTACTTGGGTATTTACCCAAAGAATACAATAACACTAATTTAAAGGGATACATGCATCCCTACATTTATTTACATTATTTACAATATTTACAATATTTACAATAGCATTATTTACAATAGCCACGATATGAAAGCACCCCAAGTGTCCACTGACTGATTAATGGATAAAGATGTGGTGTGCGTGCATATATAATATATTAAATATTATCCAGACATGAAATCTTGCCATTTGCAATGACATGGATGGCACTAGAGAGTATTATGCTAAGCGAAGTAAGTCTGAGAAAGACAAATACTGTATGATTTCACTCATATGTGTTATTTAAGAAAAACAAAGGGGAAACAGGGGTTGACATCAAGAAACAGAAACTCTCAATTATACAGAACTGTTACAAAGGGGAAGTGGGTAGGGAGATGGGTTAAATATGTGATAGGGCTTAAGGAGTACACTTATAGTGATGAGTATCAAGTAATGTATGGAACTGTTGAATCACCATATTGTACATCTGATATTGATATAACACTGTGTGCTAACTATATTGGAATTAAAATAAAAACTTGAAAGCTAAAAAAAAATCCATACTCTTGGGAGATTGTGAGAGTATTCTGAGAAATGACCTAATATCTGCAGTTTACTTTAAAATGATTCAGCTACAATGCAACAAAAATAACACAAGAGTCAGAAATGAAGAAATATGACAAAATGTTAATATAAGTACTTGGTATATTGGTGTTAAAGGCAATATTTTTCAAGGTTCCAGTATGTTTGAAAAATTACACTTTAAAAAACTGATTAAAATTATATAGTTTATATATTTCTGAAAATAGTTTATTTTAAAAAGGTTCTTTCTGAATAATGGAGAGTGTTTTTTATTCATGACATTTCTTGCAACAACAATGAAAATGTTTTAATGGGAAAGAGGGCACTATTCCACTATATTCTTCAAGACCAGAAAGAAAACATAAAAAAAAAAAAAAAATTAAGATCTTGAATGTCCAGGTTTCTCAGTAATTTTCTTCCTATTCCATAAATACCTTGTTCTCTTTAGATCCTGTAACTTTAACACTAAAATAAAAGGTATTATTCTAATATTAGTACTGCACTTGCCATTTCTTTTTTTTTTTTAAGATTTTATTTATTTATTTGACAGAGAAAAAGATCACAAGTAAGCAGAGGGACAGACAGAGAGAGATGAGGAGAAGCAGGCTCCCTGCTTGGAGACTTGATCCCAAGGCCCCTGGGATCATGACCTGAGCCAAAGGCAGAGGCTTAACCCACTGAGCCACCCAGGCGCCCCCCACCTTTTTTTTTTAAGATTTTATTTATTTGTTTGATAGAGATCACAAGTAGGCAGAGAGGCAGTCAGAGAACAGAGAGCCCCACACGGGGTTTGTTCCAAGATCCCAGGACTCTGGGATCATGACCCAGAGGCTTTAAACTGCTGAGCCACCCAGGCACCCCTGCACTTGGCACTTCTAACCCAACAATTAGGCACTGCTCACCTACTCTTTTTGGGCCACATTATACTACATAAAGATCCTCAAACATCAAGCCCATTCCCTGGGGCACCTGGGTGGAGCATGGAACTCTTGATTTTGGCTCAGGTCAAGATCTCAGGGTCTTGAGATCCAGCCCTAGCCTGCTCAGCCTGGATCTTACAGGAGATACTCTCTCTCCCTCTGCCCCTGCCCTGGCTCCGGCGTGAGCACATGCATGCTCTCTAAATAAACAAACAAACAAATAAATAAATAAAATAGTTTTTTTTAAAACTTCAAGACCATTCTCTATCATTACCTCATTCTGAAAAAATAAGCTTAGTTACATGGCAATATAAAGGCATATTAAGTGCCCTTAACAAAAGTGATTTATAAAGAATGAATTTACTTAATATGCCTGAAGAATTCCATTTACAAAAGTGTTCCTCTACTAAAGTTCACAAAACTTTTACCATAGTAGTTCACAGGTGCAACAGCAAGACAAAACAGGCCATATTCATAAATGGCTCCTCTTATCCCTCATTCATACATGACTAAAACAAGAAAAAAGTTTCAATATTCAAACTCAACTTTTGCTTTTCCCCATCATACACCATCCAAGGGTAAATCAAAACAACACAAGCCTATTACAGTAGAAAGACCTAGATCTTCAATGCAAAGCCTACCAATGAATTATCACCAACCTTCTATCTTGTTTTTTTTTTCCTTATAAAAAGGAGCATCCTCTAAAACCATAGTAGAAACCACCATTTACTAAGTGCTTAGTATTGGCTAGGACCTTTGCTAACCACTTTATATATATTTAATTCTCACAACAACTCTGACATGTTATATTACTAATGCTATTCTACAGATAAGGAAATAGCTAAATCATAGAACTGGGCCATGAAGTGAGCCTGGTTTATTTAAAATTCAAGCATGTTTTGAACCATTATTTTACACTGACTCTCAAACAGACTTTTTAAAAAGGAAAGTCAGGAGGAGATGGGCAAGATTATACACACAATTTCTGAAAAATCAAATAAAAGTGATTTACTGAGATTCAAAAATTCAATTTGTCAGAAAAACCTGAAGTAACTAAACTGACACTAACATCTTAAATCTCATGGTACTCTAAAACTCTGATGTAGATTTTTTAAGTAATAGTATTCAGGTAACTTTTAGGGTATGTTCTAGAGTTGGCACAGATACACATAAATTTCCTTCACAGTCCTGACGGCTGCACAGTAACAAATCATTATCAAAACAATGACCCTGAAAGTACTACAAGATCCTTTTAACTCACAATAAAAAAAAAAAAAAAAAGCCCAACGGTGTTCACTAACTCAGAGATCATGAGTCTTTAATAAGATAAATTCAGACGAGAGGCATACCAACATAAAAAAAATTATACTGCACTGTATCGCTTTAAATGTATACATGCTGTTTTATTTGTTCACCTCTTAAATTAACAACAGAAAAATATTTTTATACCTGTTTGTGGTGTGTAAAAATGAAAGTTAAATACTCTATCATCGCCTATTTAATTTCTTTGCAAGAAGGAGGAAAGGGTAAGGTTGGGGGAAAAGCCCTGAGACAGCAAGCTGCAAGCTTAGAGAGAGTAGAATAATAAGAGGTAAGGGAAAATAATCAACACATCTACAAAGCCTCACCAACAAAAGAAAAATTAAGTATAGAAAGGAAAATAAAGACAGATACAGATTCACCCACAAAGGACTTTGATGGCATAATCTCCAGCTAAGTAAAATGTTTTTATAATAGGAACACCCCCTCCTTGTGTATAACTGTTTTATTATTGCATGAACGCAGAAAGGCAGCTGTCCTGTGGAGGGACTGAAGTAATTTATATGCTTAATATCCACATTTAAACTTATAAGTACAAATTTTATTTGTAGTAACACAGCCCTCAGTCCTTTTCTTAACTCACTGCACGATACTACTACTACTAATCATGCCACTGCGTCTATTTTTTAAACAAAGGATTTTTACATCCCTTGCCTATTCCCTATTAAAGGAACAAACTAACAGAAGAACTTCCATAAATTCAAAGCTACTTTACATAAAACTTTATCAAACTGACAAGAATCATAATACTTTCCATAACAGAAAACTACGTTAACACTGGCATTTTTAAATATATATATTTTTAAATATTTTATTTATTTATTTGACAGAGAGAAATCACAAGCAGACGGAGAGGCAGGCAGAGAGGGAGATAGAGGGAAGCAGGCTCCCTGCTGAGCAGAGAGCCTGATGCGGGGCTCGATCTCAGGACCCCGAGATCATGACCTGAGCCGAAGGCAGCGGCTTAATCCACTGAGCCACTCAGGCGCCCAACACTGGCATTTTTAAAGCACAATATGAAACTGTACTACAACTTTTTCATTTCACTCACCTACAGTAAAAGCTTTAATATAGAATAGATAAATTAGTCAAAAGTTCTAGTTATGACCAATTCTATCACAGGTATCACCTCTCAATTTCCTCCTGAAATTTTCTAAATCTAGCTCTCAATGTAATACATAAATTACAGAGTTAGTAAAAACTGAGAGAGGGAAAAATCTGGTCATCTGGGTCAAAGAGAATTTCTTTGCTTTTTTTTTTTTTTAAGATTTTATTTATTTACCTATCAGAGAGAGAGGGAGCACAAGCGAAGGAGGGAGCAGCAGGCAGAGCTGGCAGAGGGAGAAGCAGACTCCCAAAAGCCCAAGATGGGGATTCAATCCCAGAACCCTGGGATCATGACCTGGGCTAAAAGCAAATGCTTAACAGACAGCCACCCAGGCGTCCCCAGTTTGACATTTTAAAATCTCTACCATGAAACAAAGAACACAGAAAACAACTTCAAACACTAAATTCTAAGCTATGAAAATAAACTACTTGCTATTTACATCTGAAAAAATAAGAATAAAACCTAGTATTTACTGAGTATTACTGTGGGAAACATTATTCACAGGATTTAATGTGTTGTTTCACTTAATACTTATAACAACACTATGGCGTAAATACCATTAATTTACAGTCACGCAGATGAGAAAACTAAGGTTCAAAAAGGTTAATAACTTTCCAAAATCAAAATGCTCTGAAGTGACAAAACTTTGATTCAAATCCAAATAATCTGACACCACCCACTGCTCTTAATCATCAGCATACATTCCTCAGAAATTGGAAATGTTCAATTGTGATTAGAAAATACGAATATGCGTGTATACAAAGATTTATGCATAGGTAGAAAAGAGAGATAATTAGCACTTTTCGCCCCAGAACAAAGACAATCACACTAAATTTTGCATTAGTGCCTTTACTTGACTCACTATTCTGAGTTATCAGACATTTGCTGAACTTTAGTTCATAAAACACAATTTTAATAAATTATAAAATACTCTCAAGCCTAAATGATTTTTCTAAAATTTTTATGTAATCAATACACCCACTCTTTTAAAATAGGTTATTTCAGATGTTTTTTCTCTTTGTTGTTAAACCCTTCAAGCTGCCTCCAACCTCCCCCTACCCCATTTTCTCTAACTCTGCCAAACTTTACCAGGATTAGACTATTCCACAGGGTTAGGTGTTGAGCATTTAGGTGCTACTTAAGAAAATGTGTCAGATACTAGTGATTAACATCAGGTATAAAAATAGCTGATTATATTAATAACTGCAGTCTGATTAAGTACCCTGAGAAAAATACGCCATCTCAAATAAACTCGAGAAGAGACAACAAGAACAAATGCAAAGTACAATATTATGACTTAAACACTGGATAACACATATCTTAAAATCAGACCAGTTACTTCCCAAAATTTATGTAGTAACGAAAATAAGATGTTTAATTCTTCTATTAACACTGCACAACTTCAATCAGTTTTATAATTTCCAAGCCTCAAATGATGGTGCATCCAAAAGCCTTTCTCCACACATCTATGCTGTCACACAGCTCTAGCCTTAAAAGTCATAATGCAAAGAATCACACTCTCTCTACAGTGCCAAACCATAGCCAGGCTAAAAATAAAAATAGCTCCAGGGTTCCAGGAGCAAAACCAATTCAGGTTTAAGCACAGTAACATCCAAGGACTCTCCAATCATGCAGATCTATGATGAAAAAACCAAGATACACCCTGTGGGTTTCACACATGCATAAGAATAAAAAGATTCCTCGGGAAATTGGGAAAAAACAACGCAATAAACCAAGAACAGTAAATTATTCCAGTTAATGTACATGAAGTGCCTGGTACTAACTTAAAGATCATAAACCAGTTTAATTTTCACAGCAGAACATAGAATTGTTTCATTGAACTTTGTGGTACGTATCATTTCTGAATTTATAATGGAATTGTAGATGGCTGAAATGATCTAAAATGTTCTGTCTCTAACAATGACACCAAGAGGCTTTTAGTCAAGAGAGTAAGGTAGCAGCTGCCCTCCTTGAAAATGTATCCCAAATTTCCAACTTTCTGAAATCCATAACCAAATTTTTAGTCATACTTGCAAAGTTTCAAGATAGCATTAAAGGGGGGCATCTGGAGGGCACAGTGGGTTGAGCCTCTGCCTTCAGCTTGGATCATTATCTCAGGGTCCTGGGATCAAGCTCACATCAGGCTCTCTGCTGGGCAGGGAGCCTGCTCCCCCGCTATCTCTGCCTGCCTCTCTGCCTACTTTTAATCTCTGTCAAATAAATAAATAAAATCTTAAAAAAAAAAAAGGTAGCATTAAAGGTTATACAAACTGCGAAACACTCAACAAAACACCACAAAAATCAGCATTATTGTACTGCTAGAAACAAAGCTTTACCTAGTACAGGAACACAAATTTTAAGTAATACAAATAAAATCATAATAAAAACCAAGTATTAAGAGATACAAGATAAAATCTAAGTTGTTCTTGCATTTGTAATTGGTCATATGAAAATGACATCAATCTAACCAAATTTTTACCTGTAAGAAAAATTAAGACAAAATACATTCTAACAAAAAGACTGGTGTTCAACTTTTTTTGGTTTTGTGATCCCAAGCACAATATTCAACGATGGTGTCCTATTAAAAAATATCTAATGGACACTGATAATAACCAATCTTTTAAAGGTAATTAATGTGCTGGCATAAATTTATGGTAGACAATTTTTGTCTTAATGATTTTTCACTTGTTAATCTTACTGCAAAGAATATTTAACATTCATCCCCTCAACAGATTTTAGTGAGGACATTAGATGTTAAGCTCTATTCCAAGTACTGGGAACACAACTGTGAACCCCATCTTCAGGAGTTCACATTCGGCTGGGAAGAAACACAAAATAAGCATATAAATGTATATATAATAGAGGAGGGTGGAGCTAAGCATTACTTTTATGGAGTAATGGAATTCAGCTAGATCCTTCAGTAGACCATGGTAGACCCCTTAAGGAGATTTAAAGTCTTTTCCAAAAAAAACCAAAAAACAAAAAAACAAAGAACATGACAAATTCACAAATTCTTTTACCTCTCTTTTCTCATTTTTTAAAAAATTTATTATGAATTAGCTTGGCACAAATACAGACAGAAGAGATGGGCTGACTCTTCAATAACAAAGAGAAACTCATTTTAACAGCTACCATCTCATCCAAACTGGTAGTTTTAACCTGGAGTTATAAAGCTAATGAAAGTAATTACCTTTTAATTACATACTCCAACCTTTTCTTCCGCTTAATTTTTCATCCTTTAATTATGTTATCTGTTTTATTTTGACAAAAGACCTCAAGGCTTCAGGTGAATGAATGCCAAACTGGCACAAGGTAGCTCTGATAGTGAATTTTTAGAGGGCAGGTTTCAGATCTGACTCACCCCTTGGGCACCAGAACTTCTCAGGTGCCTACCACATAGTAGATGTATTTATGTTTAGTGAACAAATTAAACTGCAAAAATTAACCTCTGATACAAGTTATAACCAAAGCTTTATAAAAATTATCCTAAACAACACCTTTTCCTTTCAAGAATTTATCAGGGTTGATTAAAAGATTTACTTTCCCACAAATATTTAAGGACATGTAGAAATAACTGCTAACCCTCAAATAAGTGAACTTTTTCAAAATATTTTTTCTTTCAAAAATTCTTTGGAATCAGTTTACCAACTACATAGGAAACTAATCTCATTACTAGTTTGCAAGACATGCTCTCGGTCAACCTTTTTTTTTCTTCTTTTCACTTCTTTTAACCTATTCTTGGCCTCCCCTATATCTACACCAGTAGCCAGGGGGCACCCTCTTTCTCTGGGAATCCATCCATCCATCCACCCACTAAGAAGCAAATGAGCCATAAAGCTAGATGGAGCCTAGGACTTGGATTCATATCAATGCAAGGCATACGGGGCGGGGCGGGGGGACAACCTGATGTATTAACCACAAATATTTGTATAATGATTGAAAATTTACAGAGTTGTACTCTCTATCATTTTATCTGATCTTCACAATATGAGAGCAGCTAGGAAGTGCTACTACTATCCAATTTTACAAAGAAGGGAACTAAGACTCAAAAATTTCAAACAACTCCCCTGATGTCACATCATAAATAAGTGAAGTTGGAACTCATCCTCATACCACTTAACAACAGGTTATTGTCTGTTGCCACACTACTGTGGTACATGTAATTTGTTGACAGACGTGAGCATGCATTACCACCATGAGTCCAGCCTGTTTATTCACTCAATTTTAAACCTTTTTAATGGTCAAATAGTTTACTATTTTAAAGCTGTCCACTTGCTTTAATTCAAATTTATCTCTCTCCTTCCAAATATTTAAAGTGCTGTAGTATCAAAATTAAACCTAAGAAACAGAAAGTCAATTTTAGATTACCATCGATAGAGAGGACACTTAATGGTCTGTAAAACCACAAAATTTCAAAACATGTTTAAAAAGCCATACCCTAAGAACCTCTCTCAGGAATGCCATAAAGTCACTTAGCTTCACCACCAAATGGCTAGCTACTTAGTGACCAGAGCTGAAAACTTCCCCATGATAAAACCTATTTTATTCCTCTTCCAAAAGCTCATGTTCCCTCTTTCCATTATTACTCAACTAACACAGCCTGGTTGATTCCACCTGAAGCAAACATCCTCTCATACCCTTTTTCTTTTCCCTTTAGGAGATTTCCACAGTAACACTAGAAATGAGACTAAATGTAGGTAAGCATGAGCACATCTAACAAGACTAGATTAATACATAAAACATCCCATGTCATCTGCGAAAAGCTATATATATGTTGGCAATTACCACATGAAAAGATCAAAAGCAAATACATTTTCCAGTGGCCTTATGACATACAACCAATTCCTTTAACCTTTTTTTTTTCAAGATTTTAGTTATTTGTCATAGAGAGAGAGAGCAAGTGAGCACACACACAAGCAGCGGGAGAGCAGAAGTAAGCAGGTTCCCCACTGAGCAAGGAGCCCAAGGTGGAACTCCATCCGAAGACCCTGGGATCCTGAGCTGAGCCGAAGGCAGCCGCTAACCCAACTGAACCACTCAGGCGCCCAGTATAGCACTTTTAATTATAAACATACAGTAGACTAGTTAAGAAAACAATTTTTTATCAATGTCTATGGAAAAGTGGTCAACAAACTTTGAAACAACCCATCCAAACACCAGAGTCTCTATATTAGAGTTCTAGGAGAGAAATAGAACCAATAAGAAGTAAGGATTTTTTTAAGATTTATTATGAAGTACTGGTTCACACGATTATGGGAGCTGAGAAGTCCCACATCTGCCATCCAAAAGCTGGAGACCCAGTAAAATTAGTGGTAATTCAGTCCAAAGGCCTAAGAATCAGAAACCAAAGATTTAAATCCCAATTCAAGGAAATGAGATGGGACATTCCAGCTCTAGCAGGGGAAGGGAGGGCGAATTCCTCCTTCCTCCACCTATAGTTCTATTCCGGGCCCTCAAGGGATTAGAGAGTGCCTACCCATAACAGGTAGAGCAATCTACTTTAGATAGTGCACTGATTCAAATGTTAATCTCAGCCTGATCCAGAGACACTCTAACAGACACACCTAGAAGTAACTGTTTAATCTGGGCACCCCATGACCAGTTACGCTGACAAATAAAATTATCATCACATGATTAAACAACTCTGTACTATAATGCAAACTCAATCACCTTTAAGAGCAAATCACCTATCAAAAACTATAAAATCCGGAAAGAAAAAACCTACTGACTTCCTTTGTGCAAATATCTTCAGAAAGTATTTGAAACACAAAATTTTATTCCTTCAACAACTATTAATCTGGGACTTCTAAAAGCGCTACAGAGTGCAACTTTTCCCACCTATATCTTATTTGTTAATCACAAAAGCTACAATTAGCGTTAGTATATAAAAACCAATAAATCTGGGTGGCAGTGACTGAATACAAATATAAACCATTTTTATCTAACACCTCACATCTGCTCACAACCCAAACTACTAAGCTTAAACAGCTACAATGTTTTTAAAAAGCAGAAGACCAATGTCAACTGGCTAGTAATTGGTTGTTAGCAAAAAACAACCTCCAGAGTATACCACAGCTTAGGTTTAAATTCAACATATTATCCTGTATCTTCTATACCTTTAGTATTCTGTAATAATAAATGCTCGGACCCATAACCCTAAAAGCTTTTAAAAAAAAGTTTAAAAATGTAGTTAATGACAATTCTTTGTTAAATACCTCTTTATATCCTAATGTATTTCATTACATTCTAATCCTATGAAAATTCAGATTAACTGAAACAAATCCTCAAGTAAACATCCCATACCCTAATTCTGATATATGTAAATTTATGCTTCTTTTTTAAAAGAGAGGAGTAGAGGGCAAATAGGTATTAAACAAATAATTTTCAAGTACACTATGACAAATAGGAGTAACATTAAGAGTAAGAAGTCCTGGGGCGCCTGGGTGGTTCAGTGGGTTAAGCCTCTGCCTTCCACTCAGGTCATGATCTCAGGGTCCTGGGATCGAGCCCTGCATCGAGCATTGGGCTCTCTGCTCTGCAGGGAGCCTGCCCCCCCCACAACCATCCCACCTGCCTCTCTGCCTACTTGTGATCTCTGTCAAATAAATAAATTAAATCTTTAAAAAAAAAAAAAATAGCAGAAGTCCTAACAGGGGCAAAGACAGTAGAAGGGGAAAAAGATTAACTAGACATTTAAAACAGACAAACCAGTCATACTTATTTGGAAAATGCAAAAGACACACAAATATCGCTAGCAAGTCTTCTAAATATGTCATTTGTACTGATAATGAATATAATACAAATTGAAGCCAAAAAGTTTAAATCGAAAACTATGTTAACCTCCCTTTAGGGAAACAAACCAAAAAAAAAAAAAGGCAAGGGGCACCTGGGTGGCTCTGCCTTTGGCTCAGGTCATGATCTCAGGGTCCTGGGATCTAGCCCTGCATCAGGCTCTCTGCTCGGTGGGGAACCTGCTTCCCCCTCTCTGCCTGCCTCTCTGCCGACTTGTGATCAAAATAACTGGTCAAATAACTAAATAAAATCTTAAAAAAAAAAAATGCAAGAGGACATACTGGGGCTGTACTTTCAATTCACGCTAATCTACCATCACAGGTTTCAAAGTTCAACATACATATCAATTTGCTCAACTAGGTAATTTTTTCCATTAACTTGAGATGGCCCTTAATTGGCCACTGGCATCGGTTCTGAAAGGTTTCAAAGATCTATTTTGACAAAATGCAAAACTGAAGTTTCATATGAATATTTATCACTACTGTTACTATTATGTATCTATATACCTGGCATCCTCATCCTGGTTAAAAAAAAAAGAGTAAACCTCAAAATACTTTACTGATGATTATCAGCTACAAAAGAAAATTAATGATGCATTCATTCCATACTGAGTCACAAAAACAGCACACAATCTGGAATAAAAGGACATAGGTGTGACTCTTGGTTCCACCTGTTACATAATTTTAAGCCAACTACTTTAACTCTCAGTCTTCTCATCTGGCTATTGAAGACTGTATCTCCCATCTCAATGCTGAGATATCAAAAAACCAAGCAGACAGTACCACTCACCACTTTCTGGAGCATAAAGTCTGCTCATTGAACAATAGATTCTTTTGCACATAGTTCATCATTATGTATTTTAAAGTTTAACATGAATTAAATCACTTCCTCTAATATCTCCTGATCTATGTTGGAACAAAGAGAAGCAGTCAAACAGAGTCCCACACTACTAATTTTTTAGTAACCAATACTGAGTAAAATTTTATATCTAATGTATTTCCAAACAGACTATTTCTGAGTCTTAAAAACTAAAGGCTAAAGGTAAAACAAAAAGTCTTTCTCACGTAATATTTCTGTTTATCTACTGACAGTATTTGGGCAAAAGTAGTGTATTATAAAATCTATTAAGAGAGGTGAAAATTACTCACTGAAAGCTATACAGTCAGAAATACTAGGTCAGGAGATGGGATTCAAGTTTCACATTTGCCACTAATAAATGCTGGCCTTAGACATTTGGACAGAGACCCTTGAAGTCTCTGGGCTTCAGTTTTCTCATCTATAAAATAACTACTAAAAACCAAAGATAAAATCCAAGTCCCATTTAATCTGGGCCTTCCTTCGGGAAGGCAATCCACTGTAGTAGTTAACAGAATGGACTCGGCAAGGACTGACTGCCAAGGTGGGAAACCTGGCTCAGCCACTACAAGCTGTGCACCAATCAACACACACAAAGCACTAAAGTACATCTTACTACCATCAATGACGTACTGTTTAAAATATTTCACTGAAACACAAAACCACTTTACAATACAGAGGCTTAAAAGGTACAGTCCTGCCAAATCAAGATACTAGCATTTTAGTAGCAGACACTGAGCTCATGTGATAACATCAGAACCCTTTAAACCATGCTAACCTAAGCCAAGTTTCATCAGAAGATCATGTCATAAAATATCAGACATTAAAGACTCCACTGAAACTTATTGTAAGGCTAATTATTCTCACCAAAATATCATACTGAAGGTAATAATAGAACTTCTGCTACTTAGGACTTCTTTTTTAACCAAATACTGCTAATGACAACAGAAACTTACGACACATCATAATTTCCAAAAATTAAATAAACTCCAGGAATGAAAAATATGTGGGATTTAGAAATATTAAGTGAACTACAAACTACAAGAAATAAGGATTTCATGAATTAATACCAACCAGTATTTACCAGATCAATCATATTCCAAAGCTCTGTGTGCAGATCAAGAGCAAATACCAAAATGTGAACTTCCTCAGAGGTTCAACAAATTGGAAAGGCAAGTAAATCCTTTTTTATCACTTTTTAACACAACAAAAGCCACTCATCTACAAACGTTTTTATTTTCTTTTGGCCCAGGTAGGAATACTCCCTGTTGCCCATTAAAACTGTTTCCTATCCTTAACTCGGCCCACAAAGATAACCCAAACTAGTCCCTGACAGCTGACATCTGAACCTTCAAAGGACTTCAAGCGAGTAGCTTCTAAGATATTTCCTCAAATCCACAAGCTGCAGAATTTCTCTTCAGTGACGCCTACACGAGCATATACCAGTACACATAACTGTGTTAACTTGGGTCAAGTATCTAATGAGACCAATTTAGTTCTTCCCCTTAAAGTACTGCTGGTAAAGGCAAACTCTACTTCTTCAAAAAGTCTGCTTTTTTTTTTTTTGCAATGGACATGAAGCACTAGAAAAGGGAAACTGATTGGCTAGTCATAGCTGCCCTACTTCCATTTCAGGTCCAAGTTTAAAACAAAACAAAACAAAACTGTTCCACAAAGGGTACCAAGGGAGCCTTACGCAAATCAAGAGTGTATGTAGGTGCTAAACTGAACTTCCCGATTCCTACGACTTAAAAAGGTGACAGGGTGTGAGGGGGGAGGGAGGACGGTGATATAACTGGGCTATTCAAGTGTCGCTTGAGAAAGAAGGTCCACTTCACTAAGTAGGCAAAGTAGGGGGTGGGTAACAACCGGTCTGGCCGAGTGACAAACCCAGGATGCTGACCGAGCTTGGAAGTGGAGGGCCCTGGAGGCCAGGGACCGGAGGAAGGGAGCTCGGGCAAACCGTAGGGGAACTGGAACTAGCAGCAACGCAGAGACCAACGCTGCCACAGAGCAGCGTGTAAGGGGACACCACGAAGGAAGCGATGAGTTAGGTAGCGACAGCAGGAGGGTGACCAGTGCCACGGGCGACAGGCAAGTGGCAACTGCGAAAGAGGAGGCACAGCAGCTGGAGGTGGTGGGACTCTGTTGAGTCAGCACAGCTCCTATTCAGGGGGCACTTGTAGGATCCCCGCTCCTCCTCCGGCCCAGGGGCCTTCTACAGAGGGTCAAGCCCGCGGGCGGGAGAAATGATGTTCTCGGAAGAGCTGGCGCCGGCCCCTTCCCCATTTCACAGGTAAACACTGGCCGCCGTCGCCGCTTACCTCTGTTAACATTATTACACCCCGGGGAAGCGAGCTCCTCCCTAGCCTCGCCGCATGGCAACAGCCGTAGCAGCAACGAAAACTGCCCGAGCCGCCGCCAACGGCCGGAACAGCTCCTTCAGTCTTCTCCCGGGCGGCGGCTTTACT
Source organism: Mustela nigripes (assembly GCF_022355385.1). Lineage (NCBI taxonomy): Eukaryota > Metazoa > Chordata > Mammalia > Carnivora > Mustelidae > Mustela > Mustela nigripes. The sequence continues at coordinate 56,688,570 of NC_081560.1, read as the reverse complement.
CGGCTTCGCTGGCTTCCCCCCGGCCCGGCTGCTCGCGACGGACGCGCCGCCATCTTGGAAGAGCGACGTCCGCGTCTCTCTGCGACGTGCGCTCCCATTGGTGGGCGCAGGAGCCGCCGGCCACTCGTGACCGTCTCCATGGCGCCGGCGTGTGGGGAAGTGAAGGCGGAAGCCGCGGGGCCCACTCCGACACAGCGGTGAGGCCTCCAAAGCTGGGTTCCCAAACCCACCTGGGACTGCCGCGAGTGGAGAGCGGCCCCAGCGCAGGGCCAGTACGGGAGGCGGCGCGCGCGCCAGCGGAGCTCGCTCGTCCTCCACCGCACGCCGGGGTAGGCCGCCTCTGGGGTGGAGTGAGACCGGCAGAGACCGAGCCTTCGACTGATGGCGCTGCGCACCTCGCGCCTCTCGGGGACAAGGCGGCCGATGTCCTGTGGAAAAACTTCCCTCTCGCATTTCCTTTGCCCACCGGCGACCGAAGAGCAGGGTCGGCCCCTTCCGCGAATGGAGTTAAATATGATCTGAAACTGCTCCCCACGCAGCCCCTGTCTTCCGGAACTTTGACAGAAACTTTTCCTTTGTCCTGACCCGTCGTCAGCGAACCCTCTTCTGGGGTGCGCGGCAGGTTGTAGAATTGATACAGGCATATCACCTTTACCCACGATCTTAGCCGTGCGGACTGTCGCAGATTAGGTGATTGGCCACCACCTGCATGACAATGAGGGCTTAGTTTCGCTGCTTCTAAGAGACCTGGAAAAAACGGGGGGGGGGGGGGGGGCCGCTTTTGCTTTTTAACTGCCATCTCTACAGCTCTCCTGGCTTCTTGATATATTATGGGTCTGTATCAGGGTGTGCAGATGTGAGCAGCCGTCCGTATAAGTAGTGCCAACTTAAAATGGAACTGAACTCTGGCGCTCGGTGCATAGGAGCCCCTGAGACTGACCCCATTCTGAATCTACCAGTAGATGGGTTGCAACGTGTGGAATTGGAGGCAGCCACTTCCACCTGAATTTGAGTGAAAGTAGTTTACCTGAACCTGCTGTCAAAGTGTGTTATTCTGTTGTGTATTCGAAACTAGTTTACAAGAAATTTTGAAGATTTTCAGATTTGAAATGCAGAACCCTTCCATCTCTTTTTTACGGGGGTACAATTTGGGGAAACTAACGCCAATGGTTCATTCCCCTTTCCAAAATCTCGTTCCCCACACCTCTACTCCTTTCCTTAACAATGTTACTATTTTATAAAATGAAATTTACTTAACACATTCCTGTCATATTCTCGAAATATTAAGTGAAGGCATTACAGACTTGTGTTACTACTATTCTGTTGTGTCCTCACCAAGAAAACAAAATTGTTCATTTAGATAGTAAAACACTCATTTTACTGAATTCAGCTAATGGAGGCAAAGCAGTTTTGTTGTTTTGATCTCCATCTGATACATAATTTCCATATTATTGGCTGGGCAGAATTCTGACCTCTGCAACACAATAAAATGTGTTACTGGTATTGACAGATTAAGCCATGAATAGGAAATACTATTGGAAAATATTATCTGGACTAAGATGTGAAGGGAAACTAAGATACTAGAGACAAGGAAGCTGGAAAAAGATACTGATCCAACCTGTAAGTAAGAAAACAGAGGAGACTTATTAATATTTAAGATACCAGCTGGTGAATTAAAATTGTAATTTAGGCATTTAGCCTTGGGTATTTAACTTTTTGCACATATTTTCCCATTCCAGGAGCTATACATTTTCACCTGTTTTCACCTGTTCTAAAGGTGGTAAAATAAGTGTAGACATAACGTGAGATTTGTTGGTACAACAAACCTGTAATGTGACCTGAACGTGCTTTTAACATTTAAGAGTTTATCTGTAGACCTAGGAGCAAGCCAAAATCATTAGCTCCTAGTTTTCTTAGCCAGATTCCTTTCTGTGACCTAAAAACCTTATGCTAGCTAGCTTCTCAAGTCCCTCCTCACATCCACCTCTCTGACCTCATTTCTACTAAGCACTTTGTTCCAGTTTTCCTGCTCCTATAACAGCAAGGCATGTTCTTGTCTTGGGGTCTTTGCACTGACCGTACTCCATCTAGAAAGATCTTTCCACCAAATACTTACATGGTTAGATCCCTCACCACTGTCCCGTTTTTGCTCAAATGTCACCTTTTTTAAAGAAACCTACTATGACCGTCCCATTTAAAATGTTGCCTATCCCCATCCCCCCTCCCTTGCTTCAGTTTTCTTAATAACTCTTAAGCCTTCTAACGTAATTACTGTTTTCTTTCTTACTGTCTGTCTTCTCTCCATTAGAACATAAGCTCCACACGGTCAGGGATTTTTTTTTTGTTCTGTTTTTTGTTCTGTTGTGATGTTTCCTCAGCACCAAGAATACTAAGAATATTGCATAGAACATAGTAGACACTCAATAAGTATTTCTTAAGTGAATGGGTAAATCGTTTTCTGAAAGACCTCAAAAGGAAAAACCTTAATTAAAATTAATTTAAAACAAAATCTTTGGTGTTAGAAGGTTAATTTTTAAAAAATCAGCCATTGCATGTTCTTACCTTGCAGTTATGGGGAGAATTGCTTTTATTGTCACTAGACTGCTAGAGAAAAGTTTATGACAAAAATGTGATCTACACCTTTATTTTTAATGGGGTGAGGGATAAGGATAAAAAATGTTAAAAACAAATGTTACATTTATCTTGGGCATGAGTTAAAATTAACATGCTGGCAAGAGAACCAACAAACTGAATATGGTATGCCATTTCAGTGAGTTATGGAAATTGAGGAATTATATAGCTGAGAAACAATGTTAAAAATAAGCACCTAATTTGGTACAGATTACAGTTGCATTCCATGTGGTCTTGAAAATACCCTATCAGTTGTTACAAAGGAAACCTGGAACCAGCTGATCTGAAATGCCGGCTGCTTTGGCTATCAATCAGAAATTCAAAACAAAACAATCCGTCTTAAGAAACACATGATAAGGATATTTACGTGGCTGTTCTTGCAAAAGGTCTGATTCCCCAACAGCAGTGTCCAATCTGTCCAATTAACACAGGAAGGGATGACGAAAAGAGGTCAGAGGCAAAAATCAAGTGCATGACCCTTTTAAATAGGCCAATGCCAATGACCTCTCAACCCCCAAGCAGCAATTTGGAATACCTAGTTTGCCTACTTTTTCGTTTTAAAAACAGATTTAAAAAAAACTCTCCTACATATTCAGATTGTTACAAATTAGCTACAATTCCTTTTGAGAAACTAGGAACATACAGCATCAACCTTCCAAGCAAGCACATCTATCACACAGTTGTTATATTTTAAACTTGGTTTTTTAAGCCATTTCATTAACTCCAGTTTCTTCATAATACCATTATTATCAATGTCAACTACCACTGCTACTGAACATTAAAGAGTACTATGCATTCATTAACAACGCCCAATCTCAAAGCCAGCGAATCAGTATTGAAGTAATGCATTGCTAACAGAGGAGACACATTGTAAGAACAGACAACAGCAGGATATCCTGATTCTTCATTACAGCTTTGGTAGGGTCAGAGTAAGCAGAAATTGCAGGGCATTTAAGAGTGATCTGAAGTCTAGCTTCAAATAGCCCAGCTTGTGCTTTCTTCTCTTGCATAGTATTTTTTGAGAAAATACTTAGGCAACTCAAGCCTAAAAAACTGAAACAGAGATAACATGAAACTTTGCTAACAATAGATGCAGCCATAGCAGAATAATAATGTTCACATTTCAGAAGTATGAGGAGATCACTGGCAACCTCAGTCAATATTTATTGAAACATATTTTTTTCATCACAAAAATTAAACCTACGGCACTTTTCAAACACTTAATTCTCAGTTATGAATACAGGCCAGGTGCTATGGGAGGTTATTTTGCAGATACTATGCTTAACAATTGAAGAAGGCTATCATAGTAGATCCTATTACCTTTTGAGGCCATGACAAACTTAATGAGTGGCCCCAAGTCACCAGTAAAAAGTATATCTGTCAACATCATTTATCACTGTTGATGTTGACTTCAGTCAACCTGGCTGAGACAGTGTTTCTCAGTTTCTCTGCTACAAAGTTACTATTTTTCCCCTTTTCATACTACTACACTCCTTGGAAGGAAGTCACTGTTAGCAGCCCACACAGAAGGAGCCCAGAATTAAGCTCCTTCTCGTTGAGGGGGGAATATCTACTTAAATTATTTGGAATTATTTTACATGGGAAATGTGTCTCTTCTCCATTTTTTATCAATTCAATCATTTATTTATATGAGTTTGGACTCAATAGATATTTATTTTGTCCTCCAGGTTAAATCCAACACTTTTGTATTTTGTGGAAATTGTCCCAGCTTTGGGAATTCTTAGTTGCCCTATGTCCTCTTAATATACTCATATCAATGTGGGATAGTTTTTTGTTTTTTGAGGACTTCCTTTCTACATGATACTCAAGATACTATAAAATGCTCCAGGGTCATTATACCCCAGTTCTAGAATCAGCCATTTCTCTAAGGAATTTCCATTTCTTTATTGAAGATTAGAAAACAAGATCTAGGCACCAGGTGTGTTCTTTGCTACTTAGGGTGTCCTTTCTTTTCATCCCTTGCAACTGATAAAGCAAGGAAATATGTGTGTGTACATTAATCCATATATACACCCATCTATACATATTTCTGTATGTAACCGTCTGTATTTAAGCTAAACACGAGTTCATACTGATGTCGCCTGACTCTAACCCATTAACAGTGAATCATTCTAGCCGCGTCCCTTTGCTTATCTGTAAATTCCCACTCCAACAGTGGGAAACCTAGTTCCTACGCTTGCCAGCCATTTATTTAATGATTTAATCTCAGTATACATGCATAGCATTATCAGAATTGTTAACCCTTGGGCAACAACCTGATCAACTAGAATACAGTGTCTAGACACAATTCCTCTCGCCTTTAATCTTACTAATTTCAGTTATTTCCAAAGTTGCTTAGTTCAGCTACCTTTCCCCCTATTGCCTTCAGTGATGTAGTTTCACACATTTGTAATACCTTTAGATTCTCTTATAGCTCGCTACTCTCTTTTTGAAATTCCCCCAACCTCCCAAATGATTTGATTTTTTTCTCATTTGGATATAATAAGTTTCACTCTTTGTGCTTTTTGTCAACTACTTAAACATCATATCATATAGAATAGCTTCACAGGCCTAAAACATAAAAGAAAAATACATGATGAAATTTCTTTTACATTCTTATCTATAGACCCAAACAACTGATGATTTTACAGAAGAAACTTCACTTGGATATAGAGATACCAAAAAAGATACACACATATATATTTCATATACTAAATATATAGTTCTCTGTAATACCTAATATTAAGTTTCTGCCATATGCCAGCCTCTATTCTAAGTGCTTCACAACAATGGTATAAAGTTAAATAACAAAATGTTATTATTCACATTTTATATATGATGGAACTGAGGCCCAGAGAATTACATTTTTTTAGCTCAAGTTTATACAACTAGTAGTAAAGTTGATATTTAATGAAAAAATTAAATACATACACATATGTATGTATGTGTATATATATGTATACCCTATATAGTTATGTAATTTAGAATTCTATGTGTGCATAAACTGTATCTTCAAGTATATTAAAATTAGTTAACTTTTAAAAATTAAACATTTTAAATAATCATGTCCCCAGTTTCTTATGTGAATCATAAGAACTGTAATTAGCCTTGACCTCCTGTTTTTGCCATCAGCCAAAGGAGGAAATGAGAAAAGGAATCAGTGCTCATGGACAGAACCTAATATGTCCCCATATTTAAGGCTTACCTCAGCTAGTTCCATTTTTACAAGTAAGGGTGAAATCAGAGACTGCTATTATGTTGTGCTCTACTTTACTGACCTAACAAGTAAGGTGAAAAAAATAAGATTATCCTAAAAATTATTATTGTTTTAAAATGGCAGTATATTGTGTTTATTGGCACAAAGTTAATTTGACCTGCCTTCACTCTTGCATATATGGTGATCTTTCTGCTTTAAATGAAGATTTCAAATTCATGGGGCACCTGGGTGGCTTGGTTGGCTAAATGTCTGCTTTTGGCTCAGGTCATGATCCCTGGGATTGAGCTCAGCATCAGGGGAATCTGATTCTCCCATCTCTCTACCCTTCCCCCTGCTTGTGCTCTCTCTCTCAAATAAAATCTTTTTTAAAAGTTTCAGGGCACCTGGGTGGCTCAGTCAGTTAAGCATCTGCCTTCGGCTCAGGTCATGATCCCAGACTCCTGGTATCAGACTCACATCAGGCTCACTGCTTGGGAGGGAGTCTGTTTCTCTCTCTGCCCCTCACCTCACTCATGCTCTCTCTCTAGCTCTCTCTCTTTCAAATAAATAATAAAATTTTTAAAAATATTTTTAAAATTTTCAAATTTAAGCCTGTTAGTAAATGTGCACACAATTAAGTTGAAAAGATATTAGACATATACCCCTTCATATTGGCTGTGGAAGAAAATGATTAACAGCCTGAGAATATTTACACTATGGTCCTGTCTTTACTATAAAATAGGATTAAACTTTGGAAATGAAAATCTATCATTTGTCAAGTTTAGTGTCTTCTTCTGTAAACTTCGGTTAAACATATAACTAGATTAATACTAATCTAGTATGTACCCTGTGTACACAGTGTACTGTGTACACAGTGTTATTTGAAATGTTGGGCAATGTCTTGTGGTTCAAGATCAAATGCTTTTTAGGGTTTTTTTTTTTTAAGATTTTATTTATTTATTTATTTATTTATTTATTTATTTATTTATTTATTTGACAGGGAGAGATCACAAGTAGGCAGAGAGGCAGGCAGAGAGAGAGGAGGAAGCAGGCTCCCTGCTGAGCAGAGAGCCCGATGCGGGACTCGATCCCAGAACCCTGAGATCATGACCTGAGCCGAAGGCAGCGGCTTAACCCACTGAGCCACCCAGGCACCCCACTTTTTAGGGTTTTTTCAAAGTTAAAACTTATGATACCAAATAAGGTGCAGTTCATTTTCCTATCACTTTCCTTCAACAAACTTATTCATCATCATCTTTTCCAAAAACCTTGCTTCAGAGCAGAGGCATACTCTGCTGTGAGCTGTTATGTGAATGGTAATGATCTTGAATTACCACCTTTCTGCTTAAAATGAGAGACCTCCTACCTTATAACAGCCATGCGTGTAAATATCCACAAACAGAGAGATCAGCAAACATGTCAAGAAAAGTTCTGCTCTATAAAAAACAAAGTGAGTAGACAAATAAAAGGAATGTGAAATCATGCTATTTATTCTTGAAATCTGTAGGATATTCACCTAATTTGGTTGGATAAGATTTATCCTGTTCACTAAATCAGCAAAATGCAGAGGGCTTCACATTTGATTTTTAAAAATAGATGTCCTTTTGGGGTTTTCCTGTTGCTGGGGAAGTGTTCTTTCTGTTGCTAACAGAGCTAAATGTTCTGCTTTGAATGGGAAATGTTTGTTTTTATTGGGAGGAGTAGCAGAAGGATGAATGAAGGAATCCCTTTTTTTTTTTGTTTTATTTTTTTTGTTAACTGTGTTTCTCTAAGTGAATTATCTGCCTTCTGGGTAAAGGCATATGACTGGTTATTTACCAGAGAATCCTTTAATAGAATCATGAAATTTGTCTGTTTGTTTACCCATTATTTTATTCACTAAAGCTTAAATGGTCTATTAAAATATCAACGGTTCCAGGGTTATAGAATTTGTATCGAGACATTTATTACCACTGAACTTTCAGTGGTTGGAAGGTACAAAGAAGACATTTATCATTTTCACATTTTTTTGCCTAGTGTAATTTAGCTTCAGAAAAAGAGGTAAGGGAAGAAATAACTAAGATGGGGTTTTCCTGTCAAGTCTTAGGGTCACATAATTAAAATACAAGCCATCTTGCTCTTCAGTTCTATATATTATTGTTTGTACGGTGGAGGAGATACCACAGGCAAGCGAATACGTACAAAATGTTGCTTTAGTAACATTTAGTTACTTTAGTAATAGAGAGATAGAGATATACTGTGCTTAAAACTGCATGAAAAGGGGCGCCTGGGTGGCTCAGTGGGTTAAAGCCTCTGCCTTCGGCTCAGGTCATGATCCCAGAGTCCTGGGATCGAGCCCAACATCAGACTCTCTGCTTGGCAGGGAACCTGCTTCCACCTCTCTCTCTGCCTACCTCTGCCTACTTGTGATCTCTCTCTGTCAAATAAATAAATAAAATATTTTTTTAAAAAAACTGCATGAAAAAAAATTGACCATTCTGGCTGTCCTCAGCATAAGAATTACAGCATCATTTTTAATGTAATTTTGTTACCCCAAAATTAAATTCTATACTATCACTATCTTAATTGTGTTGTACTACTCAGTGAAAGACTGTTGATTCCCTAAGCAAGAGTTTTTACTTTGTTTCAAGCTGGGTCTGATTAATTCATCAAATGTGTTCTTCATGGTTCTGCCAGAATTTTTGGTTACACTGAAACTCTATGATGTGAAAATATAATTGAGTTTCTTTCTTCCAACTTTTATTTTTGTCTTTAGAAGCAAGTTGTTAATCTATGAACCATCAGCTTTTGGGAAGAAGGGAATATTTCATAACATCTCTCTAAATCTTCTATGGCAGATGATGATGTGTTGACCTAATCATTTCATTTTCCTCTAGGCATTAGGAAAGATTACAAATCCTGCCTATCTAGGTGGGGTCATGTAACTAGCTCAGGTCAATGGAATGTAGCAATCCTATTCACTCTCTACTCTCCAAGGTGAACTTTGGATGCTACTGGTGGAGATAACAGACTCTTGAGATGGAAAGAACCATACAGGACAACCCATCTACTAGATTCAAAAAGAAAAACCTTAGGACTTTCATGAGTAACAAGTTCTTTTATTGTGGGTTGTTGTTACCACACCTGGGAATATATGTCCCAAATAAAACACTTTTTAACTCTACTTACTGAGAGTAGAAATTGTCTAACCTGAGAAATCCTCACCTTCTCTTCTGCCCCCCAGCTTCCAGGACCAAGGGACTATTTTAAGGGATAGGGCTTAAGTTGATCCTCAACAGTTACACTGGGCTTTAAGGAGAACTGCTTCATCAAATCATGACCTGGGTATTATAATTAAACAGCTGCATCTCTCTCTCTCTCTCTCTCTCACACACACACACACACAAACATACACACACACACATCTCTGGGAGAGGTGGACAGGCTGAAGACCGAAAATGCTGGTCCATCTGGTCTACTTAGAAAACAAACCAGGGAAGTTGATGAAAGTGAATAAGAGACAAACATGAGTTAGAATGAAGGACAGGTTGCTCCTAAAATACTGAGAGCCTTCGCAGAGAGTTCTGGTAGCCATTATCCAAGGATGAGGAAAATTGGGAACTAAAGAGGTGGTACAGTCAGCTGTTTGGCTCAGGCATTGCGTCAAAGAATGACTTTGGTGAATTGGACTATGGAGCAAGTTTTGCCTGGGGATCTCTTTAGGCACTCCTTACCCTGACAGGAGTCTCCCACACTGAAAGTTCACTGAGAAACAGGGAAACGAATGTTACTACACACCTCCTCTGTGCCAGGTGCCTTATGTACCTTGTAACCTTCGAACTTCATGGTAAGTATTGTTAGTCCCATATTTAAAATGAGGAAATTGAGGCTCAAAAGTTGATTGAATTTGCCTCAGAGTTCTCTGTTAATACATAGCATATCAATTTGAATCTAGACTTTTCTAATTTGAAATTTATTCTTTTTTCTACTATACCACCCACAAACTCAGCTGTAGATCTAGGAGTTAATATATGCTTTGAATGTCAAAAAGAAAACGAAACAAAACAAAACAAAAAAAACCTGCCTGTTTTTCTCAAGCAACTTCTAATTTGTTTTTTGTTTTTTGTTTTGCTGTGCCCAGATTCCAAGATCCCCCAAAGACGACCACCAGAGTCCAGAGTCAAAGCCAAACAGCAAGGGTCGTTTATTATGAGTTCGAACCGGGACCTCCGCGCACTCGTTGCCGGTGACACTAAGAGGTCCTGAGCTCAGGATCACAGCACTTTTTATACTCTATTCTGGGGAGGGAGGGACTTAGCATACATCACAGTATCTCGTAACAAATTACTACATACCGCGGGAAAATCAAACAACAACTCTATAATATGACTGTTGCGCTACAGAGCGGGAAAAAGCTGAGAATAGGTTATTAGTTAGATCAAAAGGCTGTCATTCTTTAAACTGCTTAGTTGGCCCTGCTAGGGTACATGCCCCCTCAGGATTGGCCGGGGTCTCCCTGTCAAGACGCGGGGAGCCAGATGGTTATTATCTCCCATACCCAAAGTTGGTTAGGGGGTCTGGGGGCAGTCACTTTGTCACGTCCAATTCTGGGTGGGGGTTTCTCTGGCACCAGATGGCTGTTATCTTTTGGCCCAGAGCCGGGTGGGGGTCTGGGAGTGGCCACTCTGCTAGGTTCAATTCTGGGCTGGGGTTGTGTGGTTACAGAGGGCCTCCAGAAAGTTTCCTGGTAATTTTCCATCTCCTCCTGGGTTAGCAAGTGAAGGTACAGAAGCAGAAATAGCGGTTATGGTTGTAATTTGGGCATCTCGGTTTTTTTATATAAGATTTTATTTATTTTTCTGACAGAGAGATAGAGAGCACAAGTAGGCAGAACAGCAGGCAGAGGGAGAGGGAGAAGCAGGCTCCCCATTGAGTAAGGAGCATGATGCTTGACTTGACCCCAGGACCCTGGGATCATGACCTGAGCCGAAGGCAGACACTTAACCGCCTGAGCCACCCAGGCACCCTTGTTTTCTGGCTTTGTTTGTTTGTTTGTTTGTAGTCTAGATCTCATGAGAATCTCTTGAAATAAACTGGAATTAATATAACAATAACTTGTTTTTCCAGTTTGCATACCCCCCCCCCGCTCATATAAGAAGAGACAAGGGTATGAACCCTATAGAGTTTTATCCAATTTCTTCTGTTAACTTGGAAAATCTAACCATAGTTCTAGTCTAATGTAAACACACTTTACCTCTCCTGATAGTAAAAGTGAGTTTCACATTTTTATTGAATTTTTCTCATTGATTGACATGCATTATACATTCAGCTAATCTCTCCAAGCCCACTTGAGGCCTCTTTATCGTTGACAACTTATGATTGTTATGTCTGTCTCATACCTATTGGCCTCTGACTCCCACCATGCTTATGCTGTAACCTGAGAGTATCCAGTCCATTTCTTTCACTCTGCCTCCCTTTCCAAGTGCAGTGCCAGACTTAAGGTGTGTCCGTTCTGTTCTCCTTCATAACTCACCGTCAGAGACCTGTGCTTTTCTGTTCTCCTAGACCAGTTGTATCCCCAATGTATCTGACATTGGTAAGTCTACCATTAATCAACAACTCTTCTCTCTCCTCAGGCTGATCCCTAGTCCCTAAAGTAGCCCTGTGTCCACGGTCGCAGGCTTCCTCTGAGCCTTACTCCAACTGAAAGGGAAGACCTGTGATCGGTAACAGGTAATTCCCAGTAAGAACCAAACACAAGGGATAAACCGTGCATTACCTTCAGCAGCAGGCCGCCTTTGCTGCAGCATGTGGGCATTTACGAGAACGTATGTCCAGAGTTGATTTGCCAGGTCCCATTTTTGACGGTGCAGATGCCAAACATAAGTTCATTTTTCTTTTCTTTTCTTTCTTTTTATTTTTTTAAAGATTTTATTTATTTATTTGACTGACAGAGATCATAAGTAGGCAAAGAAGCAGGCAGAGAGAGATTGAGAAGCAGGCTCCCTACTTAGCAGAGAGCCCAATGTGGAACTCCATCCCAGGACCCAGGGATCATGACCTTAGCCGAAGGCAGAGGCTTTAACCCACGGAGCCACCCAGGAGCACCAAAAGTTCATTTTCAGTCATTTCTGATATTTCTGCTAAGCTCCAGATTATCTTTCCCTTATTTATTAGGGAAAATTACTTTTCTTTTGAACCAATTCCTTGGAAATATGATCGGAACACTGCATCTCATCTAATCATATGCTTTGCTTTGCTTATTTTAAGAATGACACTACAATGTTTGCTAACTAAAACCAGTAGGTTTTTACAATAACAAGGTTTAACAGCAACACGTTTTACTCAACATCAAAGACAAAATAATTACTAAATGACACAATTACTATCTAGTTTTCAATATAACTTATTCAGCAATTGCTCTCATTTATCCATTTCATTTATTGATTTAAAGTACATGAGAGCTTTGAGTTGCCAGAGAGCTGCTAAGCAGATGCTTTTCCATCCAAAGCCAAATATGTATAAATAAAATATCAAAAGTGTTTCTCACTGTTATTTTCCTTCATTCCTACATTTGGCCAAATTACATTCTCTGAAAGATAGCAGTAGATCTGAGATAAACAGTGTATTCCTAGTGTTAATTGTTCCACTTGGTCAACTATAGTTTTTTAGCTGATTATTAGATTATAAAAGATTCTGATCAAGTTTATAATGTGATGAAATAAATGGAAGTGAGATTTTAATCACACACATCAATGAAGGAACAGAAAAGCCTTGTGGAGATCGCTTTGGCTTCCTTTTCTAACTAAAATCTAAAGCTTATAGAAATCACACTTTTTTAAAGTGTGATAAAATAAGCACTCAATCAATGACCCTAATAAAAGAGAAAATGAATTTAAAAGTTGGAAGTGGTGAATAATCTAAAACTTGTCAAACTATAAAGGAAAGCCATTCAAATTTGAGATTGTCTAATATAGAATATTCACCCTGCTCTATTTATTGAGTATATTGTTTTAGAGAAATCATAGTGATGCCAAAGCAGACCTTAATTTCACACATTAGCTTTCTATTTTACAGTAACTTCAAGTTAGTATTTCTTACCTATCCTTTTCTTCATGAAAGTCTTGCAAACCATCAGTAATGGTATGCTGGAGCTAATTCAAATGGAATCATGCATGAGCGACAGTGGTTAAAATTCTTGGAATTTTACTAGCCAATTTTTAGATAGAATCATTTTTAAAAATTCAAGTGTGTAAACTTATAATTGGATAAATTATGTATAACACAAAGCTCATAAATACTCAAAAATCTCTACTTCCTAATTATTTTACTACTCCTTACTATTATCTATGTTTTCAAAGTCATTTATGTTTATTTTGCGGCAAAACTATTATGGAATAGTGTGCTACTTCACATCTCTCAACTCTTTGTTCATTGACATCCCAAAGATAGCTTAAAACCAGCTGTGGAGGGAATATTTATACCAAGGAAATTGAAAAATACTACAAAATCAAGACCTGGGTTACTGTTTTGCTCATTTTCTAGAGTTAAGGAAGCAATCAAAAACATGTTAATAATTCATATTAAACTTAAAAGGTGTGATGACCAACTGTTACATTGTAGTTACTTTTTTAAATTTTTTAAAAAAGATTTTATTTATTTATTTGACCGAGAGAGAGAGAACACAAGTAGTCAGAGAGGCAGGTAGAGAGAAAGGGGGAAACAGGTTTCCTGCTGAGCAGAGAGCCCAATGCAGGGCTCAATCCCAGGATCCTGAGATCATGACCTAAGCTGAAGGTAGAGGCATATCCCACTGAGCCACCCAGGCGCCCCATCCAACTGTTACATTGTGAATCAATCTCTCTCTCTCTGTCTCTCTCTCTCTCTCTCACACACACACCACAAAATTGAGAAACTACTCTTCTGTCATTCCAAAACTATATCCAATTCAGTAAAGAAGTTGCTCACACTATTGACAAATGAATGAAATTCTGGCATCTTACTTGTTAAAGAAAAAGAAAATATCAACCAGTGTTCATTCACCAAACACTTGTCTGTCAATTGCAATCACAGTTTAGTGAGGATATAAGAATTCAACAACAACAACAAAAAATTTAGAAGAGAATTAATTGGCTATATGCAAGTAATAACAATATTAAACTTTGCATCATTTTTAGTAAATTGTGTGCCATTCATTTTTGTATCAGTAAAGTACATGATAAATTTATATGCATCTATAAATATATGCATACGTTTTCCCCCCAAGAACCAGTTTACCAGCTTGCCACTGTCCCGCAGTGACGCTCTCTGACCCCCTTCACACAGTCTCAGTTTTCCCACTGGTTGTCAGCTTATTCCCCTTCTCCTCCAGATTCTTGATGCTGGGACCCAGGGATGTTGGTTATAGTATTTAAGGTGATCCATCCTCTTTTACTTACAGACTCTGCCTCCCTTGCCACAGAGGTAAACATGGAACTTGCTCTTGATTAATTTGAGCAATGGTGATTTGGAATTGACAAGTGATATAATCAGGTATAAGGTCCCTTTCTGACTTTGATACTGTGGATGCCCATGATCGGTGTTTTTCCTGGGGTTGCTAAGCAGGATCTGCTGGCAGGTATGTTCTCTACCACATAATAAAGCGTCTCTGCAGAGCAGGAGAAAATGACATTAAGAGGTGCCTGGGGGCTCAGTCGGTTATGCATCTGCCTTCAGCTAAGGTCGCGATCGACCCCTGCATCGGGCTCCCTGCTCAACGAGAGGTCACCTTCTCCCTCTCCTTCTGCCTGCTGCTCCCCCTGCTTGTGCTCTCTCTCTGTGTCAAAGAAATAAATAAAATCTTTAAAAAAAAAAAAAGAAAGAAAATGACATTAATATGTCAGGAGAAGTAGAGACAAGCAGAAACGAGCAGCAGACAGAATATACTCTCGTGATGCTGAGTTTCCAGATCCTGTTCTTCCTAGATACATTACTTCCTATTGCCATTTCTTCATTTCTGTGAATTATTCAGTATCTTCCTAGATACATGAACCAATACATTTATCTTTCCTTTAATATAAACTGGTTTTCTCTTCATTTGTAATATTAGAGCCCTGATGAATACAAATCCCTGTGCAGTAAATGGGCAGGCTGCAAACTGCCTGAAATTGTATGCAAGATATCATGTTTATGTTTAAGTGCCTTTTGCATTTTGCCACCTCGCCTCCCCACCCCAAAGAGGGTTTATAGCTTGTCTCAGTATCAAAAAAAGACCTGTAAGCCCACAAAAGCTGACTTAA
The DNA here is from genome assembly GCF_022355385.1 of Mustela nigripes. NCBI lineage: Eukaryota > Metazoa > Chordata > Mammalia > Carnivora > Mustelidae > Mustela > Mustela nigripes. Next base: position 56,673,486 of record NC_081560.1, on the reverse strand, counting down.
GTTAATGTGAATCAAAATAAAGTGAGCACATAGTTCACTTGTCAGGATTTGCTCAGAATATATCATACCAAGGTGGCTACATTCGCCTGAGTATGGAATAGAATCTGTCTTTGCCTGATGTTTTTAACCTAGATTTTAAGGCTTTCTAAGAGCTTTAACCAAAGACACTTATTTTTCATTTAATTCCTCCCTTGTTACTTTATTCACATACCAGCCTATTTGTATATGTGTGATACCGTTAGCATACTTCTCCAGGGAGTAAAATGCAAGACGCTTGTTATTCATTTGATGTGTGAAACATCAAGGAAGATGAACATCTAATAAGAAGCCAGTATCTATGTTCTATACAAACCTTTAAACATGACTTTTATCTACTTTTAGAAATAACTTTCTAGGAAGTAATATTGTGCATGAAATTCAAATTTGATAGATGTATCTCAGATGTTTTAAGGTTACTTTCAAAAGAATTCTGGGTTAAGAAACCGGTGAAATTAAGCTACAGGGCAGAAAGAATCTTTCATGGGACAAATTAAAACTGGACTCAATATAAATTAGAAAATAGGAAAATATAAGAAATCCATCTTGTTCTCTTGTGATGCTAGCTATCAAGTGGAAAATAATTGTGTTTGATAAAATGCAAAATAAAGTGTTTCCAATACTATACATTCAATACCTTTTCTTCAGAAAAAGCTAAAGCAATTTCATAGGATGATTTTTGTCTAAAAAAGTAATTTATTGCTTGGATAAGCATGACACAGAAGGCTGTGCAGGCCCCACTCACCTAACTGAAGCAATATTCTGTCAGCCTTTGTAAGAGTTTTGGTTGATTGTACCTATTGCACTCAAAGAAATTATTTAAATCTCATTTAAAATATAGTGGATGCAATAAAGTAATATAGTCAAGATTTCTTTGAAAATAAATTTGGTTTGAAAATTAAAATGTGGTACACTGAAGCTTCTAAAAACTGAAAACGTTTTATCATCAGAGTCAGTAGACAACAATATAAATATCCTGTCAAGGCTGAAGTGAATCATGTTTAAGACTTATATTGAAAACAACTAGACCAAGATATCAGGTTTAATTGGTAAGTCTATTAATGAGAGCTCAGGAGTTAAAACTATCAAATTAACTGGCCCACTTCCAGAAACAACCTTACTACATTTAAACTTTACTTTCAGATGAAATTTAATGTTCCTTCTTTAAATCATATTAACCGTTAAGTAACTTAAGGGTTAAGTTACCCGTTGAGAATGGTTAATCGATATACAGAAATAAATTCTATCCTCGGTTCTAAGGCTAGAGTATATTATATCTATTTAATGGGTAGTTGAGCTAGTCTGATCTTTAAGGCTACCTCATGTTCTTGGAGTCTAGAATTAGCTTCACAAATATTTCTTATGCAATTGACTCTAATATTAGCCCAAATATGTGTACAAATAGATTGATAAATAAACATGATGTGTAAAGTTTTGAAGGCTCTGATCACCAAAGAGAAACAATATTTTGTCACTCTATAATATATAGCTAAAAGAAAGGTTTAGGCACAATAAGAGTAAGGGATTGGCCCCAGGGTGTTGTTCCTGACCACGGAACTCAGATTTTCATCACAACTCACTATAGGAGAAGTGCAAATTCACATGGCCGTAGGTGTTGAACTCCAAGAATACAAAGTTAGACATAAAACAATCGTTTGGAGGACAGGAAATATGTGACTCATTATTCTTTATCATCAACTTATTAATATTATTTCTTCCATAAGATGACTTAAACTGACATTGAAAGTAGTAACTTATCCCAAACTAAACAATAATCATGAGCAATTCCCAAAGTGACTGTCCCTCCAACCAACGAAATGGACTGAGAGCCTGCAAGTGGGGATAAAGTCATCTAAACGTTGCCCCTGTTCAAGCTGAAGGACGTAAGATGACAAAGATTTAACCCATTATGTCTATTTTATAAAAATTCCACAGGCCATTTCAGGTTTAAAATTCCATCCCTTCTTTTCCCAAAAGTTTCACTTCTATCCTTCACCCCAGACATTAGTGCCATCTTTTATACCTCCCTCCAAATTTGAAAGTAGCTAAGAGAATAAAAAGAATAAAGCCAATAGGTGCTGAGAGGAAAAATATGGGTCTCAGAGTCGGTTTGAGGTAGGTATAGAATATTTAAAACCTTAGTGTAAACCCCTTAGCAAAAGAGTATTTTTAGTTCTTAAAAATGTTTATTTTGCATAATTTTGTTTGTTAGACAGCTGATTGGTCTCTGATGATAAAAATAATTATGAAAACACAAGGAATTGACAAGTGAATTAGATTGCTTGCCATGGTCAAATATGGCTATAGTTGAAAATAGGACATGGGGTGACAAAGAGAAAGGGTGGGAAATTTACAGTTTCTGTAGTTCATCATGGTTTTTCCAGTCAGTCACTATCGATAAAAGTCAATTTTGAGTTACTTTAAAAAGGAAAGATTAATAGATAGCGCTATAGGATGTAATTTTATACAACTTAACAGTAAATATTTTATTAACTCTCTAGATAAAGATAACTGTCAGGAAAGATACCAGTGATGCAATCACACTACTGGGTATTTACCCTAAAGATACAACTGTAGTGATCCGAAGGGGCACATGCACCTGAATATTTATAGCAGCAATGTCCACCAAAGCCAAACTATGCAAAGAACCTAGATGTCCATCAACAGATGAATGGATAGAGAAGATGTGGTATATATACACAATGGAATACTATGCAGCCATCAAAAGAAATGAAATCTTGCCATTTGCGATGACGTGGATGAAACTAGAGGGTATTATGCTTAGCAAAATAAGTCAATTAGAGAAAGACAATTATTATATGATCTCCCTGATTTGAGGAAGTTGAGAGGCAACATGGGGGATTTGAGGGTAGGAAAAGAATAAATGAAAAAAGATGGGATCGGGAGGGAGACAAACCATAAGGGACTCCTAATCTCACAAAACAAACTGAGGGTTGCTGGGGGAGGGGTATAGGGAGAGGGAAGTGGGGTTATAGACATTGAATTGGGGAAGGTATGTGCTATGGTGAGTGCTGTGAAGTATGTAAACCTGGCGATTCACAGACCTGTACCCCTGGGGCTAGTAACACATTATATGTTAATTTAAAGAATTAAAACATTAAAAAAAAAAAAAAAAGCTCTGTAAGGGGTGCCTGGGTGGCTCAGTCAGTTAAGCATCTGGCTTTGACTCAGGTCATGATCCCAGCGTCCTGGGATGGAGCCCTGCATTGGGCTCTCTGCTCAACAGGGAGCCTGCTTCTCCTTCTCCTTCTCCCTCTGCCTGTTGCTCCCCCCGCCCCGCTTTGTGCCCTCTGTCAAATAAATAAATATAATAAATAAATAAGTACATAAACAAATTCATAAATAAATAAATAAATAAAAATCTTTACAAAAAAATAAAAATAGGAGCACCTGAGTGGCTCAGTGGTTTAAGCCTCTGCCTTCGGCTCAGATAGTGATCTCAGGGTTCTGGGACTGAGCCCTGCATCAGGCTCTATGTTCAGCAGGGAGCCCGCTTCCCCCACCCTCCTCTGCTTACTTGTAATCTCTCTCTTTCTATCTGTCAAATAAATAAATAAAATATTTTTTAAAAAATTAAAAAAAATAAAAAGCTCTGCAAATTGATACACCTTTCTGTAATATGTAGAGAATATAGAGAGCCACCAAAGTCAGGAATAAGGCAAGGATATATATGAGCTCCACTAGTGTTAATCTTGGAGTAGAGGTATTAATGAATTCAATTATATAAGAGAGAATAAGCAGAAGTATAAGAATTGAAAAAGAGTAAAACTATATCCAATAACATATAGTATGTATACCTTCTAACATAGAAGAGAATCAGTTCTAACACAAATAAGAAAAACCATCTAATAAGGTAGCAGATATTAAATTACATTAACATATAAAAACCAATAGCTTTCACAGATAGAAACATAACCACTTAAAATCAATAATTGGGGGTGCCTGGGTAGCTCAGTCAGTTGAGCAGTTGACTCTTGGTTTCAGCTCAGGTCATGAGCTCAGGGACATGGGATCATGTCCCGGGTTGCTCTTCACCTTCAGTGAAGAGTTGCCTTGAGGTTCTCTCCCTCTCCTCCATCCCCCTCTGTGCTCTCTCTTTCTCTCTCTCTAAAAAAATAAATAAATAAAATATTTTTAAAAATCTATACTTGAAAAATATTTATAATAACAACAAAAAGATAAATGCTTAAGAATAATCATAACAGAAAATATGCTAGGCTTATGTAAGGAAAACCTTAAAATACTCTTAAATTCAAAAAGTAGACCTGAAGAAAGGGAAAGACATCCCTTATTTTTTGATAAAACAACTCAATATCGTGAAGATGTGAATTCTCTCCAAGTTAATATACAAATTTAATGTGATCCCTATTAATATTATTAATAAAAATACTCTGAAGTTATTATTTTTGTTTCTGGTTTTGTTTTGATGAAAATAGGTTGACTTTAAAGTTCATATGGAAAGATAAACATTCAAGAATAGCTAGGAAAACTCTAAATAAAGAAAATGTAATGAGTGAGGTCTTGCACTTTCCTGTATATACTGTTTATACTGTGATGTCACGTGGACTCTTGTGTTGCCTGCCATCTTTATTATTACTGCACAATTGACTCTCCTCAAATAATGACTCCAGTTAGAGCCAAGCCCAGTGCTTCTTTCAACTTTGTATTTTGGACTACTAGCCTGGCTTCTTCAGCTTCTTACCTGGCAAATAGGTCACCCTTTTTAGTGAACACATTCTGGTGCAATCCTGTCTTCCATCTTCTTAGTCCTTGTTGATACTGAGATAGCTAAACCCATGTCACGTAGCCTTTAATTACCAAATCGCTTTTCACTGTGCTGTGGTAGAAATAACAGTGCTTACCTCTATCGGCTCTCCTCTTTCTGGAAATGGCATGCATTATACTTCTTTGCCTACCTATTCATTAGGTGGTACTATCTTAGGTCATTTCCTATAACGCATTCTCTAAGACAAAAACACATATGCAAGTGATGTAGTAAGGAAATATTCTCCAGGGACACTGGTAAGGAAACGAAGTGAAAGAAGGAATGGAATCAAGCCAAGTAAGAGTGTTAAGTTGAGGCCAAAGTCTCTCAAAGGGTAGGCTTGAGCATGACCCCGCAGCAGAAGTCTGGACGATAGGAGATGCCTCTGGGTTGTCCTAAGCTGAGGAAAGGGGACGGAGCTAATATTCTTGCACAGGACAGTCATTAATCAACGGCCACTCCAGGCTTCATCCGTGTGAATACTGAGCACTTCTGACTGCGAAGGAGTTTCAGGAGCTCAAAGACAGACGACTGAAGAGGAGCCATAGGTGCCGGCCATTGAATGGCTGCAGCCTGGAGATTTAAGGAGCTGAACCAGGGATAGGCATTGTCTCCTTTAGGTGCTGAGCAGTTCTGACCAGTGGTTTTTGGAAGGAAATTACTATCACAGGTGAATTTAATTTTCAGTGTGTGATCCATCAGCATTTTCTTCTCTTGTCTTGTCGACCTGAAACCTGCTTGGAAACCTTGGCAAACTGCTTCAGAAAATCTAGCACCCCACGAAGGTAAAAAGCCTTGTCACACTGTATTCTTCAATGATCAGTGCCAAACCTCCTTCAGACCTGGGTTGGACATTTCTATTAACATAAGAAATGAACTTAGCCTGCATATGTTATTATGGTAGATCCTCTCCTGTCCTGACCAGCACACATATCATTTATGTGTGTTATCATTCTTTCTTTGAAATTATTTGTTGAGCAAATACTATGTGCTAGGCATGTGCCAGAGAGTATAAAGACAAAGAGGAATTTTCCCCCCCAGAGGGCCTATTTTCTGATAAAATATAGTTTTATAAACTATATGAAATATAGTTTATGCCATAATAGGCTGTGGGATCCAAAGTGTTTTATTAACAATGAATAGGAAACTTCCATACAACAAGTCAGGGAAGGCTTCTTAGAGGAGGTTACATATAAGTTACAAAAATGAAAATAAAATAACTAGAAAATAAATGGGCTAGGGAAGAGAGGTCATCTCATGCAGTGAAACATGAGATGCAAAGCTCAGATTCATGAGGAACAGGATACAGCAATGACTCACTAAATATAACAATATACAAATTAGTATTTTGATAATCTGTTTGTTGTAGCTGCGCCTATTGGATTGAAGCACAAACTAGTTATTTGAGAGGAAGTCAATTCAAATGATGAGCTAGTTTATAACCCAAGGCAAATTTTTATTCTACCTCACTGTGTTTTGTTTAGCTACCATGAAAGGTGAAATTACTGACTTGCTTCATGCGGATGTTGTTTAATTAATATTTGAAGTTTCTTTGAAAATATCAAGTCCTTCTCAAACTTGAAGAACTAGTACAACTTTCTTGAGATCTGTGTTAATGAAAGGCAACATGTTTTGTTTGTTTGTTTGTTTAGAAAGAGAGAGAGAGAGCAAAAGAGCCCATGAGCAGGGGAAGGAAAAGAGGGAGAAGCAGACTCCCCACTGAGCAGGGAGACAGACACAGAGCTTGATACCAGGTATGACCCGAGCCCAAGACAGACACTTAAACAACTGACCACCCAGACACTCCTATGACTTTTTTTTTTAAAGATTAATTTATTTACTTGAGGGGGAGGAGGGGCAGAAGGGGAAGGAGAGGGAATCTTAAGCAGACTCTGCTTTGAGTGTGGAACATGCAGACCCTGAGATGTGGACCCTGAGATCATGACCTGAGCCAAACCAAGAGCTGGAAGCTCAACCAACCATGCAACTAGGGGCCCCGACAACATGTTTTTCAATCTTCAGACTAGAATACATGTGAAGAAAGTAACTGTTGGTTCCCTTTCACTAGTACCAAAGGACTTTCTACTGCTGTGTCTTTAATGATCTCAGGCTAAAGAAAGCAGTAGACGTATGATCATTCCATGACAAAGCTGAAACAATTCCTAGCAGATGAGAAATTTTTCGAAGTGACCATTACTGGAAGGGGCTTCTGGGGAATAAGCACTCAGATAACCCATTTTTAAATGTAAATGCTAACAGTGACGGTGATGATAGCTAACATCTAATATACAAATGCTATGATCTGGAACCCTTCAAAGTACTTTTCCATGTATTACATTTTAAAATTCCCTAGACAACCCTATCCCATAGGTTTATTACTACCCTATCTTGCAGATAAGAAGATGTAGGCACAGAGTTTACTAATGTGACCAGGGCCACTCAGTAACCTTGGTGGCTTATGGGTCTAGCAGTATTCTTGAGCACTAACGTCCCTCCCAACTCTGTTTCTATATATTTTATGATGGCCACCGTTTCCCGGTAAGTCTCATGGGTACTGCAACATCTTTAAGGTATCATCCTACTTGGGTCAAAAATTTTATATGTATGGCTGGATTAATAAAAAAATGGTTATTTTAGAAGGCAAACTCTATGGAAAAATTAATCTGAATTTGCTTTTTTCCTGATCTCTTTTGTTGATGGTACTTAGTTGCCCCATCTCTTTCCCAATTCAGCATCTATCACTTTTATGGGGGATTTCTGATTTTTTTCTCAAGAACAACTGTGGGTATGTATTTTTTGGTGCACAACTGCTCCTGAAACTTCTGTCCTTGTTTGATGCCACTTTTCAGAATTCAGATAGAATCAAAAACTACCATAGGCCTGTTTTATTGACCAGACCAGGTTTCTTTTTTGGTCCGTGCTGAGATATGACATTAAGCAATAACATACCCCAAAATAATCCCCTAGAAAAATGTGTTTTGTTTTCACTCTTTTTCTTTTAAAGATCTATTTATTTATTTTGGCGGGGGCAGGAGGAGGTGCAGAGGGAAGTGGAGAGAGAGAATCCTAAGCAGACGTCCCAATGAGTGCAAAGTCTGATGCAGGGCTTGATCCCTCAACCCCATGATACCATGACCTGAATTGAAATCACAAGTCAAACGCTTAACCTACTGAGCCACCCAGGGGCCCCAATATGTTTTGTTTTCTAAATACCTGAAACAGGAACATTCATATAGTATATTTTCAGTGTTCTCGAACATGTTAGTGAATACAAATGATCTGATCTACATATTGATTAAGCAATGTTGATATTACTTAAAAGTTTCCCCTTATAGTCTGAGAACACCATTCAGACTATAATATTAAATTAAAAAGCAGGACACCTGGGTGGCTCAGTTGGTTAAGCATTTGTCTTCATCTCAGGTTGTGATCTCAGGGTCCTAGGGTCAGGCCCCACATCAGGATCCTCTCTTGAGGGAGGTCTCTTGTCCCTCTTCCTCTGCCTCTGTCCCTTCACCTTCTTGTTCTCTCTTTTTTCTCAAATAAATAAAATCCTTAAAAAATTTAAAAAGCTAATATAAATCAAAATTCAAGTATATTACAGTTAGGGATATGTGAGAAGTGTAATTGCTAGATCAAATTGAAAAGATACAAATATGAAAACAAAGTTGTTTTAATCCACTTCTCAAGTGAGCATGTCTTATTATTTTTATTTGCATAGAATCTAGTCAGATTTTTAATAGTCAAGTGATAGACTCATTTATAGGACAGTAATGAAAACAAGAGTTAATATTTATTGAGCATTTACTATGTACTTAGCACTAAATTAATCATTTGGCTTACACTGTCTCATCTAATATTCCCTCAAAAATCTTGTCCCAGGGGCACCTGGGTGGCTCAGTGGATTAAGCCGCTGCCTTCAGCTCAGGTCACGATCTCAGGGTCCTGGGATCGAGCCCCGCATCAGGCTCTCTGTTCAGCAGGGAGCTAGCTTCCTCTTGACTCTCTGTCTACTTGTGATCTCTCTCTCTGTCAAATAAAAAAATCTTTAAAAAAAAAAATCTTGTCCCATATATATATATATATATATATATATATACTGTGTATACTAATTAATATAGTAACTGATAGGTGGTAGAATGTACGTGTATATTTGCCTAACTTCCCATGAAAACTGTGAAAATTCTAGTAGTCACCCTGCATTGACAAAGCAATTTTCCCATTTCTCACTTACTTCCTATAGACAATACCCTTTGTTCTCTTAGAGTTTACTTATTACTTCCAGTGAGTTCAATAGGAAAAAAAATTATAGCCTGTATCAAAAGGACATTTAGCAGATGCTGACAAGAATAAAAAATTACAAGAGTGAACAATTAGGAGAGTGTGGAGGGGGAAGAATAGGGTCTGGGGCTCCAGATCTTTGTCAGCTCAGATATTAGTTACCTTTCTCCATTCAGAGCAACCAACCAGAAGTCAGTATTAAATTGGAAGAGACATGACTGGCAGTAGAAAGGGGGAAAAAAAGAGACTGAATTTTGAATTGGAATACTAACATGGATTAGAATAGTAACATAAAGACAGATGCCTATTTCCATTTCACACACAGGGAACCTGAAAGGTCAAAAAACCACGCAAAGTCTTCCATACAGGCTATAGAGCCTGAAATCAAACCCTAGTCTGTCTGATTCCCAAGCCTTTCTTCCATTTGGCTGTTTACAGCAGTTGCCTGAATCCATAGTGCTTTTCTACTGCAACAGTTAGAAGTCAGCTGACTTTACCAGCCCCTTCTCCAAGCAACCAAAATCTAGGTTCTCTGGTGTTTTTTGAGACTCATTGTGTGCCCTGGAAGTAGAAAGAAAAGTTAAGAGAAGGGCTGAGGCCTGGAAGCCTAGAGCCTTGTGACTTTGTCTATGGATTCTGGAGCCTAATTTTTTGGGATTCAAATTCTAGGTTTAATACTTACTGCCTACCTTCCCTTGGGCAAGTTAATTAGGTTTGTGTGTGTGTGTGTGTGTGTGTGTGCATCTGAAAGAAGAGGGCAATAATAATACCTATCTCACAGAGTTTGTTTGTTTTTATATAAATGTGAAGTAATAACCAGTGCAAAGCACAGAACAATGCTTTTAGTACAGCAGGTGTTCAGTTCATGTTGTTAAGACATTTTGGTGTAAATGACAAGACACTAATATAACGGTTGGACTTAGGGTAGAAACCAAGAGGCCAATGAAGATCAAAATGTTCTAAAGTAGACAAAAATGGTTTAGTTAAAGGTGGGGGGCGGGAGAGAAGAGGGAAGGTGCATGGGGACTTGTAGGCAATTTGGACAGAAAGAATACGGTGTAAATGTCAAACAACTAGTTAAAGAATACAGTTTAACAAAGCAGTCATTGCTAGGGAGTGAGAAGGAAACCCATCTTGCTTCCTTTCTGGCTGAATGCAGAAGCAGGAAGGCAAGAGCTTCCTAGGGGGCGCTGTAAGGGAGGAAAGGACTCAGGGAGATCTGAGATCTGAGAGGAGCTGAAGGGAAGCTGTCACAAACCAACAGGATTAAGCACATGCTTGCCCACGGGGGACTGGGCCACAGAGGTCGCACAGAGAAGGATGAAAATGAGGGGAAGCGGATTATCGAAACAAAATTTTGTGACAAAAGTAAAGACCGTAAGTTTGTGCTGTGAAAGTGGATGAGGAGAACTACAATGAGAAATATGGAGAAGAAAGAAGTAGGACATTCTGTGAAGCGGGAAAGAGTCAACAACTTATTTTCCATGCACCAAGAAACTGAAAGATAACCAGGTACATGGTGGGGGGTGAAGAATGAGTATAGTCAGCTGATAAACCTGCAGCCATAGAATTGTGCAGGTGAAGAGTCAGAAGTAGCTTATTCCTAAACCCTTTGCTCATCAACATTCTCTGGCTCTCTTTGACCCCGAAAATCTATACTCACAGAGTGTGGATACACAGAGAGTCAAGGCTCCACCCACATTGCTTATGAATAGTTAGGCCAGAAAAATCCTTTTCATACTTGTGGGTAGGTGTAAATTTGGGGTAACAATGGGCTGTTCACAATTTATTGAGCTAGGTGTGTTCTCTTATGGCTAATCTAGTAACTTCAGGGGTTCTGACAAGAGTATGATTTTAGACCAGCCTAGTTTAAGGAAATGAAAACATGAGCTTTCCAGACCTTAGAATAGTTCACTGTCATATTTAAATTTGAATGGTTGACCCAGATTTTTCTTTTCAAAGATTTTATTTATTTATTTGACAGAGATTGAGAAAGCACAAGCAAGGGGAGTAGCAGGCAGAGGGAGAGTGAGAAGCAGACTCCCCACCCAGTAGGGAGCCGGCCATGGGGCTTCATCTGAGGACCCTGGAATTATGACCCCAGCTGAAGGCAGACGCTCAATTGACTGAGCCATCAAGGTGTCCCTTCTTTTCTTTTTCTTCTTAAGTTTTATTTATTTAAGTCCACACCCAACCTGGAGTTCGAACTCACGACCCTGAAAGCAAGAGTCACATGTTCTTCGAACTGAGCAATGAGGCACACCAGTTGACCTGGATATACATGTCATAGAAACCTTTGGCTCCAGTGTGGCTGTAAGTGAACTAGGAAATAGAATAGGTTATGAATGGAAGGGTTGGGCTGAATAGACTGTTATTCCAGAAATTTATAATGTATGACATTCTATTTTTAAAGTAGACTCCATGCCCAATGTGGGGCTTGAACTCATGACCCTGAGATCAAGAATCAGATGCACCGGGCGCCTGGGTGGCTCAGTGGATTAAGCCACTGCCTTCGGCTCAGGTCATGATCCCAGAGTCCTGGGATCAAGTCCCGAATCGGGAATCTCTGCTCAGCAGGGAGCCTGCTTCCCCTCTCTCTCTGCCTGCCTCTCTGCCGCTTGTGATTTCTCTCTCTGTCAAATAAATAAATAAAATCTTAAAAAAAAAAAAATTATCAGATGCACCACTGACTGAGCCATGAGGTACTCTAATATAAAGACATTCTAAATTGTTTCAGGAGCACTTACATGTGTTAATATATTAAATATATTTTCCCAAAGACTCATTTAAAAATATTTACCCAACAAATATCAACATATTTAACTTCTAGTAGTCTTAGGTTTTCCTTCAAAGATATTACCATTTTCTTCTTTGACAAAATTTTCAGATCTATACAGACATTAACTTTCAGAAGTAAAGGACTTCTGTATACATATTGAGACATTTCAAAGAAAATCTCAGACTGATAGGATCATTTTTATATCATATTTTGAACTGAATTAAAATCTCAACTCTAGGTGGCAGCTTACTCCATCACTTACTTATGTTCATTTAACAAGCAGTAGATTCATTCACAGTTTTTCCATGAATGTATAATTTTGTGTAAAAATTAGTCTCTGGCTCACAGTAGCTGTTAAAAATAGATTTGATTTTCGGAATAAAATCATGGCTTGAGATGCAGGTTTTCCTTATAGCTTGTCATTCTTCGTTCATTAACTTGATGGGATGAAGCAAAAAAGAATAAAGATGAATGTTTCAACCAAATTTTTCTTTGAGGAATAAAATCCTCAAATCATGGCAATAATTCTATGTCAAGGTTGTGTTTTTATTATGCCGAATACAATTTCATATGAACAATTTTTTCCTGAATACACTAATTTTCAGAAATATCAAGGATGTCCAAGGCTCCAGATTTTCTGAGATTGTTTAATGATATTGATTTAGCTGAAGGGAAAATATCCTATAAAAAAGGAAAATGACTCATATCTGTGTTTCTTTGCATCTCATTGACGGAAATAGCCAAAGCTAGAGTTTAATTAGGTTGTCAAGGACCAAAATACTCAGGCTGACTGATTAAAAACAATGCTTTTCCCCAACCTACTCACTTATAAAACACCTCTGTATGAGGTGTTTTGTGCCATTTTTTTTTTTTCAATTTGTAAGGGCCCTAACAATGGGATATGCAGAGCAACTCCAGGCACTTACCACCCATAACTTGCTACACTTCACAGTTCTTTCATTTTTAGTCCCAGCAGGAGAAAAATGAATAAGGATTTAAACTTTATCCTAAAAATAGGTTTTCTTTAAAATGGGGATGATACCTGCTTCTCTGTGTTGTTGTGAACATGAAATGAGATTATGTTTATACACAGTGACTGGCACTTCACATTCCATATGTTTGTATTAGTTATTCTCATTCTTACTATTTTTTAAAAGATTTTTAAAAATGCATATATTTGTCAGAGAAAGAGAGCAAAAGAGCACAAGCAGGGGGAGCAGCAGACAGAGAAGTGGACTCCCTACTGAGCAGGGACCCCAATGTGGGGCTTCATCCCAGGACCCTGGGAGCACGACCTGAGCTGAATGAAGACAGATGCTTAACGGACTGAGCCACCCAGGGGTCCCATTTTATTTTATTTTTTTTAAGTTTATTTATTTTTTGTAATCTCTCCACCCAGTGTGGGGCTTGAACTCACAACCCTGAGATGAAGCCCATGCTCATCCCACTGAGTCAGCCAGACACCCTTGTATGATCCTTCTTCTTCTTCTTTTTTTTTTTCTTGCTAAATGGTATCAACTAGAATGTCAAAGACACAAACACATAACAAAATTTTATGTAGGCTCTTTGGCTGTCCCAGGCCTAGCCCTATCTCTACACTCTTCTATATGTAAAAGGAACATTAAAAGAAAAATAAAAAAAGCCATATGGCATGGGTGTAGGGGGTGAGGATATTAGTCACTGAAGTGAGAAAATGAACAATTTCCAAAATGTGTCTAATTGTTTATAAAAATGAATATAAAATTATATTTGGCAAGACTTGGAATGGTTTCTGCATTTCTTCTTGGAAGATATATATATATATATATATATATATATATATATATGTGCGAGTGTGTATATGGATAGATATATATATACACACATATATATATACACACATATATATGTATATATATGCATATATATTTATAATATGTGTGGATGGAGAGAGAGGTATGCATTGTAATGTCATCACCATCTGCACTCTCATTTTATTGAATGATATTCTTCCTTAAACTTGTGTTTATCACTTCCCCTTTTATCCCATTGAATAGAACTTATTAGTATCTATGCTGAGCTACCTGGATAGCTGAGGAATGTAGTCCTTACTCAGAGCAACCATGTACTCAGTTCAAAAACAGGCGGTCCATTAAAAATCACGAGTAAAAGTAAAATATTATTTTAACGAAAAAATGACCATAAATGTTATGGATGATTATAAAATGTTTGGCCAATTTGGTCCAATGTTTTTCTAATAAGTTAGGCTGGTACCCATTATACAAATAAAAAAGTAATAAACTCTGAGGTTGGTACTGCAGAAGTTCTGCTGTGAATTTAGCATACAACCAATTCTGTAACTCCCACATTTTCCTAAGGTGTTTGTGGGGTTTCCTGAAGCTCGTTTACAGGATCCCCTTTAGCTCTTGCCACTGCTTCTCTATGCCTCACCTTTAGTCCCCCATAAACACTGAGAATCATAAACTCGTTTTTGAGTCAAGAAAGAAATCAGTTTCCATTTGAGAAGAAAAATGGGTTAGGCACAGACTCATAATTTGGGAGCAATAAAGTGTTTCTTCTTGGAAAAAAAAGGCAATTGATTCTATATTCAGTTGAATCAGACGCGTCTGCTGCTGCAGAGTGGTGACAAGTAGATAGATTAGGACTTCAGGTTTTAAATGAATGGTATTACATGCAGAGACATTTCTAGAACTCAGACAGCAGCTTGGTATTCAAAGTTTGGGAAGGTGGACCTTGGTTTACAAAGCTGGGAAGAGAGAAGACTCTAAGACATAAGGGAGTATCTAAGCACCCGCAAAATGTTGATTAAACACATTGTAATCTTGTAATCTTTGAATTTCTTTTCCTCATTAAAGTTTTCAGTCAATCTTTTTCCACAAAGATTATGGAAGGGGTTTTGTTTTGTTTGTGTGAGCTAGCCAACATCACAGTTAGAGCAGAATATCTATTCAAAATTATTTAGGCTGGTCTCAATATTTTCTTCACATGCCCTCTTCGCTTGGCTAGAGTTTCTTTTTACCACTCTACCGAGGTTCTGGTTTTGTACCCAAAAGCAGAATGCCTCACCTTAAAGAAGAATCTTGCATTTGCAACAGGTTGCACAGACAGAACTGGATTTAAATGATCACCTTCTCATGAGGAAGTGACAGGAGAAACAGAAACCTCTTTCTCAAAGCAAAAGAAATGGAATTTATTTAAAAAAAAATAATCGTCAACTATCAAAAAGTTACCAAATCAAGTTTGGATTCCCAGGCCCATTTTAACGTTCTTGATTCTCTAAATTGTATCACAGTAGACTGGTGTACGAAGAGGAAATGAACATCTTCCCTCTTGTCCAAAGCATTCAATTCAGGGATGTTAGTCATTAAATAGACAAAAATGTCTAGCTCTAAAGCAACACCTCTGGCTTGTGTTATATGCTTATTGTCCAGATTTATGCCATGTGCTACCATTTAGAAAATCCAGGTACTGTATATAGCTAAGTTTTGTGAGGAATTTTCCACTTAATAGTCAGTGTTCTACATGGGCAACTCTTAATTTTTAAAAGCCTATTTAACTTTCAGTATCACTAAACTTTAATACTTTCATATTAGTCAGACTTATGGGAATTACAAAAAAGGAAATCTAGTTTTCTTTTTCTTGTTTCCTTGGAAACAGGCAAAATTTTGAAATAAAAAGCTTCCCAATTCTCTTTGGTATTTTTTCCCCCCACTATCTTCTTCTAGTCCACTCAGATTCATGGTATCTTCTTCCTGTCCTAAGTGTTCCTTATAGGACTCCTCTGAGACCCATTCTATTCTCCAGGGTACTCACCATTTCCTTACCTTGCTCCCCTCGCCAAGTCCAAAACCAAATTTCTTCCCCCACAGCCTTCTTTAGGTATTATGAGTAAAGCAATCTATCTGTCTCTCCACAGCTTTCCCTTAGGTATTATAAGGAAAGAATTTGTTTGACTCTTGTGTCACTGAGTAAGTTTCCCTAGTCTCAAGTTATTTACATTATTAATGGAAAATGTTTGTTACCTAATTAGAATAGCTAATTGGAAAATTTTCATTTAGGACAACACAGTAAAATGAAATACATAGTTCCTACTATAAAATGAGGGAGTTAAATTGGATGACTTCTAATGTTCCCCCCATCCCTGATGTACTTAAATTTTATGAGTAAATAAGGAATGTATAAAGAAAAGGCCTTTTTGGCCACAGGCCTTTTTCCTCCCACAGCTAGTCTATCCCAGGCTTAGCTCAGTTGTGTTCCTTAGGACCAATTTGGACTTTAGGCTGGAAACATGTAAGAAGTGCTAGACTGTCATTTGTCCAATGGAAATATAACATGACTCACATATGTAATTTTAAATGTTCTAGTAGCTACATTGTAAAAGGTAAAACAAAAAGCAAAGTTAAATTTACTAATATATTATTTAACCCAACATATCTTAAATATTAGCTTTCTGACATGTAGTCAATATAAATATTATTAATGAATATTTTACATTATTATTTTCATAGTAAGTCTTTGAAATCCAATGTGTATTTTACACTTCACATCTCAACTCAGACTAGTGACATTTCATGGGCTTTATAGTCGCATGTGGCTAGTGGCTACCATATTGGAGGGTGTAGTTCTAGACCCCAAATCTCTACCGTGGCTGTACACTAGAATCATCTAGGGACGATTTTAAGAGCCCTGATGTCTAAGCCAAACCCCAGACTCGTTAAAGTAGAATCTATTGGGTAGAACATGAACTCAGGATTTTTTGTTACCCAGGTGATTACAATGGGCAGCAAAGTTAAGAATGCTCTAGACTTGT
The DNA here is from genome assembly GCF_022355385.1 of Mustela nigripes. Classification (NCBI taxonomy): domain Eukaryota; kingdom Metazoa; phylum Chordata; class Mammalia; order Carnivora; family Mustelidae; genus Mustela; species Mustela nigripes. Next base: position 56,656,794 of record NC_081560.1, on the reverse strand, counting down.
GTTTCTCAACTTTGGTTTAGGACACTTGCATAGGTTTTGTTTTAAATAGCAATGTCCAGTCTCCATCCTCAAGATTCTGATTCTAATTGGTTTAGATTGGTTACTAGGCAAAGATATTTGTTTCAATTTCCCCCAAATGATTGTAATGTGCTAGCCAGCTGAAGAAGCATTGACTAACACTTTGGAATTCAGTTCTCCATCAGCTCTCCATGTTCTTCCTGATCAGCTGGTAACAGGCTTCCATCTTGTTTCCAAGATCCACTCCCTAAACTGTACCCAGAGCCTTATACTTGGATCCCTGTTTTTGTTTTTTTTATCTAGGTCCATACTTAATACCCACATAAAGCTCCATTTTTCATAGATCCATAGATCCATGGATCCTTCTCCGTCTCCCTGTGAGGCACTAGAATTCTCTCATAAGGTCCCACCCAGTGAATGGGTCACCTACTGACAGACTTCCCCTGCACTAGTTGTCTGCCCACCAGGAGTCCCAGATATTACCTTTCGTGAATTATAAACCATTATGTTTGGTTGCCCATCGGATAAGCATGTCACAATACATTTTTTCCTTACCAAAGTAATGGATTCTACTATCAAATACTGCTTATCTCTATCCAATTCCAGGTGACACAGACAGTCTCAGCCTTCCACTGGGTTTGTCACCTCAGCACAGACCCCACCCCAGTATTATATTCCAACTACCTATTCTCCCACTCGGCCCCATTCCGATGCAGCCAGAAGATCTCATCAAACCCCATGAGAAAGAGTATCTTTATGATTCACACACATTTTATTTTCAGTTCTCCCTCCCTGGAAACCCACACTAGAATAAATTCCCTTAATATTGTTGATGACCTTTAGAGTTTCTTCCCCTAGTTGTAGTTTTATGCAAAACTACTGTAAGTTCCTGTGCTTCTCAAGTCTGCACTTTCTCTTACAAACCACAAACACCATCCATGCATTTAGCCTCAGCTAGGAACATTTGGAATGCCCTTCCTGCCCCCGTTCCCTACCTCCAACAGATTGGCATGTTCTTTTGCTTGCTACCAACTTTCCTCACTTTGTAACATTTCTCCACTGCATTTATCTTTCTAAAACACATTGAAACATCACACGTTTGCCTAAAACTTTGTGACTCCCATCTGCTCTACCAAAGGAAGTACAAACTTCTAAGCATGGCACACAACAAAATTAATACTATATGCTATTGCCAGGACGGTGTTAAGAACCTCCCATTCTTCAGTCTGTCCTCAGTCTTTGTTTTCAGCCTCATCTCATTCCACTTCTGCCTTGTACCTTCCCCCCAATAAATCTGAACATGCACTGTGTATTCAAGTACTTTTCCCACTTTTGCTGTCCATTCTGCCTAGAGGACATTTCCTCCCATTTGGGGCCTGGGAAACACCTATTGTTCTTGAGAGTTAGATGAAGTAACCATCCTAAAATTCGTCCTCTACGGATCTTTAGCACTTTACATTGAATTATGTCACCGGCAATTACTACATTCTTTTTTTTTTTTTTAAAGATTTTATTTATTTATTTGACACAGAGAGAGAGAGATCACAAGTAGGCAGAGAGGCAGACAGAGAGAGAGGGGGAAGCAGAGAGGCAGACAGAGAGAGAGGGGGAAGCAGGCTCCCTACCAAGCAGAGAGCCCGATGCGGGGCTCGATCCCAGGACCCTGAGACCATGACCTGAGCTGAAGGCAGAGGCTTAACCCTCTGGGCCACCCAGGTGCCCCCAATTACTACATTCTTAATTATTTTTATCTGTCTACCCAGTTGGGATGTGAGCAGACATCGCTTATTCATCTCTGTGCACCCATTAGATGTTCAATAAATGTTCGATATAGTTATTGCATAAAATGACCATGGCTTCATTTGCAAGGAACTGTGTGAATCCTTCTGTTCTCACCCATTTAATGAGAAAATGAAGACTTTAGTCCCAGGTTTCTTTTTTCTTCCCCTTTTCCTTGTCATAAGCATCTTTACCAATTATCCAGTGCTGCCCATTACCTCAGAGGAAGATATGACAGAATTTGAAATAAAAAGCTAATACTGATTTCTGAAAGTTTCTGTCAAAAACCAGTAATAGGTCAAAATACTTTGATTTGCAAGAGCCAAACAATTCCTAGGAGAAAAATATTTTGGTTTCCCCAAAGTCAGAGCTTGGAGAACTGAGCAAAGTTCACACCAGAATCTTTAAAACATTTCTTGATAGTGACTCACAGAAATAAATATTTTTACATCTTGATCTGGTATATAATACACACACGGAGACACACACACACATAAAACAGAAGTGTTACAAAACAATACTTGTACTTTTGACATTAGATAGAGTAGCATTTTCTACTCTGATTCTATTTAAGGTTAGAGAAATAGATTTTATAACTTATTAATGAATTGTAGTTTATAGCTGGAAAATCTGTGGTTGATACTACAAATCATAAAATAGGAAGAATTTACTCTTTAACATCACGGCATCTTTGTCACCGCTCTGAAAAGAGGTAACATTTTAGCTAGCTGTCAAGAATATGATGAGAGGAAGATGACTAAGATTTAGATCCTGGCTTAGCTAGAAAACCCAGACAAGTTGAGAAGGAATTCAAGAAAAATAGCAAAGAACACAGGCGCCTTCAAGAAATTCTGCAAGAAGCCTGGTGCTAGAGTATTTGGATGTCCACGGCTGGAGGATGTGTCTGGACAACAGAAATTGTTGGTACACTTGCAGAGGTCCAGAACATTCCATCATAGGAAGGGGAAACAGCTGAGTGTCCTTGAGTTTCCCAGAGCTATATAGAAGAGCTGAGAAGTAGTGGGGGATGGGGTTGGGCAGAAAAAGGCCTGAAATTAGGATAAGAAACGTCCACATGCATGGGATCTTGGGACAAGGCACCACGACAGGCAGCAGGGATATCAGCAGCAGATGGCAGCCCAAAAACCTAGTGAGGGCAGCTAAACCATAGCAAATGCCAAGTTAGCACACCTGAAGGTGCAGAGTGGGTGAGGGGAGAGGACCGGGGTGGAGACAGGACATAGCTGGCAGAGCACAGTTTTGGGACCAGATAGTCCCTATTCTCAGAAAACTTACTTCGGGGAGAGAACAGAAGACTGAAAAGGAGGAGAAGGAAAATTACTTTTTTATTTTTTTTAAATACTACCTGCCTAAAAGGCATTTAAATTTTAAGGGAGAGTTAAAAATCTTGAAATAGCAGAAGTGTGAGATTTCCATCATCATTTCTGCATGTTTGGGTAATGACTGCACATTTTAAACCTCCTAAACATAACAACCAAATTGATTAATTTGCTAATGGCTAGTGTCTTCCATCATCTCTTCTGCCATCAGCAGGAGTTTTCTGACTGATGCACATAAGGATGAGTATCTTGGCATTCTTCCTGTCTACCTGACCTAACACCGGTCAGAGGGAGGAGGCGTTGCAGCAGCCACTGAAGGTGATCTTCTGAGGCAGCTGGGGGCACGTCAGCACTTTGACGGAGGCAGGGAAGAGCAGGAAGTCTCATCGGTGGGGTGCTATTAATCAGCAACAAGCCAGGGGTACAGAGGAAGGTCTGAAATGAAGGGTTTGACCACACCTTGGTGACACAACAATGACTAGAGCAGTCCCCTGGGAGAAAACACAGCAGTCCTGATGTTAGGGGACTGCACAATGGGGAGACACCAGTGTCTCACTGGAGGGGGCCAATGAGAAGGACTCCAGAACCATCTGAGGAATCCAGTTGAGTTCCAGTGGAACAGGAGACAGGAGTTTAGATCAGCTAACCTGGTCGAGAGCAGTAGGGAACTTGTCCTCATGATGTGAGTTTTGCTGACCACCTTCTGAACTCTCAATCAGCCTTACCTGCTTGCAAAGGCATGTTGTCAATGGACAGAACTCTCATGGAACTCTCAAGTTGCTACTCTCTATTCTCAACACTTTCTTCAATTCTTAGATGGCTCCTTCTAGCTTCACTCTACTTCTCTTTGACTCAAGGTTATCTGTCTTATTGTAGCATCTTCATTTTTTTTCCCTTAAGATTTATTCATTTATGAGAGAGAGATAGAGCACGTGCATGCAAGTAGGGTGAGGAGCAGAGGGAAAAAATTTTCAAGAAGACTCCTCGCTGAGTGTGGAGCCCTCCATAGGGCCTGATCTCACGACACATGAGATCATGACCTGAGCCAAAACCAAGAGGTGGATGCTTAGCTGACTGAGCCACCTGGATGCCCTAGCATTTTGACTTTCATTCAGCTTCTGCCCACTTTGCTTGCTTCTCTACAGACAATGTACCTCACAGGGGATGGCAAATTTCTCACTGACAAACCCTTACAGTTTCTTTGGTCAACACTGCCTGCAAATTCTCAACGCAATTGTACAATTTATTTATTTATTTATTTATTTATTTCCCTGTTAAATCCAGGCTATAAAGGACAGCTATAAAATACCGTCTAACTGGAGAGAATGGGGCCATTCCAAATATAGACTACTCAAACTCAGTTGGTCCTTTAATGCCATGTGAAAATTCTTTTTAAAATATTATGTGTTGGGGCACCTGGGTGGCTCAGTGGGTTAAGCCACTGCCTTCGGCTCAGGTCATGATCTCGGGGTCCCAGGATCGAGTCCCGCATCGGGCTCTCTGGTCAGCAGGGAGCCTGCTTCCTCCTCTCTCTCTCTCTGCCTGCCTCTCTGCCTACTTATGATTTCTGTCAAATAAATAAATAAAATCTTTAAAAAAAAAATACTGTCTAACTGGAGAGAATGGGGCCATTCCAAATATAGACTACTCAAACTCAGTTGGTCCTTTAATGCCATGTGAAAATCCTTTTTAAAATATTATGTGTTGGGGTGCCTGGGTGGCACAGTGGGTTAAGCCTCTGTCTTCAGCTCAGGTCATAATCTCAGGGTTCTGGGATCAAGCCCCTCATGGGGCTCTCTGCTCAGCAAGGAGCCTGCTTTCCCCTCTCTCTTCCTGCCTCTCTGCCTTCTTGTGATCTCTGTCTGTCAAATAAATAAATAAAATCTTTTAAAAAATATTATGTGTTGGGGCACCTGGGTGGCTGTCAGTTAAGCATCTGCCTTGGCTCAGGTTATGATCCTGGAGTCCCAGGACTGAGTCCCCTGCTCAGCTCCCTGCTCAGCTCCCTGGCTCCCTGCTCAGCGGAGAGCCTCCTTCTCCTTCTGCCCCTCATGCCACTTGTGCTCTCTTAAATAAATAAATAAAATCTTTACCAAAAAAATCATGTATTTATATATACTCTCTCCAAAGTTCTAGTAATTTGTCAGCTCTTTTACCTGTGTTAATATAAATGATAGCTAATATTTATTGAACACTCCCTGTGATAGGTGTTTTGTAAGCATGCTCTCATTTAAGCCTCACGATCACTCCATGACAGGTGTTACTCTTTTTTTTTTTTTTTTTAAGATTTTATTTATTTATTTGACAGAGAGAGAGGTCACAAGTAGGCAGAGAGGCAGGCAGAGAGAGATGAGGAAGCAGGCTCCCCGCTGAGCAGAGAGCCCGATGCGGGGCTCGATCAGAGGACGCTGGAATTATGACCTTAGCCAAAGGCAGAGGCTTTAACTAACTGAGGCCCCCAGCTGCCCTGACGGGTATTACTCTTGACTTCGTCTTACAGCTGAAGAAATTTAGGATTGGCCACATGAAGTCATTGCTCCTGGTCACAGGATACGGAAGAGCCAGATTTCAAACTAGTTCTTCTCTGATGTCAGAACAACAGGCTTTAACCACTAGGTCACTCCACATAGTTCTCAACAGGCTATTCTAAACTTCCTCCTAAAATCCCCTAGGACTCCTGCCTTCCGGTTCTTTTTAGTAGTTGTTTTTTCTTCCTACCTCACTGTGTAGAGTTTGGCTGACTGGAGCAACCAAAACTGCTTCCTGGGCCATCTGTACTTCCCACCGTCTTCCCCCCCCCCCATGCAAGAATGGTCTAGTCCAGTTCCTCCTCTCTTCTTCTAGGTCTACTTTATCATTTATTCCTTCTGTGTATTTTAATCTCTTTCTACTAGCTTTTTGGCTCCAGGATATGAACATGGTCCAATCTTTCTCAACTTTTTAAAAAAATTTTTTTCTTTAAATTAAATTCAATTAACAGAGCATATTATATAGCTTCAGGGTTAGAATTTAGTGATTCATCAGTTCCATACAACACCCAGCGCTTATCACATCACACGCCCTCCTCAATGCCCATCATCCAGTTACCCCATCCCCCCCACTCACCTTCCCTCCAGCAATCCTCGGTTTGTTTCCTAGAGTTAAGAGTCTCTTATGGCTTGTCTTTCTCTGATTTTGTCTTATTTTATCTTTCCTTCCCTTCTCCTATGTTTAACAGTTTTGTTTCTTAACTTCCACAGATGAGTGAAATCATGTGATACTTGTCTTTTTCTTTCTCTGACTTATTTTGCTTAGCATAATACCCTCTAGTTCCATCCACGTCATTGCAAATGGCAAGGTGTTTAATGAAAATGTGGTATATATACACAATGGAATAATACTTAACAATAAAAAAGAATGAAATCTTGCCAATCTTTCTCACCTTAAGAAAAAATCACGAACTTGGCCATTCCCTCTAGGCACTTCATTTTTCCTTCCCTTGGCTTTAAGTCAAGCTTCATGAAAGTAATCTCCACCTCTAGTGTCAACTTCTGAGATTGCGAGACCCAGGAGGACAGAGACCACATCTATCTTGTTCACTGCTCTATCCACTGACCCTCCATGCTTAGCACAGTGCAGGCACTAAAGGCATTTGTTAATGTTTTATAGAATTAAGGAATGGACACATGGATGTGCGAAAGAGATAAAAAGGATTTCCATCTTCAACGAGCTTTTAACACCTCTGGTAGTCGTGCTTCATCTGGAATCAAACTCATTATTTTTCCTCTTCATGCCTGTTTTTCCTTTTCTAATACCTTCCCTTCCTTTATCCTGTAGATGCAGCATGTTACCAGCAAAAACTCTTACATCAAACTAGTATAGCTTATGTAGTTTAGTAATAAAAATATCTTTTGAAGTGGTTTCTCTGGGTCTGGCTTTCACTTTATCTCTGGATGAAAGCTAGGACAGGATTCATAAAGTTCTGGTCCCTTTTTGGCCCTGCTATGCCACAACCTTAAAAACCCAGTCTCCCAGTGGCTGATCAAACAAAAGAGGCTCACTCCTTAAGGGGGATTTTCACATCAATTGCTAATGTATGTGAATATAAGTATATGTGTGATAAACTATGATACTTAAGTTAAATATTAATTATATGTAAATTATATACAAATGTTTGTGTGTCTGTGTGTGTCCATGTGTTTCATGTTGTTTTATGTCTTGTTTCTCACTTTTGGCCCAGGCCTTTTGGACTCATGGCTTTTATTGTGAATGATCCACACTTGTCTCTCTTTGTTCTATGTATCCAAGTCTACTGAGCAGTTCCAACCTATTTCCACTCTTAATCTTGAAATGAGTGGGCCCAGATCACCTTTGAACAGGAAGGTATAGTTTCTATTAACCTGGGAACATTTGAAGGGAAGGCATCATATCCTTTTATCCCCCCAAATGGAAGGGTCCCCCTGGAATCCTGGTCTTATTCCCATTTTTACACATGCTTCTTAGATCCCAGCAGAATCTAGAACCCTAAATGGTCAAGCTACATGTTTTGAGTTTGAAGTGTTGAATACATGAAACATTAGGTTGCATTCAGATACTCAAACTCAATTCTGTACCTAATTATCTTTAAAAAGGGAATGCCACAAATTTGGTACCAAAATTTGCAATAATCAAATTCTGAGTCTCAACATTAGTGTACTATGCAGTTCTTCCCAGCCCTTCGCATAATACACACTGATGGGCTTTCTTCTTACACCTTGCATCCCACCCCTATCTATTTGACCTCCTGTCACTCACTTTTTGGCATGAGTAACTTGGCCTCTGCTTGTGCCTAGGTTCATTATGTGGCAGCTGTTTTCATTACCATCTCATTATTTCGCGGAGGGGGAGACGTTTCCATGGAGATGTTGCACTGCATAAGTAGAGATTTTACTACACTGAGCTTTTATCTACTCAGTGTACCAGTTAGGTGGGAATTGAGCTAGAACCTTTCAGTAGAAAAAGGGATTGTGTATTTCCCTTCTCTTTCCTGTTATTTATCTGTGCTTCTTATGAGTGAAAGTATGTTGTGATTATGAGTTCTTAATAACAGATGGGAATTGATGAAGAAAACCAGTAATTATTTCTGTTTATCTTAATTAACTTGCCCTTTTAACACATCTATAGAAATTTCCAGAGTAGCATTACATAAAGTAATTGACTAGCACTATTAACTTTTTTAATAGCCCCACTAGGAAAAAGAGAGTTTGGAGTCCCCATGAAAAATTCTGAATGGCAACTGGACCCAATTACTACTGCGATTATTTGCCTAAGCTTTGAATGCTTCCAAAGTTGTCATTGCCTGGGGAAACAAAGGTCACAACAGCATTGAAATGACTATTTAATACTTTCTCCATATGCGAATGAGTGACATTCGCTTTTCCTTAATTGCTTTGTGTTTAATCCTACATTTGCAGGATGATTTTTTATTAATACTTTTCCCCTTGCAGTAAGTCTTCAATAATTTGATCTTCATTAAAAGTAAATCTATCCATGGCAGCAAAGTCTTTTTTCATCATTTGCTTTTGGACCTTCAGCCAAATCAAACCACATTTGTTTAACACTTAAGTTCTTAAATTATATTCTTATTTTAATGTAACAACATGTGCTAACTGAAGTCCAATGACAATTAAAAAGCTTAGAGTAAACAGTGTTGACATTGACAGAATTATTAAGGGCATTCATTGAACAAATGCACCAATAGGGTAAGTACATCAGAGCCTGTAATGGTTAATACAGACCATGATCCAACCAATTATGGCATGGAATTCAGTTTAACATAGATTTATCTCTAATCTGATCCATCTACCTTGATGATCAGAAGAATACTGTTTTCACATAGTTATTAATATATTAGTGTTATTGCTATAGAAATTGTCCCATGGTTAATTTTTAATGTAATTCAGTAGATGATACAATAGGAGAAAATGTAACAGAACACTTGTTGGGGAACCATTATGTTTTAGGAAAAATGGTAGGATTTTTTCCTTGTCTATTTTTTGTAGCAACATGAGGTGGATATTACTGTTTCCACTTAAATGACGATGAAACAAACATTTCAGATGTTCAAGTAACTTCTCAAGTGTTAAAAAGGCAGTCAGTATCAGAATTGGTGTTTAGATTTAAGACTGTTGTTCCTCACATCTCATCAGAAGTGATTATGGAATTATGGTAGTCACCGTGGGTATCTAAACAAACTAGAAAGAATTTGGAGGGGGTACTCTGTGGACTGTTATAGGGTGAAAGAAACAGAACGAATAGCAAAATCTAGCACAAAAATCTGCTTTTAAGAGGAATTTTATATATTAACAAGCAACGTACAACAGTATTTTGGAAAATAAATCACATATGAAAATGGAAAATCAATTTTAGTAGATGAGGAGTGGTTTGGTGGACAATTTAGAGTTTAGCATGTCTCCTTGTCTCCATGAGCCCTCATGTCAAACAACAGTGCATTGGAATTGCTCATCACTATTTATCTTAAGCTGCTTTTATTTACAAGTCCCACTATCTCGAGCTGAAACTTAATATATTCTCTTCCTTAACTCTTCAGATGCACGCCCTAGAGTGCCAGACCTGTACATTTGAAGTAAGTATAGATTCAAGATTTGGTCTCACCTTACTATCCCATTTGGCATCCAAAGTTCTATTTCATTAACCCATGGAGCTGGATTAAGCACAATTTCATCTTTGCTTATGAGAATGTTGTTACTTATATTTTCTTTTTTTTTTTTAAAGATTTTATTTATTTATTTGACAGAGAGAGATCACAAGTAGGCAGAGAGGCAGGCAGAGAGAGAGAGGAGGAAGCAGGCTCCCTGCTGAGCAGAGAGAGCCCGGTGTGCGGGGCTCAATCCCAGAATCCTGAGATCATGACCTGAGCCGAAGGCAAAGGCTTTAACCCACTGAGCCACCCAGGCACCCCATGTTATTTATATTTTCTATAAAACTCTGTTTTCTCTATTTTAAATTAAGGGGAAATTTTGCAGACAAAGGTAAGGATAAGGAAAGAGATGTGTGTTGATCTAGGGTTATCAGGATCTATATTTCCAAAATATACAAGATGAAACAGACACAATGAAAGTGTTCAGTCCAGTGTTGGTAGAATTGAGTCCTGTGAAAATTGTAATAGTGCAGAGACCCAGCTAACTGCCAGCCCAGTATCACCTGGTACTGTTTGGGGATAGTCTATTACCCTCAAGACAGGTCTTCACCGAGAGTGCAAGCGTAATGACCTTTCAGTCCCCCAAATGGGGATAAGAGCTCAATGTCAAAATACATTGCTATGCCTCACCACATAGCTAGAAAGAAAATTAATCAAAATTTTATGTGTGCAGATGGAAATGCTTAAGCCAGTTTTACAAACCAATTACCGTTTGGTTCCAAAAACCTGTAACTTGTTCGAGATTTAATACACACTGAACGACCTCAGAACTCCTTGAAGAGTAATAATTCAAACTTAATGTGGAATGTAAGTTGTCTACTATTTCTGTGTTCTTTGGTTTCTATATTTTTCAGTTAAGGTAAGTTGTAATTCAGGACCATGCAGGAGGTGTCTTTATAGAATATGTTTTCTGCTGATTGGCTTTTTTTTTTTTTTTTTTTTTACAAAGAGTTAGGCAGTATATTTTTAGTGATATAATACTGTTACTATTATGAGGACTGATTCTGCCCTCCTTGTTCAGAATAAATGTCCTGAGAATCCTGGATAAAACCAGCAGAATTTAGGATCAAAGGGGAAGGTTTAATTTCAGCATTTGTCTTAGCTAACACTTGAGAATTACAATAAAAAAAAAACCTCATTCTGCAGGGATTTTTGTTGTTATTGTTTTCTCTTGGAGAGTTGTTGATGTTCAGATCAAAATATACATTTTACTGTTTTAATTAATTTTTTCTTACAATGTAAGTAAGAAGTGCTTAGGGTATAAAAATTAGGAAAAAAAGATAAGCTAAAAGGAAAATAAAAATTACTTCTTATTTTAACCACCCTGGCCATTGTTACTATTTTAGTTTTTAGTATTAATATTATAACCTAATGAGTGTTTTTCAAATAAAAGACATAATATGACAGTGTTAAAATCTTAGCATCTTCTAGATTTTTAAAGTTGTAATGTACCGTATTATGATCGTCATTTAGTAAGCAGTATGTTTTGAACGATTTTCCATGTCCTTAATAAGACCATTTATAATGGCAAGAAAACATTAAATACTAAATATAAAGTTTCTCATTTATGAATGTTAAATTTTTTGATTATTCTTAAAAATGTTTTGAAAAATTTAGATACTTAATTACTCATTTTAAGTGTATATTTAAATTTTTATCATGGGATTCATAGTTACTAACATGCCCTTTCCGCATTATTAAATATTAACATTTTATTTTTTTTTTAAGATTTTATTTATTTACTTAAGAGAGAGAGGAGGAGAGAGCACAAATAGGGAGAGCCTCAGAGGGAGAGGGAGAAGCAGTGCTCCCCACTGAGCAAGGAGCCTGATGCAGGGCTGGATCCCGGGACGCTGGGATCATGACCTGAGCTGAAGGCAGATACTTAACCGACTGAGCCACCCATGCACCCCCAAAATATTAACATTTAAAATTAAAACTGTTAAAATGCTCTTTTTTATAAACATATATTTTTATCCCCAGGGGTACAGGTCTGTGAATCACCAGGTTTACACACTTCACAGCACTCACCAAAGCACATACCCTCCCCAATGTCCATAATTCCACCCCCTTCTCCCAAACCCCCTCCCCCAGCAACCCTCAGTTTGTTTTGTGAGATTAAGATGCTCTTTTTAAAAAAAAGATTTTATTTATTTATTTGACAGACAGAGATCACAAGTAGGCAGAGAGGCAGGCAGAGAGAGAGAGGAGGAAGCAGGATCCCTGCTGAGCAGAGAGCCTGATGCGGTGCTCGATCCCAGGACCTGAGATCATGACCTGAGCTGAAGGCAGAGGCTTTAACCCACTGAACCACCCAGGCATCCCTAAAACTTTTATAGTGCTCTTAAATTTAGCTAATGGAATCTAATATCATAGTGATTTGATGACCACCAGGATACATTTAAAAGATGTATCAAGCCCTTCTTGTCACAAAGTATACAAATATATAAGTAGGAAAAAGAACAAATTTTTCCTACTTATATTCCTCTTTTCATTACACTCACCCGAATGATCTTTTTTGCCCTATTATGATCTACTCTTTTGTTTGAAGTATTTAGTGTGTGTGTATGAGAGAGAGACAGAGACAGAGAGAGAGAGAGAGAGAGAGAGAGAGAAAGCACATGGGAGTGTGGGCAGAGGGAATGAGAGAGAATTTTCAGCAGGCTCCACACCCAGGGCAAAGCCTGACACAGGGCTCAATCTCATGACCCTGAGACCATGTGCTGAAATCAAGAGTCAGAAGTTTAACTGACTGAGCCACCCAGGTGCCCCTGAAATATTTACGTTTTGAAAGGATTTATTGATTATTCCTTTATACCTCTCTGAAGCAAAATATACACATAAAACAACATTTGAAAGCTCATTTATTGTCTGTTACCATAAAGCTCTAAGTGTTCAAAATGTTTTTTCTTTTGGGTTGAGTTATGATTGTATTTAATATTAAGTGATTGGTCAAAGAAACATAAATATATTACGCTTTTTATTATTAAACATTAAAGTAAGATTTTACCAGAAATGCAATTCTCATATGATGAATGCAGTTTTTTCACTTTTCAATAAAGGGTGTATCCATGAGTAAATATGCCTTATTTCCAAAGTGAGACAAATTTTACTGGGAGGTCACTAAATAAGTGTATGGCTTAGTGAAGTTTTTCAGGAGTGTTTCTAAGTGCATTATTTACAGAAAAATCCACAACACATCATCTTTATGTTGGCCCAAATTGAATAAGAATGTGATAGGAATGAAAAAATAGAGAAGCAGTTGGCATGTGACGGTGAGCAGGAGACCTACCCAAAGAAAAGACAGACATAAATTTATAGCATCAGTAATATTTAGCAAATGTTGATGGAAATATATCTGCTATGAGTCTGAGCATATGCTAAAAAGAGAGAGAGAGAGAGAAAGAAAGAAAAAACCCAAACACACTCTTAATTAAGGGAGAAGTCTTCACAGACCCTCACATTCCGGATTACCCTTTGTTTGGCAATCCCATAGTGTTTATACAACATGGGGAAATGCAACCTTGTCAATTCAGAGTGGGTGAGTTTATGCCTTTCTTTGGTAAAGTGGACAAGGGCATTAGGAAAAGTGAAGGTGGAAGAGGAAAAAAGACTTGATACTTTGACCATAGGCACATACTCAGGTTTAAGAAAAAAGTCATTGAAGAAAATGAAGATCTGGAAATTGATTTTCTTAAAACTGTCACTGCATGTGTTCCATACGGAATTCCTTCCAAATTTCCCCAAAGATACTGAACTGTGTGTTGAATGCTATTGGTGCACTATGTGTCCAACTGTAAAATATTTGGCTTAAATATACCGATTAAGTGATTCATATTAAAGCATCCTTTTTTTAAAGATACTCAGAGAGAGGAAATTCCAACAGTCCTAGGTTTCGTTATATAATAGTCAAATGGTACCAGCTGGCGGTTGACAGAGACTAGCTGAATCCTGTCCCTGGTTTGAAATGGAAGGCTGAGATGCACAGAAGACGATTCTTCCCATGTCGCCTACATACTTAGTGGTAGCAGTGTAACCAGGATTAGAAACCAAATGCCTTCTTTCATAGTGCTTAGGAAAGAAATTCTCTTCCATTTTTTTTTTTTTAAAGATTTTATTTATTTATTTATTTATTTGAGAGAAAGAGAGAGAGCACATGAACGGCAGGCAGAGGGAGAGGGAGAAACAGACTCCCCACTGAGCAGGGAGCCAGATGCGGGGCTTGATCCCAGGACTTGGGGTCATGATCTGAACCCAAGACAGATGCTCCACCTACCGATCTTTAAAGTTCTTTAAAGTCCAGCCTTAATATAGTCTTTGTCGGGAAATTAATCTGGATCTCACAGAACCTGAATCTAGTGTCATCACCATATCCATTTGTTTTTCATGGTTTTTACTTAGGTCTGTTTGCTTGGTTTCTGCTTTGGTGTTGGCATTCTCAGTCTTTGGAGTCTCTAGCTTCTGTTCTCCTAGAAACTGGCCAGATTTCCCTCACCAAGTGCAATACTTACCTTGACAATTCTCTTGAGGATTCTACTGGGCCTCATGGAAAACTGGACCCAAGTGGGTCTTTTGAATCTAAGGAAGCTCCGAAAAGCCTAAACAAGTATTTGCAGAGCTTTATAAATGCCACATTTTGGGTCCTCTCTTGGTGTCTCCTCATTTTGCATGTCTTTTTAAACTGTCCCCCTCACCAGCTGCTTGCTCACCCATTAGTCTTTCTGACCACTTTGTATCTTTTGTTTACTAATGCTCTCAGCTTCTTCATTACTGTAATTTTCTTTTGACCCCTTCTCTACCTCAAGAGTCTTCTCTGCCTCAAGATCCTTCCTTTGTACACCCCTTTAGCTTCAGTCTCATTGCCTGATTCCTTCAAAATTCACAACTAGAGGCCCTGGGTGGCTCAGTTAGTTAAGCGTTTGCCTTCAGCTCAGGTCATGATCCCAGGGTCCTGGGATCGAGGGCCACATCGGGCTCCCTGTTCAGCAGGGAGTCTGCTTCTCCCTCCCACTGCCTTTCCCCCTGCTTGTGACTCTGTCTCTCTCTCACATTCAAATAAATAAATAAAATCTTCAAAAACACCCCCCCCCCAATTCACAATTGTGCTTTCCTTATCACAAAATTCTGACTGACCCAGCTAATTTCTGCTCGGTCAGAGATTTTGATGCCAAACTACTCTGAGCTTCTGGCTAGCTCATAGACTGACTGCCTCTAAGTCAGGAGCTTATTTTTGGTCCAATTAGATTTGGTAAAGGCGAAGCATGTCACCAGGGGCTTGAGAACCCTTCATAAGATGATCTACAAGGTAGAACAAAAAATTAATGTTTTACAGAACCCTGCTATCTCTGCAGTAATATTGTTTTGCACCTTAAATTTTTTTTGACAAAGCAATATATTGTGAGTACTTTTTCATGATAATGAATATTTTTTTATGTCACCTTAATGAAATAGTTTGCTAAGGATATTGCACATTGCAGGTGAGGGGCTTAAAAGAATAATGAAGCCTATGCCTCATTCCCAGAGATTATGGTCTAACTGGCGACCCAGGAAAGGGACCTGGACTTTGGAACTTTTTAAAGATCTCCAGATGATTCTGAAACACACGGAAGTTTGGGAACCAAGGCTTTAATGGTTGCACAGTGTTCTTGAATGGATGCACTGTGATTTATAATATTTTGTCATTGGATATATTTTAAGGTTGTTGTTTTCATCACTGTAAACAATAATAACAAGAGCATCCTCTTAGCTGTTTTGAGCACAGCTGTGATTACTTTCTTAGGACAAATTCCTACTGCTGGAATCATTGGATCAAAAAGCATGAACATTTCCAAACTGCCCACAAAAAAGATTCACTAATTTATACTTTTACAAATGATTTGTGACATGAAAGTCCTTTCCTATTCCCAGCTAATATTAATTATTTAATTAAGAATGATTTTTTTATTTGGAAGTAAAAAATAGTATGCTTAATTTTTATTTCTTGCATTACGAGAAATGCTGATTTAAGATTATTTATTTATTTATTTGACAGAGAGAGATCACAAGTAGGCAGAGAGGCAGGCAGAGAGAGAGAGAGAAGAGGAAGCAGGCTCCCCGCTGAGCAGAGAGCCCGATGCAGGGCTGGATCCCAGGACCCTGAGATCATAACCTGAGCCGAAGGCAGAGGCTTTAACCCACTGAGCCACTCAGGCGCCTGAGAAATGCTAATTTCTACCCTCTCCTCATTTTAGTTTGCCTTTTATTTCTTCTGAGAATTATTCTTACCTATTTTTTTGTTCACCTATTTTTTTGTTCCTCTGAGGTGATCATCTTTTCTCTGATTTCTTTTTTTGTCCTTACCTGCTATAGCTATATCTTTGTCATATATGTTGGGTCTATACTCAAGATGTTTTTTTCTGCCTTCTTTATTACCTTGACATACAGGGTTTCTTTTTTTTCATAAGGTCAAATAATTCTATCCTTTTTATTGTTTCCACTTTTTAAAGGATATTAATTTATTTGACAGAGATCACAAGTAGGCAGAGAGCCAGGCGGGGGCGGGGGAAGCAGGCTCCCTGCTGAGCAGAGAGCTCAATGTGGGGCTTGATCCCAGGACCCTAAGATCATGACTTGAGCTGAAGGCAGAGGCTTTAGCCCACTGAGCCACCCAGGCAACCCCTTATTGTTTCCATTTTTTACACCACTCTTTTTAAACATTTTTTAATTGAGACATAATTAATATGTAACATTATATTAGTTTAAGCTATACCACATGAATTGATATTTGTACACATTGCAAATGATCCTTACAATAAGTCTAGTTACCATCTGTCATACAAAGTTACAGAATTCTTTTTTCTTTTCATGTGATGAAGACTTCTAAGATTTACCCTCTCAGCAACTTTCAAATATGCAATACAGTATTATTAACTATAGTCACCATGCTGTACGTGGCATCTCCACGACTGACTTATTTAAAACTGGAAGTTTGTACCTTTTGACAGCCTCCACCCACTGTGCCCATCCCTCACCTCAACCCCTCTGGCAACCCCCAATCTGTTCTCTATATCTATGAGCTTGGGGTTTTTTGTTCATTGCTTGTTTGGTTTTGGTTTTTAGATTCTGTATAAGTGAGATCATGCAAGGTTTGTCTTTCTCTGCCTGACTTATTCCACTTAGCATAATGCCCTCAAGGTCCATCCATGTTGTAGCAAATAGCGAAATTCTATTCTTTTTAAGGGTTACATGGTATTCAGCGTGTGTGTGTGTGTGTGTGTGTGTGTGTGTGTGTGTGTATCACATCTATTACATCTTTATCTATTCATCCATCAAAGGACACCTAAGTTGTTTCTATGTCTTGGCTATTGTAAGTAATGGTACAACTAATATGGGGGGGTGCATATCCCTTTTTGAATTAGTGTTTTCATTTTCTCTGATGAATACCCAGATGTGGAATTGCTGGATTGTGTGGTATTTCAATTTTTAATCTTTCGAAACACCTCCATACTGTTTTCCACAGTGTTGGCACCAACTACGGTCCCATTAACAGTCCACTAGAGTTTCCCTTTCTCTACATTCTCACCAATACTTGTTATTTCTTGTCTTTTTTTATATTCACTGTTTTAACAGGTTTAAGGTGCTGTCTCTTGGTGGTTTTGATTTGCATTTCAAATGAATAGTGAATAGCAATTTCATGTGTCTGTTGCTCACCTGTGTATCTGCTTTAGAAAATGTCTATTCAGATTTTTTGCCCATTTTTAGATCAGATTGTTTGTTTGTCTTGGTATTGAGTCCTATGAGTTCTTTATATATTTCGGATGGTAAGCCCTTATCAGATAAATGATTTGAAAATATTTTCTCCTATTCAATTGGTTCCCTTTCATATTTGCCTTTGCAATGCGGAAGCTTTTTAGTTTGATGTAGTCCCACTTTTTATTTTTGATTTTGTTGCCTGTGCTTTTGGAGTCAAATTAAGAAAATCATTACCAAGACCAATGTCAAAGAGTTTGCTGCCTATGTTTTCTTCTAAGAGTTTTGTAGTTTCAGATCTTACAGTCAAATCATTAATCCACTTTGAGTTAATTTTTGTGTACGGGATTGGACAGTAGTCTTAGTTTCATCCTTTTGCATGAGACTGTCCAGATTTCCCTAAACTATTTATTGAAGAGACTTTCCCCATTGTATATTCTTGCCTCCTTTGTATTAAATTAATTGATCATTTATATGTGTGTTTATTTCTGGGCTCTCTCATCTACTCCAATGATCTATGTGTCAATTTCTTGACTTTTTAAAAAAAACACTACAACCATTTATTATCCATCTGTTGAACCCTCAAAAAACTCTTTATGAACACTAAAACTGTTAATTTTTTTACTTTTTTTAGCAAAACTGTTTATTTTTTGATAAATAAAGGAGACCTAGAACAATATAATGGGTTTTATATGATTTAAATCATTATTTGCATCTGTTTCTTGCCAGAAGCATAAGCTAAAAACGTAAAAGATGTGCAAAATGTGAACTCCCCCAAAAGTTTATCCTTTGTGCAATACCTCTGTGACTTAAACACTGGAATCGTCCTGGGCATAATGAAGCAACAGGGAGACAAGGATGATGGCATAATAAAGCCAGATGATGTTCAATGGAAGACCCTCTTGCTCATTCTATTTCATAATCAAAATCCCAAACATGAAGTTTAAAGGGATTTGGTTCCCCCAGAGTGCTACCCTGTCATTTCTGTTTGTCTGTAACGTAATCTGTAGATATAGATCTGAAGTCCTGTGGAAAGTTAGCATTAAATTACTGGTTAATGTTACTCAGGAAGAATTGTGTTCGTTACAGCATGTCTTTGAACCAACTTAAATATCCTTATAGTTGTCCTTCAGTTTATGATGCTGAACGTATGGTGCTCTAGCCCTATAAGAAAATAGCGAAGATGAGATTGCCTTGTAGTCTCATTTAGACAGTTAATTTTATCTTTGTTTTCTTAAGTCACATTTCATTGTGCTTCTCAATGGTGCAAAACTAATTGGCTCTTATCACAGTTACATTACCTTCAAAGGCAGATAAAATTAATGCAAAGTAAAAGATCACTACAATCAGAGATATCTGGTTAAAAGGGAGACAGGCTTGCATAAAGTGGCTGCACAATCCACAGAAGGCTCTGGCAGAATAATAAATCATTACTTTCTCCAGGTTATCATCCTGTGCTCTAGTTCATTATTTTGTATCATTTGTTTTAACCTTGGATTGTCCCTACTACATCTGCTCTGCTGTGATTAATTCTGCTGATGGAAATAAACTGTCAAAGGGCAATGCTGTACTGCATGACTAATTAGCCTACCGAATTATGTCCATAAATTAACATTTTGTTTTTATTCATTTAAATAAATCAAACTTGTCCAAACTTATTTTGTATAGATCACTCTAATATCAATTTATTTTTTGGTAACCTTTTTGCTTAGATCAGTTTACTTACTTTTTGGTCAACTAATTCTTAAACATTTTCCTACCTTCATTCTCTCAAACAGCTATAGCACATTATTGTCCCTGTTGGCCCAAGAGGAAGAAAGATATTTTCAGCAAAGCTGAACAAGGGCTCTCCACCAGGCTCTCTGCTTTACCTTACCTTTTCTCGGCTCCTGCCTGCCTCTATTGCTGGCCACAACCCCCTGTCCTCTTCCTATTCCTTATGTAAAAATGGTTATGCTGGGAGAGAATGTTTGGGCCTCCCCCCAGATTCACGTGTTGTTTGAAGCACTAATCCCAGGAGTGAAGGTACTAGGAGGTGGGGTCTTTGGAAGGTAATTAGGCTTAGATTGGGTCAGAGGGTGGGACCCTCATGATGGGATTGATGTCCTTAGAAAAAAGAGGAGACACATACTCCCTACACACCGAGGATACAGCCAAGTTTGCAAGGTGGAAATGCTGCTCTCAACAGATTTCCAATCTGCCAGTACCCCGATCTTGGAGTTTCCAGCCTCCAAACTGTGAGAAATAAATGTTTGTTGTTTAAGCCTCCCAAACTGTGGTATTTTGTTACAGCAGCCCAAAATGACTAAGACAGGTTACTATTGTGAAAAGCCAAATTCTTCTGGGTAGAACTCGGATTACACAAGAATATTATTCGCTATAAAACCGGTTACTTCAAGAACAGAAAAAGTGATGGGAAATGTTTCTGTATATTCTGCAATATTTGGTTGTTTGCCTCCAAAGACTGTTTGAAGAATAGAATTTAGCCTTCCCAGAACACTATGTCATCAGTCTTATTTTGATAAAAGCAGTTAGGCCCTTTCCAATAAGGGGTTCACTGCCTGCAACTTCAGGAAACTGAATAATATGAGAGAATTTAAAAGCCCTCACGTTATTTTCAGAAAGTTCTCGTAGTGGCTGGCAACTTTTACGCCAGGGTTTTCTAGAGCCTCTCTTCATTTGACACAGTTATGTCCATTTCCAATTCCTTGTTCAATAAGGGCACATTGGTAACTTGAATTTGGCAATTGGGAGTATGTATTCCAAGGAATTATGCAAACAGTACAAAGCAGGACTTTTGTTTTCCAGAGAGCTGGTTGTTAAACATTTCCCAGCACCCCACTATTTATATACTAGGTAAGTATAGCTAGGCATGGCTCCCCTATAGAGCTTGTTCTGATTTAATTCTTAGTCGGTTCATAGAGAAAAAATCTTTATATGTATACTCATTCTCCCCCTATTCTCTCCCCTCCTTCTCTCTTTCTTTCTGTTTTTATCTTGGGAGCATATTTCCTAGTGCTCTGCCCTGTTTGAAATAAATATCCCAGAAACTCTGAGTAAAACAAACAGGGAACAGTTATTCCTAGGCTTTTTAACTCAGCTGAGTCAAGTACCATCCCAGTTACTGCTGTTACTGCTTTAGAGAGGTTTCCACAATTGTTTAACACCTGTTCCTATTTTACCCAGGTGGAGTCACCTTGTATCTTCTCCGATAGGTAGATGCTTTGACAGAGGAAAGCACCACGTAATTGAATCACTGTATCAAACACAACTAAACCACTGCTTAGTGAGCAATGTGTTTTTAATGGAAATAAACAATTTGCCTCTAGAGCACTTTTTATTTTTTATAACTTTATATATTTTATTTCTAAGTAATCTTTACACCCAGTGTGGGGCTTAAACTCAGAGTCCCAAGATCAAGCGTCACATGCTTTAGGGATGGAGCCAGCCAGGTGTCTCTATTGGGCACTTTTTAAAACCAAATGAACGTGTTTTATCTATCTCCTGCCATCTCTTAGTGTCCTAAGCACTGGGAAAGGATACAAGAGCAGAGAAAATGGTCATCTCTTACAGAATCCTTCCAGACTTCTTTGGGAAACTCAGAACTGATGAAACATATGAAACAACTGGAAAGAATTAAGAACTAAATTGTTAAATACTAGTCAATGTTCCAAAGAGCTGGAGGGGTCAGGGAAGACTTAGTGTGGGGATTTCTACTTGAGTTTGTCTCTGAGTGATGACTAGCACTGGGCCATGAAGGAAGGAGGAAGGGGGCACTTTATGTGGGACCAACAGTGTGAGTGAAGAACTTGGCCCGTGAGCAAGTAAGATCTGACTCATGGGAATGATTGGGGAATTTGGATGGATCCTGGGAGATTTCTAAAAGCCAAAAGAAAAATTTGTTAAACACAATGGGCAGTAAGAAGCTATTATAGGAGGCGCCTGGATGGCTTAGTTGTTAAGCAGCTGCCTTCGGCTCAGGTCATGATTTCAGGGTCCCAGGACTGAGCCCCTCATCAGAGTCCCTGCTTGGTGGGAAGCCTGCTTCTCCCTCTCCCACTCCCCCTGCTTATGTTCCCTCTCTCACTGTGTCTCTCTCTGTCAAATAAATAAATAAAATCTTAAAAAGAAAAGAAGCTATTATAGAGCTGTTGAGCATCAGAATGATGACATTAAAGGGATGTCTTTGAAGAATAATCTGTCAGCATTATGAAAGAGAGATTATAGGTTAAGATTAGTGGCATGAGAGCTAGAAGTACTAGTACTAGAAGTAACTTGGATTGGCCTTGTTAAAAAGCACATAGGGACCACAGCAGGGAGTGGGTCACAGCCAAAAACCAGGTGGAAAGCTACTTACCCACTTAGCAGAGGTAAGGGTATAGGAAGTGAAAGAGTAGCCCTAGTGAGGTCAGAAGCAAGCTCCAAAGCACAGCATCCAAAAGGCATGCTTGGGCATGATACTGGCAATGCCAGAATCAGAAGAGTTGATTCGCTGGGCAGAACACAGCGAGAGGAAATCGAAGTGATGGTGCAGGAGGGCTGACCAGAGGTGACAACATAGCAGGCTATTCCAGGCTTCTCCTCAGGAACGGATACACACACTAGAGCTAGCAAGTTTCTTGAGGCTTGACATCACCTGGGGCTCCATGTAGGGCCCCAGTACAAACAGGAACTAGAGCACAATGCAGACAGAATATGGAGAAGAGAGATAATCAAAGGAAAATCCCGACCTAATAGCAAACACAAAAGGAATGTCAGAATATGCCAACCCAGGGAATGCCTAGGGACCTGAAGCTTGGTCCTCATAGAGCAGGCCTTGGGCTGAGCTCTGTTGACGGTAAAGAAGAAACAGAGGACATGTGGGAGCCCAACCATTATGGGTAGCAGTTGCATTGCGGTGATTAATTCTAAACCTACATCAGGTTGCACATTCAAAGCTTTTGATCTCTGATCTTGTTAGAATTGTTTCAGAAACTACCAGTTCCCCATGAGAGTAGCTGAGGAAGCAAAGGGAGGTACAAAATGAGGAACTTGGAAGTGATGTAATAATATAAGTAATAAGACCCTATAGTCCAATTTTTTTGATATTTTAGCCTATTGATGTATGTTCTGAAGACGACTACATGCCTAAGGGGCAGGGGAAACAAAGAAGTTGGGAGAATTTTAGAGACATTTACATACAACTTCAGTAAAATGTGAAATATCATGTATAAGGATTGTATTGTTCTGAATCACTTAGAGTTCTGATTATTTGAGCTATGTAGACAACTTTTGAGTGTATAAATTCTTCCTATATTTACTTCTGTTAGGTTAACTTACATTTCCAGACTTTTCATGGTAGTTTAAGTCACATAACTTAATTTGAAGATTTCACATATTCAAAGACATTATTCTTTACTGAAGAAGCACAAAGTGTAGTTTTGGACAATTCCTTATTAAAACTCCAGGAAAACATTTTTTATAAATGAGACCCCAATTTGAGCTTATTTTCTCATCACTTGCCTGTAGGAATTCAAGGTGTTGTACTAATGATGTGGAGGATCCCATTTAATTCTAAGGAACTATGGTTCCATGGTTTCCTTATATGAGGCTAGACATATACCCATACACAGAAACAAGGTTAATTGAGGATTTCGCTTGTTTGAATACATATTAGTTATCAAACTTTGAATAAATAACGTTTTAGAGTTTTTCTTCAGATTTCCACATTACACTATCCAAATTCTGTTACCAAATAGAGGAACACAGGAAAAAGTCTATGAGCAAGTCTATTAATAGAGGAAGATTTCTGTTTCAAGCAAAGGAAAAGAGGAAATCTAGGCTTTATTTCATGTACATACCATGTGACCAAAACTGTTCTAGCTGTTTCACACATGTTCATATTGAATCACAGTAATCGTGTGAGATATTTTGTCTTCATTATGGAGATGAGGAATCGGGGATTCAAAGACATGTATTAACTGGTTAGTTGTATAGCTGGTAAGCAATACATTCCAGAATTAAAATTAAGGTCTATTTAATTCTTAAGCTTGTTCTTGTGTTCAGGGTCTAATATTTCAAAAATATGTTTGTATATATAAACTTTTACAAAAGAAATGTCTAAATCTGATTTTAGATGCTGCAGTTATGAAATTTATATCAATATATTTTCTGAGTTAATAAAACAAAGTTAGCCCTACAGCTCACTCCCCAAATACAAATACATTTTTTTTAAAGATTTTATGTATTTATTTGACAGAGAGAGATCACAAGTAGGCAGAGAGGCAGGCAGAGAGAGAGGAGGAAGCAGGCACCCTGCTGAGCAGAGAGCCCGATGTGGGACTCGATCCCAGGACTCTGAGATCATGACCTGAGCCGAAGGCAGCGGCTTAACCCACTGAGCCACCCAGGCGCCCCAAATACATTTTTCTATAAACGAATACAATATTGTTCAAAGTAAAAATCCGCTGAGAAGACCTCCTGGTCTAGGGATAACCCCACAGGAGAGATGGCATACAAGTTCCATATGTTGTCAGATCTTAGTAATTGGTAGTTGCTGCCTGGATCTCTGCATGGAGAAGAAATCTGAGGTCATGTCTAAGTTAACAGGAAGGAGCCTTGGGGTCCATAAGAGGTGAAGCGCATGGTCATAGGTGAGGAAAATGGCAGCCATGTGCCATGTGTTGGCTACAGATGCCACAAATATTAGTAATGTAATATATAATTTGGTATGCTACTGCTCCAAACTGCCTCCCACATTCAAAATCCTCTCACTTTAATTCTCTCAAAATTATTCTCACTTTTGGGACTTAGTGTTTCCTAAGCTGGCCTGATCATAGGAATCACCTAGATTAATTGTTTAAAACTACTGTCTCCTAGGTCTCTTATCTGGAAAATACAGGAAGTTAAGAGTAGGAGGCCTGGAATTTTAAGTTTTGGCAAGTTTGGGATTATTAGAGTTGCCTTTGTATTCAGAAAGTTCCTGTGAAGGACAAACGTAAAGTTATTGAGCAGTGATAATTTAAGACCCAATCTTACTGGTAGAGATTTGGGCACTTACCAGCCATGGGTAAACAACACATCAATTTGATAGAGACTGGTGATCAGAGAATTTTCAGCCCACATGATGGCTTACACACTGAATCTGGCTCTGCCCAAGTTACTGATTATTCTCATTCTGCTTTTCCTCTTGCTCACTCCACTCTGGGCAACACGGATCTTTTTGTTGCTCTAACATGTGCACGTTCCCACCTCAAAGTTTTTGTCATTTCTGTTCCCCTGCATGGTCTATCATTCCTGGAGACTTTCACAGGGTTAGTGTCCCTAATCCTCTTTTAACTGGTAGGGCGATTAAGTAAAAACTAAATGGTAATAAGCAAGGAGGAAGATTTTAAGTCTGTGAAGTAGACCCATTGCTTATATGACAATCGAACTCTTTTTAATATTCTAAAAGGGAGGGCATAGCTCTAAGCAATGAGTTATGCCAGTCATCACATAGCATTTACAAAGATGTGAAGGAATTGCTTTTTTTCTAGAAAATAAAGAAAGGTGAATATAAAAACAAGAAGTCACTAGTTGAATAACAATTAAATCTGGGTAAAATGTATTCTTTAAAACCATTCAATCACAGCCTTATCTTTTTTGATTCTTGTAAGATGCTCATAAGTAGAATCATCTGACTGTATCTTTGAATGAGCATTAGGATTTGGAAAGCATCTTAATAAACACGAACTGAAGCCACTCTGAAGAAAACATCATTAATCATGTCATTTGATAAGAGATACTGTCAGTGTTGCATTTAGAAATGTATACTCAGACTGAATTCCAGTGAACATCCCTTGTGTACATTAGGGTTTAGGAAAATGAGGACTTCTTTGTTTACTATAAATTAAAAAAAATATTATTTAGGCCTAATTTCTCAAAATGGAAATCACCGAGACACATTGGATCTTCCAGTTGCAGAGTCTTTCCAGTCCAGTTCATTTTGCACAGTGCTGCTGTATTGTCTTCCAGAAAGTACTATTTAAAAAAAAAAAGTACTGTTTTCATTTTAAAAGCTACAATGGCTCTCTTTTACTTTTTAAATGAATACAGAATCTTTAGGTTGGTATTTAAGACACCTACTTAGCTACTATTAGGTTTACCCATCATTAGGTAAGGTTTATATCAATGTAGAAATATCCACCAAGCCCTAATAACTGACTGCTTGATACATGATAAACATTAAATAAGGTGTCTTAAAGATACAATGACTGTATGAAATATTCCCAGTCCTTAATGACTACCGAAATTCATTTCATAAATCAGAGGGGGAGACAAACCATGAGAAACTGTGGACTCTGAGAAACAAACTAAGGGTTTTGGAGGGGAGGGGAGTGGGGGGTTGGGTGAGCCTAGTGGTAGGTATTAAGGAGGGCACGTATGGCATGGAGCACTGGGTGCGGTGCATAAACAATGAATTTTGGAACATACACACTCACTCAAAAATTAAATTAAAAAAGAATAGGCAACATTGTAAAAAATGATGCAAGAAAAAGGAGTTTGCAGGAGAGAGACACAAAGAGATCAGATATTGTGATATTTGTAAAAGAAGTGGGCCTTGAAGTAAGATTCAGTCAAGTGGAGGGTAACGAAGATAATTGAAAGTTAGGAGAACGTGTGTAAAGGAATGATGGCAGAGATTTGCAAGTATTTTCTGGAGCAGTAAATAAACCAATAAGAACAGAGCAGAAAGTTGGGAGTAGTGGGCCAGATTTTGATGGTCATGCCTGAAAATAAAGGAGGGGGTTTGCTGTAAACAATAAAAAGGAATTATTGAAAATTTTATTATGACATTAAAGTAATACAAATAATATTTTAAGAAAATAAGTCTGGCAGAAGTGCACAGGGAATCCATAGGAGGATGTTAGGGTAAGTACTTACCTTTGATAATTGTTATATAAAAAGGTCTTTGCCCTTAAGATTTGCCCACAGTGACTGAGAATGAGCTTTATCAGTGGGATAGTGGGGAAGAAGTTTGAGAAGGACCAAGAGTTGGGAGAAAAGCCCCTGTATTACAGTACCATAAAAAGTCAGGTAGAAAAGGGCACCTCGATAAGCAAATAGTTATCAATCTTCTAATGGTTTTCAGAGCCAAGGAGAATGAGGAAGGTCAACAGAAAATAAAATAAGATAAAACAAAATAAAATCTTAGCCTGAAGGGAAATAATTGAAAGGTCAGAAAAGTAAATAATTCCTATGTTATATAAAAATATATGGAAACCAATTGCCAATAAATCCTAATAGAATGCAAAAATTGGAATTTCACAGAGATAAAAGATAGGATCCCCAAATAAGGAAGCCTGGATGCAAGTTTCTAAAAACCAAACAAACAAACAAACCTTCAGAGAGGTATTGGGTATTGAGAATGGGAATGATCTATGATCAGTCTGTTGAACTAAATGAATTTAATGAA
This sequence comes from Mustela nigripes, assembly GCF_022355385.1. NCBI lineage: Eukaryota > Metazoa > Chordata > Mammalia > Carnivora > Mustelidae > Mustela > Mustela nigripes. The sequence goes on along the minus strand of NC_081560.1, from coordinate 56,629,817 downwards.
TATATTAAAGACCAGGAGAATTGTTATGACTGTCTCTACCTTTAGACCAACAGACTTCAAAATTTTGCCACAAGAGATAATTCATGAGTATAGTTCTTGAAAGGGAGAGGGAAAAATTTCAAGGTATGATTTTACGTCTGAAAGGTTGTGCATTGTACTGCCTTGTCCAATACAAGAGTATGAAAGTTACTCCACATTGCCTTCCAGTACTTTACAGTTTTTTTCTAATGACCATTTCTTCTGGAATTTATTTTTATGCATCATTTAAGGATGAAAAAAAAAAGATTTCCCAGTTACTAGGTATCTATCGTTATTGATTGATCAGTACATTATTTATCTAATGACATGATACGCCAACTTTGCCATGTACTTGTCTGAATGCCACTTTGGCAAAATTAGTTGTAATATACATACAAATAAATAAATATATATATATATGAATACACACACTCCCATAGATACACAGTTGACTCTCGAACAACACAGATTTGAACTCCTTGTCCACTTACATGTAGATTTTTCTAAATAAAAATAGTACAGTATGGGGCGCCTGAGTGGCTCAGTGGGTTAAGCCGCTGCCTTCGGCTCAGGTCATGATCTCAGGGTCCTGGGATCGAGTCCCACATCAGGCTCTCTGCTCAGCAGGGAGCCTGCTTCCTCCTCTCTCTCTGCCTGCCTCTCTGCCTGCTTGTGATCTCTCTCTGTCAAATAAATAAATAAAATCTTTAAAAAAAATAGTACAGTATGGTAAATGTGTTTTTGCCTTCTTATGACTTCCCTTTTTTTTTTTTTTTAAGATTTTATTTATTTATTTAACAAAGAAAGA
>NC_081560.1:56467212-56628891 GCF_022355385.1 Mustela nigripes | reverse complement strand
AAGATTTTATTTATTTATTTAACAAAGAAAGAGAAAGACAGTTAGAGAGGGAACACAAGCAGGAGAGTGGTAAAGGGAGAAGAAGGATTCCCGCTAGGAAGGGAACCTGATTCAGGGTTTGATCCCAGGAGCCTGGGAACATGACCTGAGCCAAAGGCAGATGCTTAACAACTGAGTCATCCAGGTGCCCCCTTATCATTCTCTTAATAACATTTTCTTTTCTCTAGTTTACTTTATTATCAGATATAGTATGTAATATGTGTAATATACAAAATGTGTATTAATTAAGTGTTTATGTTATTGAAAAGGCATCCAGTCAACAATAGGCTATTAGTGGTTAAGTTTGGGGGGAGTCAAAAGTTGTAAGAGGGTTTTCAATTGTGTCGGGGTTCAGCACCCCTAACTCTCAACTTATTAAAGGGCCAACTGTGTGAGTATGTATACACACACACACACACACACACACACAGAAACACACATGCATTATACATTTCCACCCCTTCAACTTTTAGGTACGGTTGTGAACTCTCATCTAATAGAAGCTGGTACCCAGTGTGATGGACTGTATTATACAGTTCTTGACCAATAAGCATAATAAGCACACTATAGCTTTCAGCTAGATTATCTGTTACTTTGCCAACCATGGGATGAATATACTCGCTATCTGAGTTATTTACTATCCTATGGCCTCTCTTTTGTTTATTTTGTATTCTGAGAACAGTTTGTCCAAAATGACTGGTTAAATGTGTGGAAATAACATTGGGTACACTTCATATATACAAGGTAACAGTGTTATAATGGAAGAAGTAGAAGTCTTGAAGAGGCTGGAGGTGCTTTCTAGAATAGAACCAAGTAAGCAGAAAAGTTAAGATCATCACGAAGTTAGATATTGGCCAGTGTCAGCTTACATTAAGGAGCCCATTATAAGCATCACTATCATTTGGATTGACCAATAATTATATGAAGATATCTAAGGAAAAAAATTGTGGCAGGAGTCTCATCCCCATTTCAGAGAATCTGAGTAGATTGCGGGAGTGGTTGCCAAGGCAGGATATCAGGAAAGCATCTCCATAGAGACTTTACAATAGTGAATCTCCTAGAGAATTGATTCAGTTATGCTTCTTTTTCCAGTAATACAATCCCTCCATTAAAAAGAGTACGGGTATGGTAAATTCCTGTAAGTGTACATAGGTCTGTTTCAGGAATCTAAATTCTGTAATATCGATTTATGTGTTCATTCCTGCATCAAAACGGTCTTAATTACTATAGCTTTATAATATCTTAATATAATACAAAAACATTTTGAAAAATATCTTGAATATTTTTGTTATTTATTTTCCAAAAGAACTTCAAGAAAAACTTGTCAAGTTTTTTTTTTTAATCCTCTTGGGATTTTGATTGGAGTTATACTGACTAGGTGATTTGAGGAACTCTCATATTGTTCTTCCTCTCCAGGTTCATAATATACTATATCCTATAGCAAACTTTTTTCATACCAGTCCTAAAGTGTTAGAGTTTCTTACCAGTTATTTTGCAGATTTTATTGCTCTAGGTTGTGGAATATTTTTTTTACGTTATATTTTAAAATTGTGTTTTGTTGGTATTTAGGAGAGGCAATTACTTAGGTGTAATCAGTCTCCTGACCTCCTGTAGGAACAAATAAATTTTCTTTGGATTGTTGGATTTCTTGTTGACAATCATGACATCTTTAACTAAGTACAGTTTTGACTCCTTTTTTTCTAATATTGCTCTCTTTTTTTTCTTGCCTTATTCCACTGGCTGAGATATCTGAATGATTGTAGTGGGAATCATTTATTATATCTTTGTAAGTCTCTAGTGGATTTTCTTTATCAGGTCAAGCAAGCTTCATTCTATTCCTATTTTACTGATAGTTGTATTTTTTCATAAGATTGTCAAGACAATTGTAATAAATCCTCTTCACTGTATATGGTCTATGTAAATTTCTTTTAAAAATGTATGAAGACTTTTTGGTGACCTATGAATATTTTTAATATTATAAATGTTTTCACTCATGCTGTAATTTATGAATTATCTGTTCAGTTTCCATATGTAGTTAGAGTTCTGTTGAAATTTCCTTCTGTTAATGTAGTTCATACATTTTTCCTCACACTCTCACTTGTTTTTCTTTTTATATTTCAATGTTGAGCTGTTAGGTACATAAAGATTCTTGATGATTGTGACTTATTGGAGGGGTTTAATCAGCAAAACATTCTCCACATTTACTTTGACTGAAAAATCCCTTCTAGTTTCTCTCTGTGAGCATTTACTTGATATATTTTTCTTTTTTTTTTTTTAAAGATTTTATTTATTTATTTGACAGAGAGAAATCACAAGTAGATGGAGACGCAGGCAGAGAGAGAGAGAGGGAAGCAGGCTCCCTGCTGAGCAGAAAACCCGATGCGGGCCTCGATCCCAGGACCCTGAGATCATGACCTGAGCCGAAGGCAGCGGCTTAACCCGCTGAGCCACCCAGGCGCCCGACTTGATATATTTTTCATCATTCCTTTTTAATCAAAATTTTTGTTTAGGTGTATCTTTTTGTAAACAGCTTATCATTAGAAAATTTTGCTACCCAATCTAATAATTTCTTTCATAAAGTTAATTTAACATATTGACTTTAGTTAATATGTTGACTTTAAAGTATATGTATTTTCTATTTGCTATGTTTTCTTCCTTATTTATTTCCTGTCTTCATCTGGATTTTTTTACTTTGTTCATTTTGTCATTATTGTGGCCATTACACATTTTTTTTCTGTCTAGGAATTTTCAAGTAATTCTTTCCATTTTTATCTTACTTGTCCTTGAATTTTAGAAAACATATTTTAACATAGTTTTTTTCTATAATGTCAGTTGTGTCAGTAACCTTCTTCCCAAACTAGATAAAATTATTAACTTAGACCAATCCTTACATCTCGTAATCTCCTATGCTTTTTGGATATCATCTAGAATTTTATTTATAGATTTTAAAATGATTTGCTTTATACTGTGGCTCAATTTTTATATGAATTTTATCTTTACTATGATAATCTTCACAATAACTTCATAAAAACTTATTTTTATGTAAGTTTCACCAATATCTCTTTTAATTCATGTGTTCCTCTTAGTTGTATATGTATTTTTTTAATTTTCAGTATCCTCAAGTGATTATTTTCAGAAAGCACTTATGGGGACAAATTTCCAGAGTCCTTTAATATATTAAAATGCCTTAATTCTGCCTTCAAAATTAAATGATAGTTTGGTTGGGCAAGAAGTCTAGGTTGAAAATAATGTCCTTCAGAATGCAAAAATTTTTTCCATTTTGCTTATTGCCTGAGAGATCAAATGAAAAAATCTAACAGCATTCTGAATACTGTTCTTTTAAAATCACTTTATGTTTTATCTTCCAGCAGCTTTTAAGGCCTATCTGCATTTTCCTGGAAGTTAGAAATTTCATGATATGTCTAGATGTGTATATATATATATATATATATATATACACATATATTTCACCTACATGCAGATATTCTACTAGTTTCCCCAACAGGAGGACAATACCAACTTTTAAACATAAATTTATCTGAGGTCACCCGAGATGCCAACTGAATACAAGGAAGGATGACAAAGATAAATGTTTCATCAAAAAGCACTATAATATCACCTAAAATCTACAATCATGGTGTTAGTAGGCTCAGATTAAGCTACAGCAAAAATATCTAATGCAAATGTTAAGAGATGGCATAGCAGGAAGTAGATTTGCTTTCCAGAAGATTGGATCATTTGGACACAACAGGATATTTGTCCTGGAAAAGGTCAAGGTGGTTGGAGGTAAAACTAGAAGTTATAGGTACAGTGGTGCCTGGGTAGATCAGTTGAACATTGAACTCTTGGTTTCAGCTCAGGTCATGGTCTCAGTGTCCTGAGATCAAGCCCCACAGGGGGCTCTGCACTCAGCAGGGAGTCTGCTTGAGATTCTCTCTCCACTCTCTCCCTCGAGAATCCGAGATATATAAGCTCCAAACAGATGGTGACAGATTCCTCTCCTTCCTTTTCAGAAGCATTGGCTGCACTTTCCAGCTTCCTCTCATGATCCTACCCAGTGGCTGTTCAAACTGAAAGCTGCTACTCTTGTAGCATGCTTGCAGGGGGTTAGCATGCATCTTGAAGAGCTTGTGACAAATGAGAGGGGGAACAGCTCAGAAGAGGGGGGAGAAAAGGGAGGAGAGGATGGTAGGAAAGGGTAGTGGTGAGGTTGGTGGTTGAGGTTGGCTGTAGTTGCTATTTATCCTGAAGCATTCACATGTAGTCTAAACCTCCCTAATCACTTTCAAACACCTCCACACAACACCCTCAAAGTCTGAAATCAGTAGCTGAACTGTAGTTAAAGCTGCAAGGTTCACAAAATAATCAAAGAAGCCAGAATGAGACAACCCAGAGAGAAAAATCCCAGCAATTATCCTCAATCTGTCTCCTCTCAATTTAAGATAAACCTTAATATACCCGATGTGGGAGGTAGAAAGTCACACCTGGGCAAGCTGGGTCTTCTACTGAACTTTCCATAAAATTCCAAGGCGGGGGGGGGGGGGGGAATAAATAAACAAACAAGAAGCAAGGTGTATTTTGATTTTTATCTTATTTTATTTTAAAACAGAATTCTGTTATAAAGGGACATGGCTGAACAGGTAGGAAACAGATTCCCCATTGTGAGTTCTCCTGATGGCTTCTGCAAGGATCATGGAGATGTCGATCACCTGTATTCTGGGGCACTGCTTCATCTTATCCTCCTGAGGTATGGTATTGGTGACTACCACTGCTTCAAAGCATGCACTGTTGATGCGAGCAATGGCCGGCCCGGAAAAGATTCCATGAGTCAAGATCGCATAAACTTTGGTGGCTCCCGCTGAGAGGAGTTTGTCAGCTGCGTGACAGATGGTGCCACAGGTATCAGCCATGTCATCCACCAGGATAGCCACACGATCCCTCACGTCTCCCACTAGCACCATGCGGTCCACTTCGTTGGCCTTCTTCCGTTCTTTGTGAATCAAGGCGAAGTCCACGTTCAACCAGTCTGCGATGGAGGTCACTCGCTTAGCTCCACCCGCGTCCGGTGAGACAACAATGCAGTTCCTCCACTCAGAGATGTTCTCCCTTATCCACCTCAGGACAGCTGGCTCCGCATACAGATTGTCTACGGGGATATCAAAAAAGCCCTGAATCTGAGAAGCATGTAAATCCATGGTGATGATATGGTCTGCACCTGCTATAGACAGCATATTCGCCACAAGCTTGGCGGATATGGGGGCCCGGCTCTTATCCTTCTTATCCTGCCGGGCATAAGGGAAGCATGGGATGACGGCGGTAACCCGGCTGGCTGAAGCGATCTTGCAGGCATTAATCATGATCAAAAGCTCCATGAGGCTGTCGTTGATTTCGCCACAACCACTCTGCACGATGTAGACATCCTCTCCCCTCACGCTCTCGCCAATTTCCACACACGTCTCCTGGTTACTGAATTTCTTCGTCACCACCTTGCCTAGCTCCAGGCCCAGGCGGTCGGCAATTTTCTGGGATAAGTCCTGGTGGGAGCTGCCACCGAAGATTTTGATATTTGGCATTTGGTCAGTCACTCCAGGCACTCTCCGTCCAGCGATCACCCCGGCTGCCAGGATCCCAACCGAAGTCCGACCGCCGGATAAATAAGGACTTCCGGTTGTTACTGGGCGGTTACAGTCCCACTTCCGGCCACGAACCGCTCTACGGGCACCTTGGGTCTTCAGAAAAAAAATTCCTGTTTGGCCCCCACTTCGCACTTTAAAACTGAGAAAAATCAAGTCTTTCTTCAGTTCATGGATTTGTTTTCTTCTCTTGGTGTCTATAGTAGTTCCCTACAGCTGCAAAACAAATTCAAACACATAAAAATGTAGAACTTTTCACAGACCTGTACCCCTGGGGATAAAAATATATGTTTATAAAAAATTTAAAAAAATGTAGAACTTCTGCAGCATAAGAGATGTATATGTTTAAAAGGATAGTTACAGACTGGAGGAAAAAGTCTAAAATACAGTTTAGGCTGTATTCTTTCTGATCCAGTAAGGAAGAAGATGAGCAAAATAGTTTGGAAGTAGTATACATAGCTGGGGGGGGGGGTAGGGGAGGAAGTTATAAACATATGGAAAAAAATGCTAATAATCAGGAAAATGCCAATCATTTTCACACACCAGGTGGGCCCAAACTATTAGATAACATCTCTGTTGTTAGAGAATGTGTTAAGTGTATAAATTTTGCAAGGGAAATTTTGTATATCTTTTGACCAGACATATCCATTTCTAGGAATCTACTCAATGGGAATATTCATAGGCATCCCCAAAATACATTGATAATGTTACTTGTTGCTGTATTAATTCATTCTGTCAATACTTCCTCAGGTATTCTGTGTGTCAAGTGTTGTACCATTTACAGAATATAAGATGGTGATTGACAAGTAGTAGTCTCTCTAGAATTACTTATAATAGGTGGAAACTAATAAATGTCCATCAATAGGAAAGTTACATATAATGTATGATTATATAATGTAAATTATCACATCAGCAGCCATTAAAGAAGCTGATTTATGTGTAGTCATATGGAAATATCCCCAAGATATTTCTAACTATAGTAGAAATACAGTAAAAAACACAGTCAAAATGATATATATATATTTATATATATATATATAAATACAGTAAAAAACACAGTCAAAATGATATATATAATATGAAATTTATGTATTTAATAAGTAGTAAGTAATAAGTAATAGTAAAAACATCAAATCATTGTGGAGATTCTTTTATTATGATTATCTTTGGAGAGAGGAGTAGATAGGTGGGAGTTTGGGGTGAAGGACGGAGTAGGTGGGTGGGAATTTGGGGTGAAGGAGGGCTGTCACATTTTATTGCCATCTATCAATGTAGTATTGGAACTTCCATTACTTTCTATAATAAAAAAGCACTAATAAAACATATAAGATGATTAAGTGTTAGCAAATTTTAAGTACATAGCTTAAGTACTTAAGTGCATTGGGGTTTAGAGTAATGAGGAAAGAAGTGGAAGGGACAACAGATACCAGGAATTTCAATAACAAACTGTCTCATAAAAATAATGGAGGCATCAGATATAGATCATACATTTTTATCCCGCCAGTTGTGTGACTGACATTTGTTTCTGGAACATTTTGATTTAGCCAAAAGTCAAGTAACCATTTTTTTTTTTTTTTTGTATTTTGAAATTCCTAAATAATTTGTTGAATATATTTTCACACCCTACTTTTGAGCTCTCCCACTGGTTTTGGTTTCACTGATAGGATAAGCTCAGGAATTGGAGTAGGTAATAGAAATGGGAAGATTTGACAATGTCTGTGAAACACAATATTTTACTAGGGAAAAAAGTATATTAAATGTGCTATTATTATAAAGCCATGTAAACAACTATGTCAAAAAGACTAAATCAAAATGTCCTGCTGCTGATCCAGTCACATCTTTCTCCAACATCAGCATCTGCCCATTTTTTAATTCAGACACTTTATTGCCAGGTCATTTCTGTCCACAACCCTCCATTCATGTTCCTTCCTATCATAAAATCAGCAGAAACATCTATACTATATAATTCTCTTCCTCAGCCTGGCTACATACAGTGATTTCTAAAGAAAATTCTGTGGCTTAATTTAGCAGCACTAAAAAGTACTTGCAGCTTCAATTAAAATGATTTTTCTCTTAGTGTTCTCAACGTGTCACACATTTTTCAGTTTTTAAAGAAAAACAAAACAGATTTTTAAATAGATCTATTATTACCTAAATAGGACTGAATGCTAATGTAAACATTAAAAACACATAGTTGGTTGCATTTTCCTTGAGGTGTTAAGTAGGAGAAATTTTTGTCTTGCTGCTATTTTTGCTCCAAGTTCTGGCTGTTGCAACACCTCGTAGTTCCAGGGATTTGTCTGAAATCATAAAATGTTAAAGATGAAAATGGCCTTCGAGACCTTCCAGTCCAGCATCCTGATTCACAGACAGAGAGCGGAGACCCAGAGAAATGAAGCAACTTGTCTGGGATCAAACAGCTAATTAGAGGCAGAGTGTGCACTAAAATATGGGATTCCTGAATTTCCAAATAGAGTTTTTCTCAATCTATCATTTTTCTTTGAGGTTTATGAAAATGAAGGAAAAATTTAAAAGTCAGGCAGAAACTTTTGCTAAAAATGTAACTTTGTATTATCAAACAACTACAACAAAGAACAAAGCCCTAAACCTGAGACTAGAAAATTCTCCAAAAAATTATTTCTGAAAAGAAATGAACAATTGGCAGTGTCATGGAAATATCTTTATTACTCTGACATTTCTGTTACGTGAATCTGTTGCAAGGGGATTTAGCTCCTGTTTACCTTGGTCTCTGTAGGTTGATAAAGACATTTATCTTATCACTGGCTGTTTCGAACAGAAGTTATGGGTAGGAATAATGCCTATTGAAGAACACATTCTCTATATTTAAGACATCATCTATTAATAAATTACTCTGGATAAATAAATTGTGGTATAGAGAAAATGCCTACCTTTCTCCTTCCCAAGGCAAGTGTATTTAAATGTCATCTGTGAGAATTGCTACATTTTGAAGGTCTTTTGAGTCAATAGCCAGAAAAAAAAAAAAAATATATATATATATATATATATATATATATATTCATTCCCTTGGAAATAGTTTCTTGCCTTACTGATTATTCTTTTACCCTTCCCAATTGACACATAAATAATTCAAAGAGAGAGCCCTGATGCAGCTTGATCATCTAAGGAGAAAAGAAATTCAGTCAATTCTTTTAGAAAGTAGAGAAAAACAGTTGTTGTATTTTAAGTAAAATAAATGCTTTCACTAAACATACTTGCAGTTGACAAAATGCTAGATGTTTAGGTGGCAATTATAGTTCTTTGATAAACTGTCAAATCTTGTCACAACACATGTTACAAACAAGGACAGATTTAGATGTCCTTTATGACAGCTTTGTGTAGGTTGAGAATGTTTGGCAGTTAATTTCAAACAAGGAACATATTTTTCTTTCCAGCAGTTATCTGCTTGTTTATTAGGAAGAGTTTCTTTGTGCCTTTAATCTTACTCATTTGACTCATAGTTCCAGATTGTTATTGTAACATTACCTTACCTCATTTATTTTGCTCATAATAATCATCCACAATACTTTGAGAAAATGTCCCACTGAGCTTTACATTGGTAGAAATGCTTTAAAGTTTGTTTTGTAATTTTTTACAATTAGAGTTGACTACTGTGTGCGTTTAGTGAGCTTTTAGTTGGAAATCTGTCATTTTATACAATAGATGTGAAGATAGTGATTAGGTAAAGCTGAGTGAAACAAATAGGAGAAAGGAAAAAATTTTGTGATTCAGAAATGTCACTTTAATTCTGAGTGTATTATTGTAGACGCATAAGGATATTTTTGAAACACTTTCAAATTAAAAAAAAAATTCTGGAGAGTTTGAAAATCCTAGCATGAAATAATAATCTTGGAATAAAGTGATGTTACTTATGCTAAGTAATATATAATTGCAATGATAGATGAAGCAGTATATGGAGAGGTTCCATAATTAGTAAATTACAAATGAGAAATCTCTCCCTAATATTTATGTGAAATATTTTCAAGTCTTCTCAAGCAGGTTTTGATGATAGATCTTTCTCTTCTTGTGTAGAATAATAGTTTCATGAAATTAGTGAAAAGATACTCATGTTAATTTTATTTTGACAAAACCATTTGACAAGGACCATATATGCTCTTCAGACCTATTTTAAAGACATTGTATTTTTTTCTTTTCAATGGTCACCAGTTAATTAATCCTCATAATAAAAATTAAGACCAATTATCCATTCACATAAGTAAAAAAATGAGTGAGGTATGGTTTGGAATAGTTCAGTGGTTCTCAGACTTGAAGGACATCAGGATCTCTAGGAAGGATTATCAGAATATACATTCCTGAGCCATGTTCCCACAGTTCTTGACCATTAGGTCTGGGGTAGAGCCACAGGCTTTGTGTTTCTACTAAGATACCACATAATGCTAATCCTGCCCTTCTGGTACCCACTTTTGAAAGCCACTGGTTTATTTCATTGACATTTATTTTGTCATTTGGGAAAATCAAAGGTATAGTTGATTTATTTCTCTTTGATTCATTTCTCTAGCCCTTGTGATGTGGCATTTTTATTTTGCTTCTAGATTTTCTCTCTTCTTATCCTTTTTTTCTGTGTTATGATTTGGTTTTCAAATATCACATAATTTTTTAAGAACTATAAACATACACACTTCAACTTAAAATACCTGTATTATGTTCCAGAAATATTTTGATAAGTACATGTAGAATACGAACTCTTACTATTTTGGGAAATTAAAAAATCCATTGGGCATTTGAATATCTAAAAACCAATTTCTACCTATGAGTCTAGTAAAAATAGGGTAAAAACTAAGAGGCTCTCCAATTTATTATACAATTCCCCTCCTTGAGCTTTTTTACAGTATTTGCCATTGAGAAAGATCTTTTTGTCACACTCTGAAGACCGCTTGGTTGTCATTAGATACTAAGCATTGTACAGGGTACACCAAAATTTTTGTTAAATTTTTATTGGAATTGCATTAAGTCTATGAATCAATTTAGGGGTGAAATTGATTTTTTAATATTGAGTTTTCTAATCCATGAACAAACTATTTCTTTCCATTTAATTACTCTTTAAAATGAAACAGAGTCAGTTTTTTTTTTTTAAGATTTTGTTTATTTATTTGACAGACAGAGATCACAAGTAGGCAGAAAGGCAGGCAGAGAGGGGGGGGAGGCAGGCTCCCTGCTGAGCAGAGAGCCCAATGTGGGGCTCGATCCCAGGACCCTGGGATCATGACCCGAGCTGAAGGCAGAGGCTTAACCCACTGAGCCACCCAGGCGCCCCTGAAACAGAGTTTTTATAAATTTTTGTAGAAGTCTTTCCTTATAAATATTTTTCTATATGTTTTTTAGATATTTCCAGATACTTAATTTTTACAAGATCCGAATGGTAGGAATATACTTGATTATCTAAATATTGTGTCCATTATTAAAATTTATTCATGAATTTTAACAGTTTCTCTATAGGCCATTATATCACCTGGAAATAAATGGCAATATGGTTCTTCTTTCTGTTCCTTGTACTTTTCCCTCATCTGGCCTTTTGTCGGTGGCTAGAATCCTCTGAAGTCAGATTGACTATAAGTGGTAACAGTGGTCATTCTTGCCTTATTCCAAATCTTAAAAGAAAAGATCTTTAATGTTTTACCATTATGAATGATGTTTGTGTGTTGTATTTTACCAGAAAATACTAGATTAAGTAAGTCTTTTCTATTATTAGTTTGCTGAAAGTTTCTTTTTTTTTTCCTTTAATCAAGAAAAGGACCTGAATTATGCCAAATGGCTTTTCCTGTATCTTTTGAGATTATAATGTGATTTTCTTGTGTTTAACTTCTTAAGATGATAAATTACAGTGATTTCTTTACTAATGTTAAGCCAACCTTACATTCATGGGATAAATCCAATTTAATCATGATATATTAGCTTTTTAATATATTGCTTGATTTAGTTACTTAATAGTTTAATTAAAATTTTTCATATATCTTTATGAGAGAATTTGACCCATAATTTTCTTGTCTTTACTTATTAACTTGAGAAAACAAGATTATGCTAGCAATGTATGAGTTGGAAAGCATTTCTTCTTTTTCTGTCATATGGAAGATTTGTATAAGTTAGGACATGTGGAACTGGGCCAAAATATTTTTGACTACCTACTCAATTTCTCTAATGGTTATCTGTTATATTCAGGTTATAGGTTATTGGTTATTGTCAGTATTTCTACTTTTTTTGTCAGTTTTATTAAGTTTTTTTAAACAAAATTTCCTGTTTCATCTTAATTTTCAAATTTGCTGACTTGATGCTTTCCATAATATCCTCTTATTATATTTTCAGTACCTGTAGCAGCTTTAATATGATTCCCTTTGTCATTTCTAGTATCAAGTTTTTGTACCTATTCTCTTCCTTTTTGATCAATTCCACCAGAAGGCTATTAATTTTATCAGTCTTTCAAAAAAACTGATGTTTGAAATAGTTGATGTACTCCCCACTGTCTGTTTGTTTTAAACTTTGTTGACTTTAGCATTATTTTTATTATTTCATTTCATCCTTTCTTTGTGTTTATTTTGGTGTTCTTTTTTTAAACTTCACAAGATGAATGCTTAGCTTATTATTAATATTTAAAGTTATATTTTTTCCTCAGTATTTTGACTGAAGAATGTGTGTAATTTTTTTACAAAACTTTATATATACATACATATATATATATTCATTTGCAAGAGAGAGAGAGTATGCTTGAGAACAAGTGGTAAGGGAAGGAGAAGGGCAAGCAGACTCTGCGCTGAGTGTGGAGCCCAATGGGGTGCTGGATCTCATGACCTGAGGTCCTGATGCCAGGTGCATCTGTGTGTAATTTTTCATAGTATTCCTATGGGTGTTCAGGAAAAAATAATTTTCAATTTTAATGGCAATTTCTTCTTTAGGCAGGGTTTACTTACAAATGTATAGGAAATTTTGATATCTTACTTATGGCTTTTCACTTAATTGCTATTTCACTTAATTAGTTCACTTAATTGCACTATATTCAGAAAACATGCTCGAAGTTGATTTAAGTCTTTTGAAATTTGCTGAAATATTTTTGTGATCCTTAGCAGTGACTTTTCATAAATATTCCATGTGTGCTCATGTGTACTGTGGAGTAGTTAGGTACATGCACATTAGATGTGTTTTGTTTGTAATGTTATTTATGTCTTCTGTATCTCTACTGATTTTTTTTTATCTATTTCATCAAATACTAAGAGAAATATTTTAAAATTCCAACAATTACTGTTGATATATATCTGTATCTTTTATAAATCTTTTATTTTTCTGTATTTTGGGGTGTATTGGTTATCTTAAAAATTTGCTGTAACTTTTTGATGAATTGAGATACCATTTTAAAATAAAACTTTTTTTTTAAGTAATACCTTTTGCCTTAAATTCTATTTTGTCCTGTGGTAATATAATTATATTAGCTATCTTTTGAATAGTATTTGGCTTATTTTCCTTTTAGTTTTAGCCTTACTGTGTGTTCATGTATTAGTTGTGTTGCTAATAAATGCCATTGAACTTCATGTCCTTTAATTTGATTTATCACTTCCTGACACAGAATGGCCAGGTATTATCATTTTCCTTCCTTCCTTTTTTTTACTTCCACAATCACATTATTATTGTTGTTTATATAATCAATGTTCATTTAGGTATATCTACCTATGTATTATTCTCTTTGCCCCTCTTTTATTCTTGCATCTTAAGTTTCCATTTGGAATCACTTGCCTTCTGCCTAAAATACATCCTTACAAATTTTCAGGGTACTGTTGGTGAAAAATACTCATTATTCTTTGGTGTGATATCTTCATTTCACCCTCATTCTTAAAAGATATTTTTGCTGGGTGTACAGTCCCATGTTGTCAGGTATTTTCTTTCAGTGCATCGAGGCCATCATTTTCCCTTTCTGGATTTTGTTGTGTTTAAAACTCAGCCTACTTTGAAGTTACTCCTTTGAAGGTAATACCTTTTTCCTTCTAGTCACTTTTTAAGATTTTCCTTCCTTCCTTCTTTTCTCCTCTCTTTTTTCTTTCTTTCTTTCTCTTTCTCTCTCTTTCTTTTTTTTCCCTTTCTGATGCAGATGCACTGTTTATGAGTTGAGGTATGCAATTTTTTAAAGTAGTTGCATGTTTGAGATTCATTTGTTTTCTTGAATCCGTGGATTGGTGTTTTTCCTGGGTGGTAGAAAAAAATTCTTCTTTTCTTTAAATATTAACCCTGTCTAATTCTCTCTCTTACTGCTAAAACTCTAGTGAAACTAAAAATGTATCTCTCATTCAATTTTCCATGAACCTCTTTTTTATAGCTTTTTAAAAAGTGTTTTGTTTTTTTCCTATGCTGGATTCTGAATCCCTTCTTTTGACCTATCTTCTGGCTCATTTAATCTTTTTTTTTTTTAATCTGGATTTATTGTGCTATAAAAACAGTAGATGGAAGTCATTTTTTAAAACATTGTTTTAGAGCATTTTTAAGTTTAGAAAAATGAGAAGAAGGTAGAGATTGTGAGGATGTGTGGGCCTAACCTCCCTGATCATCCACACCACTCACCAGAATGGCACTTTTTTAAAAATGAAAGTTGAGCCTGTATTGACACATCATCACTCAAACTTCGTAATTTGCCTTAGGATTCACTCTTGGTGTTGTACATACCGTAGGCTTGGACAAACACACAATGACCTATATCCATCATGATAATATCATAAAGAATATTTTCACTACCCCCAAATCTTCAGTATTTTGCCCATTTGTCTCTCTTCTCCTCCCTCGCAACAGACGACCAGTGATCTTTTTAGTGTCTCCACGGTTTCACCTTTTCCAGATTGTCATATTGTTGGAATTGTACAGTACACAGACTTTTTAGATTGACTTTTTTCACTTAATAATATACGTTTAGATTTTCTTCACATATAGCTCAATTCTTCACAAATAGCTCATTTCTTTTTGGTGTTAAACAATATTCCATTGCTGGGATAGATCACAGTCTATGTATCCATTCATCTACTGAAGGACATTTCGGTTCCTTCCATGCTTTGGCAATTATGAATAAATCTGCTATAAACATCCATGTGGAGGTTTTCGTGTAGGCATAAAGTTTCAACTCCTTAGAGTAAATACCAGGGAGTGTGATTTCTGGGTCATATGGTACGAGTGGGTTGAGTTTCATAAGAAACTGCCAAACTGTCTTCCAAAGTGGCTGTACCATTTTGCATTCCCACCATCAATGCATCAAAGTTCCTGTTGCTCCACCTCACCAGCATCTGGTATTGCCAGTGTTCTAAATTTTGGCCACTCTAAAGGGTACATATATCTATTGAGTTTAATTTTAGTTATTGTATTTCTCCTTTGAAAACATTTGTTTAGTTTTGTTTTCAATTCTAAAGGGACAATTTTTAGAGTTTTGTTCTTGAAACTATCTTCACACTTGTTCTTGTATCAATCTAATTTTTTAAACCTAGTAAAATGGATGTGTCATAGATGTATCTGGTAACTCCAGTGTATGAGGTTTTTGGAATCTATATCTGCTATTTTTCTCGCTCATGTTGGCTTTTTTATTTGGTGCTTGCTTATGTTTATCATGTACCCTCATGACATGTGAAATTTTATATGAGGAAATTCCTTGAGTCTGGAATGAAAGTTTCTTCTTCTGGAAAGAATTTGTTTTTGACTCCTGCATGGAGCTGCTGGTAGTCTGGGGCCACCTGAAACCACATGCAGCATTCAGGTTTCCCTGGACTAGCCAGGGGATATAACAACTTCTCAGGGATCCCCTCCTCCAAATCCTTTTCCCTATCTTTCTGACAGTATTCTCTGCTGTCTGTTCTACTCACAACAAGTCATCCCTCTCTGCTGTGAACTGTGGTGGCAGGTTTACTTCTGGTTCACCATTATTCTGAAGATAGTAAACTTTTGGGTCTCAATTTAATGAGTATAAGGTCTCCTATGAGACTCCTCTCCTTGGGCAGACCCTAGGCCTTAACTTCCATCACTCTTGACCCATGAAGTAATGAAATGGAAACCTACAATAATGACAGCTAGTCTTAGCTCTTAGTTCTGGAATTTAGGATGAGTCTGTGCTCAGATTCTCTCCCTGAGGGCGGAATGGTAGAGGCAGCAAGCAGCCACTGTCACTGGCAGAGAACACGTGTCCCTGGGGAGAAGCCATCTCAGGAAGATCAGTGGTAGCAGAGGCAGCACCATGGTAGCTGAAGAAGGGGCTGGAGCGGACGAATCCCCTGAAGAATCTTGTATAAGTAACAGAAACCTGTAGGTCTGAACAAGCATCAGAAATATCAGAAATAGCTGTTGGATGCTTTCAGACAGGGCTAATTTTTGGAATTAGCTAGCAGAGGCTTGTGACATTGTAGTTAGATTTAGAGTTCCAAAGTGGATTCCCCATGTCTGCTAAGACCTTTAAAATCAAGGTCATAATTACATTTCTGATCAACTCAAAATTGTTGGTAAAAGAGACTGAAGGCTTATAATGAATATATATCCTATATAGTAACTTCTAGTAATTTGTCTTTTTAAATGTTACTTGCAATTGTTGACTTTAGCAGTTTACTTCACCAACAGTCACTTTTTGTGTAAATACATTCTGCTTCATATCCTTATATGTTAATTTACTTCTTATCAATTCAATTCATGAGCTCTCATTTCAAATAAACTACAATGAAAAACAAGAAACAGCTTATTAGTGTCAATCTGTTTTTTTCTTCCTTTCATAGACATAAGAAAGGAGATTTTGCCAGTGGATAAATGAAGTTATGACAATAAGCTATGATTTTATTTCTTGAAAATTGTATATATTTTTAAAGCAATGCTTTATTTTCATTAACATTGGAGGGTCCTGCTCTGTGTTTGGAGCCTAGAAAAATAGTGATTAATGATGTTTCCCAGTATGAGGAGTAGAATGGAAAGGGTTGATTTCTCATTTTCTATATATTCAATCTAACTGCAGGGAGGCAGTTTGAGGTTAAGAATTTGCTTAGAGGTTCTGGTGCCAGACTGCCTGGGTGTGAATCCTACCTCAATAGCTTCATAGCTGGATGGCTCTGGACAAATTATTTGACATGTCTTTGCCAAAGTTTCCTCTTCTACAAAATGGATAACAACAATAGTTCCAACTTCTCAAGACGGTGAGGCTTAAATAAGTAGAACAAATATAAACCATTAATAATAGTGCCTTATATACTATATGTCTATCACATGTACTTTATAAATATTAGCTGTTTATATGTAGAGGATATGGATAGATGTTGAAAATTTTGAAAAGGGATAGCAGAAATGGTCTATGTGGAGACCTGTTCCAGATTCTTCTTCACTTGCTATTTATCTTCCTGGAGGGACAAGACCAGTGTGCAGAACTCGCAAATTATTGCTTATCCCTCTCTTCTCCCATGGGATTACAGTGACCTGTGATGAGAGGGTCACATGCCGAAGGTATGCCTCTTCAAATAGTGCATAGTTCCCCCTGACTCCTTGAACTAGATTGAGTCTTTACCCATGAATTGTGTCAGGTGAAAGCCAGGAAGTCACTGTCTTTTTAGAATATCTTTATGACACCAGGCTCCCTCCATATATAAGGTCCCTGAAAAAAAGTTTCGTCATATGGCCATGCAGAAAATTATTGGTTAACTAAGAGAATGGTTTCTCATTTTCCTTAGGTTAACAGGGATTAAGCATATTTTAACTATAGATCATAAACTCTTTTGACTATTTTAATATTTAATCCATAGAACTATATATTCGGTCTCCATTTTTAGTACACTACATAGCATAAATGGTGATTGGGAAGCATGATCTTTCTATCTTGAGATTCTATGATAGTAGACTATTTCTCTCAGCAAGACATCACTGAAGTGTCTTGAACAAGGAAAAATATGCCTCATGTATAAATATCTCCAGGGAAGGAAATTCCACAGACCCTTTTGATGATTTGCTCTTTCTAAGAATATAACTCATTTGGGAAATTCTATTATATCTCACTTAAGTCTTCTCTCCTAAAGTTTAATCTCATTCTTGCTTATTCATTCTTCAGTAAAGATGAAGAGCTGCTGATATCATCCTCTTCATATACTTGAGAACTATTATTAGAAGTTTCCTTTGCTGAATAATCTCGTTTTGTCAAGGCCTTCATTAGAGTTTCTATTTTTATTGCCTTTGATCATTTTTACTGCTGTCTACATCTCTCTTTTAAATTTCTAAATCTAAATAATTGGTGCTCATGTGGGTCCGACCAACCTAAGTATTACACTAGTTATGTCACCTCACATTCCTAATGCTTAACTACTGTTCATACATCCCAGTATCACACTTACTTTTTTTTTTTTTTAAGATTTTTATTTATTTATTTGACAGACAGATCACAAGTAGGCAGAGAGGCAGGCAGAGAAAGAGGAGGAAGCAGGCTCCCTGCTGAGCAGAGAGCCCGATGTCGGCTCAATCCCAGGACCCTGGGATCATGACCTGAGCTGAAGGCAGAGGCTTTAACCCACTGAGCCACCCAGGTGCCCCCACACTTACTTTTTTAAGAACAGTAAAAGCATCTCAAGGGAGCTGGTACATTATCTCTGACCATATATTTATGTCACAGGTAAACTAAGGCCATTTGAAAACAAGCACCCTCCCTTCACAGACACACACAAAGAGTGTATCTTAATTATAATTTTTTTCTAATTAAAGAAGTTCTTTAACAGTTGTTCGAAAAAATAGCACTATGTTCCAGAGCTACTTGGAGTTAATTATGGTTTATTACACATTGAAGGAAAAAAAAATCACAGGTTGCAAAAGAAAAAATGAATAGAAGTGATTTTTAGCAATTAATTGAATTATATATTTTTTGAAAACTCAGTGTGTCTGAAATAAATAAACAGATCTTGGACTGAATTGTTAGATTTCACCAGTGGTATATTTCTGACCTTTCTACTTTAAATGTGGATTGTAGGCACAGTGTTTGTATTTGAAGTCTGCATCTGTCATTAGAATAGTTAAATAAAATTGAGATAATTATGTTATGAAATTGGAACCAAAATTGGCAGGGTAACTCAATGAAATTTAATATTTTCTTGATCATTTTATTAGCTCTTAGATTATTTCTTGAATTTATGATGAATTCAAAGAGTACATGGCACAGATTGTTTTCTTATTTTAACTCTGCATGGTAGGTTTAGGATGTTGTTTTGTTGAGTGACAGAATTTTACTTGCTTCTTTCACTTCAGCCTTTGTGTCTTTAAAGAGCTTTTACCACTTTTATTGTTTTTTAAAGATTTTATGTATTTATTTGAGAGAGAGATCATAAGCAGGAGGGGCAGAGGGAGAAGCACATTCCCTGCTCAGCAGGAAGCCCAGTGCGGACTCCATCCCAGGACCTTGGGACCATGACCTGAGCCAAAGGTAGACACCCAACCAACTGAGCCACCCAGGCGCTTGAGTTTTTACCACTTTTAAAAAACATTGCAATCAGAGAAGATTTTCATTAAATTCTTCTTTCCATAGTTACTCTCTTGTTTTGCTGATGAAATCTTTGCTTACTTTTCTTTGGGAGGTTTAGATTATAGCTAACCATTTATAGCATATTCATAATTTATTTATGACTCAAAGAAGATCAAAAAAGACCAAATTTATGACCAAAGTAAGACTGGAAATTAGTGAAACTCAACATTTGAAAGGTTCCATATGTTGGGATGTGCTCAGATTATTATTTTTTCCCTATAACTAAGTTACAAATCACTGAGATGTAACTTATGTGCAAGCACTGTATGGGATTTCATGAATATTTAGTGCTTTGTTTCTATTTCTAAGTCTGTGAAGTTTCATAAATCAGCACTGTTTTTGCTTGGTTGCTACATAGCTGTGATTTTGGTGCTGTCTCTTCTCTATTATAAAGGCTGAGTTTCATATGATTTGCATATGAAAATAATTTCTGGTAGGTAAGGAACAAATTATGTTGGTTCAATATCAAGGGTTATGATTTCAATATAAGCAGGAAATACACATTTAAATTTCACCTTAAATCTCTAATTCCTTTATGTTGTTTATAGGTTCATAAATAGTGATATCTTAAGAATCTATTTCTAGTTTCATGAACCAAAATCTAAACTATTACCAAATATTTTCTGTCTGAAAGCTCCACTGGCAATGTTTCCTCAGACTATGTAAGTGTGAATATAGGCCCTCCGCTATGTATTGGGGTGTCATGTGCTATAAACCAGTGATTTCCAAAAGACCAATCATCAGCGTCATCTGGATTATTTTCTGAAAATGCAGATTTCCAGACTCAACCTCAGGACATTTTTTTTTCCTTTACTTTGTAGCATTAAAGCAGTGATTATCAACCTTGGCCGCATGTTATAATCCCCTGGGAGCTTAAAAAACATGACAAAACAATACAAAACAAAAAAACCCCTGATACTTCAGCTCCATCCTCAGAGATCCTGCTGTGATTGGCTTTGGGTCACCCTCAGTCCAACTGGAACCCTGAGAGCTTTTCAGGCTGATGTCACTTTTGAGAACCACTGTTCTAAACAATGCATTTCTTAATTAGAAATAATGGCATTCAGCGGTGCCTGGGTGGCTCAGTGGGTTAAAGCCTCTGCCTTTTGCTCCGGTTGTGCCCCCAGGGTCCTGGGATCGAGCCCTGCATCGGGCTCTCTGCTCGGTGGGGAGACTGCTTTCCCCTGTCTCTCTGCCTACTTGTGATCTCTGTCTGTCAAATAAATAAATAAAAGATCTTAAAAAAAAAAAAAAGAAGAAGCAATGGTATTGAGAGTTTCTTACGGTGAATATGGATTTGGTTTACAACCTTATTATTTCATTACCATCTTCAAATATTTCTCTTTTTTTGTTTCTAAAGTTAGCCTGATAACCCCTGGGAGAATCAGAAGCTGATACTTCCAGCCAAATTCTAGTATGAAGGATGTCTGAGCCTATTCACCTCAGCAGGAGAAATAGAACAACTTGTTTGAAAAGTACTATAAAAGCTGGATTGCCTTCTTCCCACCAGGTGGAGAGCCTACAGATGGGAAGATCAGGGATGGCAGAGTTAATAAATTGATTTTGCTGTGCCCAGGACAACCAAAGGCCAGCTTGAGCTGGCTCCTTGAGCTTTGGTAATGACAGCTAACATTTATTGAGTCCTTACTTTATGCTAGATACTTAGAAATCGTCACCATAGCCCCCTGCCATTTTACAGGACAGGAGATAGTAGGCACATGGAAGTTGAATAACTTTCCCAGAATCACAGTTATTGTGCAGGAAGAGCTGGATTTGAGTCTGACTCCAGGGCCCTCTTGGCTGCCTTTAATGCCACCTTGACTAATTAGCTAGACCACAATATGATATGATAGATATGAATGAAGGGTGTGTAAGCGGATTGTAGTCTGATCTCATATAAGCAATGTAACACGTACAACTTACTTGACTTCTCTCACCTTTAATTATTCCACTTGTAAAATGGGTAATAATATTTTCTTCACAGGGTTATTATGAAGCCTTTAAATAAAAGGCTAGCTTGGTATCTGGATTATAGAAGTACTCAGGAAATAACCTCTGTTTTTATAAATCAGCACAGTTTTTACACGTCCAAAAACATAGAAATGTCAGATTTGGATACATTACCTTTCTTTTTGGGTGTAGGCTAGATGATTGTTCCACTGAACTAATAGTTTCACTGAGTGGAGGTTTATTCTAACCCTGAAATTCTCTCATTTTCACGTATTGAATCATTCACCCAAATGCATCATCTTTATTTGGCAATATCCCTCTGGTCCTGTCATTATGGTTAATTGTTTGTTTTGTTAAATAAGACTTATTTTTTCATTGATGTGTGGAAGAAAAGCAAAGCTTCATTCTTATGAAATATACTACTTTAAGCACTGAATAGAAGCCTCTTCCTATAGAATTAACACAGTAGCTCACTTGAAAGTCCCGTAACATGGTGCCACATAATATTACTGAAATGGGAATCAGAGTAGTTAGAATTCTAATCTTCCTATCTTCTTCCTTTTCTAAGTACTGAGCAATTTTAGGCATGCTTGCTTAACCGTCTAGGTGTTTGGTTGTCTTACTTGTAAAATTTAGAAGTGGTATTATTTCATAGTGATAATTTCTTCTCACTCTAATATTATTTTATTCTGGGTATTACAAAATAGCGGCAAAGACATATTTATATATGTGAACTGTATATATAATGGGAAGTGCAGTTCTCACCCACCAGTTCATCTTTTTAGTTCCAACAATTTCTTCCTTATTCTGAGCTCATCTGTCAAAACAAAGAAGGAGGATTCTGTGATTTCCCAATTTTTATGATTTTATTAATTATTTCTCCATTGTCAGCCATTTGCCAAAAACGCAACAGCCCTAGTAGACATCGCTTCCTCGGTTAGAGTTCTAACAACTCCTAGTAAATTACTTTATCTTCTATCATTTAATATTTTTATTACCTGATTACAGTATTTCTCAAGTGTAATTCTTGGATATATGTTGGATTACACAGACAATGAAAATCTTTTCCTAGTTCACGCACATACACACACATATAGAAAAGTTGAATTAGTGGAAATAGTTTTCATTTATTTATTTGTATTAGAACAAAATATGACAGTATCCTACTTAACACAGAATTATTTATGCTATAACATAGTGCTTCTCAAACTAACTGTGGAGAAAAAAATTGTCCTTTTTGTTTTTTAAAAATATTCAATCCATTGTAGACCAATTCTACATTCTACTTATTGTAAGTGAATTGCTAGAAAAATGGTATTTTAAGAAAGACCAAAAAACCCCCCAATTTTAAAAATTATTTGTTGCAATAGACATAAACTTATTCTGTCAAACTGCCCTGAAATTATCTCTTTCACGTTTTTATTCCCAATATCTATATGGCTCACAGACCAATAGCAAAGAGTTCATAGAAGGTATTGATCTGTGGATAAGACATTGAGTTGCACTGGTCTTCAAAAGCAAGTCTGGTTTTTTATCACTGTTGTACATTTGAAATTCTTTAGGAAAAAATAAATAAATACAACATCTATGATGCTGTGATATTATAGTGAAAATATTCACCTCTTCCTTTACAAGAAATATTTTTCCTTCTAATATCTGAGTAACAATGAAATATAAACTTTAACTTTTGAACCTTAATCCCTTTGCTTCTCTCTTCCTTATTCTCAACTCGTAATATTTCTTTAAAAGACTAGGCCAGCTAGGTCAGACAATCTCCACATTTGGTGACTGGATCCTTCAGGTTCATTCCGTGGTTAAAATGTAAGGAGATATTAAGCCTCACCTGTATTTAATCTTAGTGGAAGCAAGTTGTTCAGATCCATTCCTGATAATGGCTTTTAATGACCAGGAGGAGAAAGCCTGGGGGGGAATCGAGGAACTCAGGTGTGGAGGGGATACAGGGGATACTACCAAAAGGGCCCAGGTAAACCTGGGCCACATGCCTAATAAATCAGTGCCAGAGATTTACCCATGATTCTAATGGCAGAATCATTCTTAGTGGAAAATAATCCAAGACATTAATGACGAAGGAAATACTTGGAAGACGATATGTTCCATTTATTTTAAGAAAGAATATTTCTCAAATAATAATTCTACTGGAAACCTCAAATAACAAATTAGAAATAGATATACAGTATGTATCTTTGAACAATAGTTGCTAGGTGAGTAGATTTTCCAGTCCCCAATGCAGGATTCATTTTACAATCAGCTTAAGCCTGTATTTTTGAAAATTAAAACCTTACTCATCTGTCAGAGAAAAGGATCATAACCACTGTGAGGAAATACAAAGATCCTTTAGTGCATCCAGACTTTACTTGTAAATCTTATCCTTCACAGACTTTTCCCTACATTAAAAAAAAAAAAATCTTATTTATCTGCCATGGAATTTTCTGCATTTCTATACAAGCAAGTTAACTTAACTATTATAATATAAAATCTCCCTTTAGAAGGACCCTGGAGAGGCATTCCTCTCTGACAATGTATTAGGATTACTGTGCTTCCCCTGAGCACGTTTGTTTTCATCTTTTTCTTAGTTGTCACCTATTAGATCTGAGATTTCAATAATTTAATTAAACTTTATGGGCCTCACTTTCTCTCATTTCAAAGGCAGGGATGAAAATTTCACCCACCTTATAGGGTTGTGCTGTAGATTAAATGAGTTAATGTGAATTAAATAAATTCATATATCATAAGTGTTTAGAGCGGTTCTTGGAACATAACTACTTACAAGTGTAAGCGCTTGTAGTTGTTCCCATGCAATTGGTTGGTGATTCTTACAGCTATACATGCTTTCTTTTTTGCTTTTGCTCCTAGGAATCTGCTTCTTCTAGTAGCTATTCACTGTTCCTTTATTCCCTTATTCTCAATTCTTTATCAGTTTATTCTTTATCCTGCTACTTTGCATACACATCTGTAGGCTGCCTCAAATCTTTCTTTAAAATAAAGTTGTGTATCAATCAATCTGCCCATCAGTCTCCTAAAAACTGGATTATGCATCCACCTATGGACAAGAATTATGTCAAGGACATTTAAAGACCCTGATTGACTTAAATCTGGTTTCCTGAACCAATCACTTAAAAGGGAGATGAAATTATTATATTTGACTTGGAAAATCATTATAGCCTTGTCACCAAGGTCAGTCCTATTATAAATGCATTTTTTAAGCTCTTATTTATTTATCTGACAGAGATTGAGAGCACAAGCACGGGGAGCAGCAGATAGAGGGAAAGGGAGAAGCAGGCTCCTCCTGAGCAGAAAGCCCGATGGAGGACTTGATACCAAGACCCTGGGATCATGTCCTGAGCGGAAGGCAGATGCTTAACTGACTAAGCCACCCAGGCACCCTGAGGTTAGTCCTGTAAGAGCAAGAGGGAGTGCTGGGTTGGAGAATGGAGAATCAACCTCAATATTAATTACAATAGAGTATCCTAAGTAGGAGAGTATCTTCCTTATCTCTGTATCTCTGTATCCTCATTACCTCTAATGGTTTCTGTCAAGTACAATACTCAATAAATGAGCAAATCATTTTCACCTGGGTACCACATTTTCCATTTGGCAACCTGAGCAAAGAAACCTCAGTTATAATCACACAGTTCCTTTAAATGAAACTTTCATTTTCTGGAAACAAGATCTTTCTATCAAACAAAACTCGAGGATGCTTTTCATGATTTATTCCCTAGCTGATTGACACTAATGACTTAGTGTCATTCTTCCGGGTATACTGTGTGCTCTAACATTATCAGATCACGGAAGGTCTCTGAAACCAACATGGTTTTCCATTCAGATATGTTTTTGAACATGACATGTTAATTCTCTATCTAGTAAAGCACTTGTTTAAATCTGGACCTAGAACTCCACCTCTCTATAGGGAGATTTTTTTTTTTTTATTTTTCTAACTCCATTGGGCATAACTGGACATGCCAACATTTATGACCATCCATACCGGGTATATGTCCTCACTATAATCCTCTCTATGTCGTATTTTCTTAACTTGCTCCCCAAACAATGTGTGATGGAGAAGGAGCACAGGTTTGCAATCAGGCAAAACTAGGTTGGGTTATTTTTAGCTATGTAACTAAGCTCTGTTACTTAACTTTGCTGAGAGTGAGGCTACTTGTTTTGAAATGAAGATAGTAAAGTCTGTCTCATGAAGTGGTTGTGAAGATTAAATTAGGTGATATATATATAAAGGTCAAGCACATAATTGATGCTCATTAGATAAATAATAGAATAGACTCTTAATAACTAAATGTGTTTAGCATTACCGGAAAAGTGAAGATTATGTAACAGATTCATGACGGTAGGCTAAAACTCAATATGAACTTTGATTTGAGGCATTTGAGTCTTTAGAATTAAATTTCTTTTAGGGTTGTAAATATGAAAAATGTGAACTGTAATTTTAACTTTGTCCTAAATAACATTTAGCATAGATCATGCGTTAATAGACACTGACTAATGATTTTGATGAGTGATCAGCAAACAATTCACCTCCGATCTTCACATTTCCTTGAGGTTCTATCACAGAATCAAATTTAAGAATGATTAGCATGGTATTAGAGCAGTGGTGTCCAAAACCTCACCATAAGAATCAGTTTCCAGATGAGGCTATTCTTGAAAGACTTAATTTAAGCTTTTCCACTTAGCATTTAATGTGACTTATTTTGTACAATGACAAAGCTGCAGGTGTTAACAAAATCTAAGTGTTTAAAAATGTGCTTGTGGTATATTTAAAGTGACCAAAATAACTTTTTTTAAGATTCAAAAATAAACTGTTGACATAAATCACAGAAATACCACTGCTTAAGAAACAAGATTTGTCACATTTTGTCTTTTTTACTCAGAAATAAAGGTTTTCCGTAATCGAGCCCCAGTTTACCTTCTAGACACCTTCAGCACCCACCCCCTTCCCAGACCCTCTACGGTCCAGTCTTTAGATGAAATGTTTCCATGTCTGCCTTTAATTCTTCCTTAGCCTCTGATATATTTTAGTGTAGAGACATGTCTTTTCCGTTTTTTAAAAATTCCAGTTCAAATTGAGGCTCAGGACTTGGTAGGTGGTGGACACTCAAGACACATTTGATTAGTGGTGGGTGATCCAAAGATGTGGAGAAATCGGGTATGTCCAGTCTTTCCTGACATGGACGGAGGGCCTCGTGGGAAGGCCAGTGCCTGGAGTTGTTAGAGTTGATGCCTGGTCTCCCAGGCCAGTAACAAAAGCTATGCTCGACCCTTCCTGGTAGCGTGCTTGATGCATAATGAGCGCATTCTGAGTGGCAGGGGAACCTTGATTCACAGACGTGGCCCAGACACAGTGGATGAGAGTCAAAAGGAAAAGGCAATTTTGAATGAATCACAAGGCATAACACATCCTTCAGCCCAGATCTTCTCTCCTCAACTCCTTCTTTCTTCAGTTTTGTGGCAGAGTCCGCGCAGAGTTCTCTTTAGTGAAAAGAAATAGAACTGAGAGCCACAAAGTAACTGGTGAGCAATTAGTCCTTTTAGTCAGCAAGGCAGAAGGGCAGCACAGTTGGAAAGCTGAATGGGAAGAAGAGGATGCTTAAAAAAGTACTGGCATCCTTGTCTCCCTGATTCCCCACACTTCCAAACTACCGATCCTAAAGAAATTTCTAGAATCTTGGCTCATCCTTAGAGAAACAAGGGAACAGCATTTAAAGTACCTTATAACTCCTGAGAAGAGATTATTTCTCTGTAGGGTCCCTCAGATGGAAGAAACCAAATGTGACATTTCACAATATGGGAAGGGGGAGGCTCCTCGCTAATTGAGAAAACATTTCTATTCACAGTCTTTAGACTGAGATTTAGACTATGCTATTCCCAAATTAACATCTGTTCTTGGTAAAGATAGCATGGCTAAATTCCATTATTTAAAGGATATGGCATGCTTCCATTTTACCATGGTTGGTCTATGGAGAGAGAAATACAATTAGGAACTTTCACAACCTTGTGATTACACCAACTATTCTTTTTACATGGAATAACTTATTCCTCCATTGCCTCCAGAGGAAACCTGAAAAACTGAGCATTAGTCTTAAAATATTGAGTCATCAATATGAGTATTGAGAAATACTCAATATTGAGTACTGAGAAACCAACATTTAGTAAGTTCACATCCCTCATCTATAGTACTAACTCTCCCTACCAATATCCTGTAGAATTAGGCTCAAAAATAAATATCATGACCCTTGTAAATCAAAAGAAAATTTTTTTCTTTGCATAGCTAAGTGGTAAGGTGTTAATTTTCAACCCAGTGATGCATACGTGATGACCATATGAGTTGCTTTCCCTGATTTTGGTCAAATATTGCCCATCTTTTAAAACCTAATTTAAGTTCTACATGTTTGCCCTTCCTACACTGCCTCCCCCGCATTTATTAAGTTTTCTTAAGTCCCAAGAGCGCCTTTTTTAACCTCTGAATTCGAAACATTGTTATCAGTACTTCGCATTTATGCATTTGACAAAGGCTGAAGGACACATGATCTGATTGCTCTGTCTTTTGTTAAAAACTTAGTCCCCTTAGCCACTGTTCATACTTGATTGAATTAGCCATACTTTGCTCCAGAAGCTAGAAATTTGGGAGCTCTAGTCTGTGGAGTTTCAAGATCATTTTTTTAAAGGAATAAATGAACATTTGGCAGGAAGTGCCTGTCATAAACACCATACTGAGTACATTCCAGTGGAAAATTTTCAATGGTGAACATTAGTTACTAGTTTTTTTTGCATGGAACTCTACACTTTCTATGAATCTTTGTGTTTGTGTATTTCTTTTTTAAAAATTTGTATTAAATATTGTTGAAATTTTGAAAAGTATGAAAAAGTTTAAAGAGTGGGAAAATTGTCACTCAAAATCCTACTACTCATTTTAGCATATTTTTTGCATTTTTGTAACATATTTGAGACTTTACATACAGTTTCATGCCTGCTTTTGCACTTTACATTACATGAAGGTTTTCCTTAGTCATTTAAAACACTTAGCAAAGGGCACCTGGGTGGCTCAGTTGATTAAGCATCTGCCTTCAGCTCAGGTCATGATCCCAGGGGCCTGGGACCAAGGCCTGGATCAGGCTTCCTGCTCAGTAGGATGTCAGCTTCTCTTTCTTTTCTCCCTCTGCCTCTCCTCCTGCTTGTGCTTGTGCTCTCTCTCTTTCAAATAAACAAAATCTTAAAAAAAAAGAAAAAAACCCACCTAGCAAGCATAATTTTTTAGCAAAAATTGATATTTCTCTTCCCTATTCTCATTATATGAGTAATTCATGTTATTATAGAAATTTCAAATAATGTGTAAGTATTTATATCAACAGTAATTCCACCACACAAATAAATGCAGGAAATTTTTTAGTGTATATTCTTCCAAATTTTTGCCTGTTTAACACAAACCCGTATGCATATGTCTTATAAATATGCAACACTGGGATCCCATTTTGTATTTGATTTAGCAACCTATATTTACCTCTTAATACATTTTGGATATCATACCATCTATCATCTATCTACCTATTGTTTACTCTGTTAAACAGCTGCATGGTATTCTATTACAAAAATAATTTTAATGACTATATAAAGTTCCATTGAATAGTTATGCTATATAACCTTTCCTCTCTACCCAACCTCCCTCCCCTATTGATACTTTGTTTCTTAGCTTTTAAAACTAAAAAGGAAATAATTCTAAACTAAAAATAATCTGTGATAAACATCTTGACCTATAAGTGGTATCCACACATAAAGTTATTTCCTTAGAACAGAGTCTCACTCTTGGAAATACTGATTAAAGCACATGAAAAAGCTTAATATGCTTGATAAATATAAGTTTTCTATGGTTTTAATTTAAAAATTGCTTTGCTATTCTTTATTTCATGTAAAATTCTTACAACTACCTACCCTTTACTTTTTGACACTACTTTATGCTAGAAGTCTTTTGCATTTAAATTTGCATTATTGTCACTATTATTGAAGATCTTGGATATGCTTTTTAAAAATTTAGTTTGAATTCAAGAACGACAACTAGATGGATGGTTGTTATGAAATGTGCTTGTAGATTGATTTGATGGTGGTTTCTGGCTCTATCTCTTGTCCTTTGTCAGCTCCTTGGGGAAAGTTTATGACACTAAACACAATTTAGGGTACCCAGAAATATGACATTGGAATTGCATTAACTGCTTTCATTTCATTCTGTAATACTACCTACCGAGAAATGAGGTTTTATTTAGGAAAGTGTTCAAGTCTGAAGTCTCTTGCAATCTCCTATGAAATGTGTGCATTCAGAGTTAAAATTTCACGGGAACTTTGTTCAAGGAATTACTTTTCACCTCAATTTAATGTTAATTTACTTTACTTGCAAGCAAACAGAATGTAGCAATACTATTTCTATCCTAAGAACATATGCATGTTGTTCCATTAGTAGTAATATTTTCATCAGAACATTGTTGAACAGTAGCAAGTGATAACATTTGTAGGCAGTAATCAGAGACTTGACAGCTTTCCTCACCACTAACATTCTTCCTTCTAGGAGGCGAGAGATGTAAATTGAATAGAACACTTCAGAAAACGGTTATTAGCTGATGTTAACTCAGATACCAAGCTGCAGTTGGATTACTTGTTGAAAAAGCCAAAGTGATCTTCCAGAGTTGTAGCCTAATGGCTTTGCTTTGTAGGTGACAGTCATAACAGAGCGGGGAATGGAGCAGAATTATGCAAAATCTCTTTTGCACGGAGAAAATAAGAGTTGTCATGTATGAATTTCTTCAACATCTTGCTACGCACTAAAATTTACCAGCATCTATCTATCCCATTTCCTTCTTTCTTCATCAGTTGTGAATGAATAGGTGCCTCTCCTGCCTCAAACCAAACTCTCCCATCTCCTTGAGGAAACTTGGGCCTCAGTTAAAGCTTCTCTTCTGCTTGTCATATCTAAACTTTCGAAACTCCTTGAAAGATACTGTTTCCACTCTTCTTCTTTTATTTTACCTTTTAAAAAGTTTACTTTTACTTTCATGTGCAGATCCAAATGCTTCTCTCAACCAAGGTTATGGGAGAGAACTAAGCCCTACAAAATAGGATTTGAGAGACTGCCTTTTTTTTTTTTTTTTTAAGTCTCCTGTTGATAGTAGAATGATAGTAACCCCCACTTATGCTTTAGGGCATTAAGGTTTAAATATTCACTCTAGTGGAGCCCTGGATGAGGATGTCTTCCTCCAAATTTACTTACCCCTCCTTAGAGTCAGCCATTTTACCCTTTTCAGCTAATTCTTTGGGTATTTACCTCCATCTTACTGAAAAACAGGCTTGTGTTGTTACTGCTTGATTTTTCAGATTTAGGTATTATATAATTGTTTTCTCACAGTGGAAAATGAAGACTGTGATATATAGAAAGATGGTCCCTCCGAAGTGTCACATGGTAATCCTTGAAACTTACAAATGCTACTTTATTTGGAAAAGGGGTCTTTGCCTAAGTGATTAAAGTTATGGATTTTGAAATGTGGAGATTATCTTGGATTTTCTGGGTGAGCTGTAGTTGCCATTACAAGTGTCCTTACAAGAAGGAAGCAGAGGGAGGTTACACACAGAGGTGGGGGGCCTGTGACCATGGAGACACAGATTGCAGTGATGTGACCACAAACCGAGAATGGCTGACAGCTACCAGAAGATGGACGAGACAAGTAACAAATTCTCCTCTAGAATACCCAAAGGAAAGTTGTCCTACTCCTACCTTGATTTTGGCCCAGTGAAGCTGTTTTCACACTTTTTCCCTCTAGAACTCTTGGTCTCTCCACACTCACATTCTACCCTTCTCCATCCTCTTTGATGCTATGGCTATGGGTTCCCTTAACCTCTTGCTTCCAGTTGGGTTTAGCCAATGGGAGTCTTGTCAGGAGTTAGAGGAAAGTGAGTTTGATGTTTTTATTTTCTTGGCTCCCACCCTGGAGTATCATCCTGGTGATGCTGTTGCACAATCAAAGGCTGCAGCTCTTTCAACATGGCCCTATCTACAAGACTGTCCTAGATTCCAGTGACTGCATTCTTACCTTGATTTCTTAGGCTTTAAGGAGGTAATAGCCCCACTGTTACTAGCACTGGGGAACTACACTATTCTACCCTTATATATCATGCCTTTACTAAATCTTACTTAAATTATCCTAATTTGAGAGTACCACCCTATTGCTGTTGGGACCATAACTAGAACATAGCCAGAGATAAACACTTTGAGTATGCCATTTTTTCCCATTAGAACCAACTGATACAACAGACAACAAATATTGAATGAACGAATGAATGAATGAATGAATGAAACTTCCATTTTCATTGTATTGTAATGACTTTGCTGCACTTCTATTACATCCTCAAGACTGAAAACCATTAAAGGGTAAAGAGTAATTTTAGCCCTTGAGCTTAACATAATATTTAGCACAGAATGTACCCTTGACAAAAAGTTACTGAATACTGAATGAGTTTGATTTGGAATCTGAACCTGGTTCCCCTATTTACTAGCCATTTAACTTGGTTTAGGTTTTCTAAGACATACTTTTTAAAAATATTAATATCTACTTTACATTAAATATATTTATCCCTTACTTGGTTGTTATAAAGATCAAATGAAATAGCATATGTAAACATACTGTAAATTGTAGGGATGCTTTTAAATGCAGGAATTCACTTCAAAGGACAGGATATATACACACTACTGATGTTCTAAAAGAAACAGTTGTTGATCAATGCACACCCTGAATTTCTTCTCTTGTATGTGGCTTTATAGCACATTTAAAAAAAATTTTTTTTTTTAATCAGAACATCAAGTGATCTGGACTATTTTCCTTGTGTATCATAAAGGCAAGAACTTCAGGTCTTGGGTGGCTCAGCTGGCTGAGTGTCCACATCTTGGTTTTGGTTTGAGTTGTGGTCTTGGGGTCATGGGATGGGGCCCTGCATCAGGTTCTACGCTCAGTGCAGAGTCTTCTTGAGACTCTCTCCTCCCTTTATTCCTCCCCCAGCTCGTGCCATCTCTCTCTCTCAAATATATGAATAAATAAAATCTAAAAAAATAAAAATAAATAAAGGCAAGAACTTAATTCTAATCTGAGAGTGGAAGAACACTAAAGGGACTATGGATTTATTTTTATTTCAGGGAATAAAGGTCTAAAGCTGTGACTTTACTGATAAAGGTATAATTTATTTCCTTTATCCCAACACTCTCAGAGTGCAGGATAAATGCGGGCAGGAACCTATATAAAAACCTCTATGGTACTAGATTGTTGAATATCAGTCTTATTTGGGGGAATCATCATTGGCTTATCATATCTGACCAATGAATACAGGCTCAA
The DNA here is from genome assembly GCF_022355385.1 of Mustela nigripes. NCBI lineage: Eukaryota > Metazoa > Chordata > Mammalia > Carnivora > Mustelidae > Mustela > Mustela nigripes. Next base: position 56,596,354 of record NC_081560.1, on the reverse strand, counting down.
ATATCTTTAATAGAATTTTGTTGTATTATTCTGATATTTTTTTCTTGATTTACTTATCTCAATATTGATTATTCACCCTGCATTTAACAGACTAGGCCCAGTCTGCCTCTGTGAGCCTCAGCTACATTGCTGCCTTGGCTTGAAAGGCAGGTGTGTGACAGACCATTTATCTTCACTAAGTACATGAAGAAACTCAATGTAAAGATAATATATGAGTTTCAGTCATAATAATAATAGCAGCAATAATTAGTGCTAGCACTTACAGACCAATTACTTTGGGCCAAGTACTATACTAAGCACTTTATAGGCAATAACTCATTTAATCTCTGCAGCACTCTATAAAGTATATACAACTATTATGCCTTCATTTTACAGATGAGGAAACTGAGGAACAGAGAAGTTGTGATCTGCTTACTGAGCTACTAAAGGGTAAAGCCAGAATTTGAACCCAGATTACCTGGCTCTAGAGCTCTCAACCTTCTATGCTATGTTGCAACTCAAAAATGACAAATGGAAGTTTTAGGATTAAAACTTTCAAACCTAGTCTGTTGCTTTTCTTAACTACATGCCTTGTCCAATTCATTTAAATTAGATCTAAATTTTATGGTCTTCATCTTTGGGAAATTTTCCAGACCAGTAATAAATACACAAAATAGGGGTGCCTGGCTGGCTTAGTTTTAAGTGTCTACCTTTGACTCAGGTCATGATCTCAGGGTCCTGGGATTGAGGCCCGTGGGCTCCCTGCTCAGCTGGGGGCCTGCTTCTCCCTCTCCTCCCTGCTCATGCTCTCTCTCTCTGTCTCTCCCTCAAATAAATAAATGAAATCTTGAAAAAATACACAATTATATTTTGGGAGGGGGATGAATTGAAAAAAAAACCATTTCATGGAAAGCTTTAGTTATCCATCCAAGTAATCTGTTGTAACATACTTGGTTTTATTTACCTCAAATATAATGTTAATGTTTTTATTTCTTTATTTCTTCAGTCCTTCCTTCAGTCCATTTGTCTTTCTGTTTGTCCTTCCTTCCTTCCTTCCTTCCCCCACCCCCACCTATATAGTATTTGGCGTGTATTTTTGTATAACTTCAGTTGGATGTTTTAAAATTTGTTTAAAAACAGAAAAATCACTCTAATTTTATTTAATGTGAACAATCCTCAGCTTAAAAATATTCACAAATAATTTCAATTTTTTCCTCTTTAATGGAAGGTACCATAACGAGGTCTGAGAGAAATGTTGGCTTTTGAAAAGATGTCCTTTGCTGACTTGCTTTTAGTAAATATATCAAAATCATTTCTGAACAGCATAACAACAAGCTGTGTATAAATGAGTGTTTTTGAATGCTTAAAGTTATTGAAAATAGTGGCCTGAAATAGTTTAAATAGTTTTCATGAAATTTTGTGAAAAATTCATTTACTTAACAAAGACTTTCTTTGGAGATAGTACAAACATTAGTCTGGCCTCCTTCTGAATAATTACAAATTCAGCTTCAGTGGTGTGAGAATTGAAGAGGTATTATGGCTTTTCCAATGCTGTTCCTTCCAATTGGAAAAATTAAGAAAAATAAGGATAGTATTGTCTGATTCTTTTTAAACATATCACAGTATCTGGTTTCAGAATTGGGCACTCGCTGCTTCTGATTTATGGTAATGAAAGGACAGATGTGCTCCAGGAGGGCATCTACCAATGTTACCCTGGTGGGGGAGGAAACTACAGGAGATGAAAGCCACTTTTACAAAAGAAGAGAAAGAGAAACAGAAATTTGGTTCGTAAGTCATTTTTTTTTTTCTGGTTGTTTTAGAATTTCCATTTTTAGATGAATTTCTCACTTGTGTGAATTTATGAAAGGCAAATTACGACTTCCAGTGTTTTTCTCTCAAGCTACCCACTCGGTTTTCCATTCTACCTTCTCCAAATGATTCCATTCTGTTAGAAATGTTACATGTAACTCTGTTTACACAAGGAGTGAAGCGCAAGAAATGGTGTGGGATTTGGGGTTTGGACGACAGCTGTCTTTTATGTTGCCTCCTGCATGTACTCATAGTAAGAGAATGATCCGCAAGTAACCTGCCTTAACCTGAGCAAACCCGAACAACCTGGAGTCAAAACATACCAGAAGGTGAAATTGCCAAATGAAACTCTGTTATTTGCACAAGATCAATTAGGAGATATATTGTATGGAGACTTGATAAAATCCTCAAAGTAAAGGTCAAGATGAAGATGTTAACATTCTCAAATACTCACAGAATAATCATCATGTGAAATTAGCTTATTAAATTCATTCCATCAGTTTTTATCACATGCCTGCTATGTACCAAGTACTGTTCCAGGCAGTAAAGGATACAACACAGAATAGGATAAAATCTCTAACCTTATGGAGTTTGCCTTAAGTGGAAGTGGGAGAAGATATGTAGTACTCAAATAAATAAGTAAAAAATATGGTACTTTGGGAGCCTGGGTGGCTCAGTTGGTTAAGCAGCTGTCTTCGGCTCGGGTCTTGATCCCAGCGTCCTGGGATCGAGTCCCACATGGGGCTCCTTGCTCGGCAGGGAGCCTGCTTCTCCCTCTGCCTCTGCCTGTCATTCTGTCTGCCTGTGCTCGCTCTATCTCCCTCTCTCTCTCTGATAAATAAATAAAATCTTAAAAAAAAAATATGGTACTTTAAGTGGGGAGAGGTACCATAAAAATAAGGAGGGAAGGGAAACAAGGAATGTCAGAATGTGGGCGGGGTGTCGGTTTTAAGGAGGTGACTTGTGAGTAACTACTGAAGGATTAAGGATGAGGGCTACGAGGGCTGTGCGTCTATCTGAGAGAAGAGCATTGCTGCAGAGGAAAAAGCAAAGAGTTTGTGCAGAGGTGTGCCTGGCATGTTCATGGTACGAGGAGAACAATGGAAAATGAGAGGCAGGGGGTGCTTGGGTGGCTCAGATGGTTAAGAGTCTGCCTTTAGCTGGGGTCATGATCCCTGGGTCCTGGGATCCAGCCCTGCTCAGCAGGGAGTCTGCTTCTCTCTCTCTCTCTCTCTCTCTCTCTCTCTCTCTGCTATTCTTCCCTGCTCTCTCTCTTTCTCTCTCTCTCAAATAAATAAAATCTTAAAAAGAAAAGAAAATGAGAGGGAGAACTACAGGATATATGTGGGTTATTGCCAAAACTTTGGCTTTTATTGTGTTGCTGTCTGTCCTGATAATAAGCTGTAGAGGGACAAGGGTGGAAGCGGTTAGATGCGTTAAGAAGCTACTGAACGGATCCAGATGAGAGGGAATGATGACTTGGGAGGAGTGGTGGAGGTAGAAAGACGTAGTCGGATTCTGGATGGGTTTCAGAGGTAAAGCTACCAGGATTTGCTAATGGTTTGGATGTGGTTTATGAGAGAAAGAGAGCAATTAAACATGAACTTAGGCCTAAACTTGGGCCCCAGATTTTGGGCCTAAGTAGTTGGAAGTTTGGAGTTGTTATTAACTGAGGTAGGAAAAACTGTCAGTGGTGCTGGATTGCAAAGGGAAGATCAGATGCCTGGTTAGGGACAGCTAAGTGAGTGTGTTGCATGGCAGCCACAAAGCCTGGAATGGAGAGATCTGGCTGGCGGACACATTTGGGAGCCATCCATACATGGGTGGTATTTAAAGAGATAAGCCTCAGTTTGCACGTGAGGTAAAATTTCCAATTCCAAAGTTGTTGTCTTTTTAGACAGTGATGGTCCAGACAGGTTGGTTTTAGGTGTTTTGACATGCCTGAAGCTTGTCTGATGATAATACTGAACCCAGATCTTCTCTCTGCTTTTGCTTTCAACTTCACCATCATGTTCAGTGAGAATGCATCTGTTGCCAGCTGGGGCTAGCCACCGGTGAGCAGTCTAAGCCTCCCACTTCTCTGAGTGGCCAAGGCCACTCAGAGACAGAACTCACACTTTGTTGTAGTTCACAACAAAACAAAACGAAACACAACAGAAAACATCCAGTTCCACAATGTAGTGGTGAATAATGAAAAACTTACCGCAGATTTTGTAGATTTGGTAGTAGAGAAGAAAGTTGACATGGCACCCCACATAGATAAAATGGACCAGGAACTTCCCCCTTCTTTGCTCTTTCCCCTCAAAGTTTTTCTGAGGCTATTAGCGGTCACACCTTCATTTTCTTCCTTCACCACTGTCACTATCTCTCAGAATCCTGCTTACTCCCCAGATAATTCACTTTTGGTTTTGGGTTGCTTACCCTCCACCCTCTGCAAAACAAAACCTCTCCCTGCACGTAACCAAATCGACTCTTCTCACAAAGCAGTTTAGCGGCCTTCTACTGTAAATTATGTTCTATTTTAAACATTTTTCAGTCTTCTTTACTATCGTGGATATTATACTGTGCTGTCCAAATTCCCCATTCAGCTCTGAGTGACTTATTCCCTCAGCTGATGGGAAGAGGTATCTTTGGTTGAAGAGAGCTGCTTTGCCCAAATTCATTCCCTTGAACTAAGGACAAGAATGGCTCAGCCTCCTCGCCCTGACTCAGGACAACTGGAGAGGGCCATTCCAGCTTTAAAGCTTGCTGTGGGTTCAGTCGAGGCCATGTGTGGTCACACTACAGCCCGGCTTCTCCCTTTCCCTACTCACAAGGGGTTGATTCTGAGAGTTCTGCTTAATAAGCTCTCTGCACACTATCCTCTTTCTTAGAGTCTGCTTTCTGAGGAAACCAGCTGCAGCACTCCCTCAAATGTCACCTCCTTCCAGAATATTTGAGATTGAGAGAGTTTTTCTCACACTCCTTCTGAGTTGCTTGCCCTCAGCTGCTTCTCCTCCTCGTGGTCACCACTCCCTTTGTGGCTGACCCTTTTCCTGGAACTGCTATGTTGCTCTGTTCTGGCAGGTGCCCTTCTAGAGGACTCTCTATGTGCAGGCACCATTTCCTTCACTGGCTCTTGTTTTTATTCCCTACAAATCACCCATGCCAGGCTACAAGGATATATCAGAATTGTTAAAGCATTGGAAGCAACCGAAAGCTATCACAACGAAATATGACCGACATAGTGCAAATAGAATAGAACAAAATGTTAAACCCATTATCGGTGGTCCTTCATGGGCACACCCCAGGTTTTTATTATGTTATTTATTTTAACATCTTTGTCTCACTCCCCATCTCCCTCCACTCCCCCAACTCCTTCACCCCCATCCCCCGCACCCTGCACAATGCAACAAGAATATCATTTTTTTTCAAACATCCACAGTATACTATTCCTTCTTTTTTTGAGAAATCCTACCCTCAACCTATAAGACGTCTAGGAACATTTTCCTTAGTCCATTTCTGGGAGTATTAATCTGATTCCTCAAGTCTGGGCATCAACTGGACAGTGGGCACTGGCACTTCAAGTGTCTCCTCTAAGGTCTAATTGTCAATGTAATATGACAGATATGTCTCCTCACTTTCCCTAGGCACCTGGTGGTTCACAATTAAGTTATCTCCTAAGGGCAGATTCTTTCTGAACATTTTCAGAGCCAGTATTATCTAATTCCCTATCTCCAATACTGTATCTACCAGTTGATTTCCTGTTTAAGGGGATGTGTTATTTCCGATTCTTGAGTTATAAGTTGACTCATTTTTCATTTAAGCTTTCTCTTAGCTTCTGAATCTGTTATAATTCATCCATCTCATTCTGCAACCTCTCATGTTGTGAAGCTCTTCTCTTCTTTCTTATTCTTTCTGTTTTCATTTCATTTCATAAATTTGTTATTTAAAAAAAATCATTATTGTCAGTTTAATAGGATTTTAGGAGAACCCAAGACAACTACATGTTCAGTCCACTATGTTTAATTCAAGTTCCAAGCAGAATGCTCTCAAACAGTTAAACTTTTTCTTCATAGACCCTAAGTTTAAATAAAATTGTAGAAAAGTCATTATTATGAAATATAGGAATTAGTCATCAAAAGAATTTGTTGTAGCATAAATATTTTGGCTGCCATTGAGGTTAAATCATATTGAAATAGGAGGAAAGAGGATTTCTTAATAATTCCAGATGAAATATATTAAAATAGCATTTCAATATAAGGATTTATGAATATATCCTATTAGTTCTTCTGAAATTCCCCAGTCCTTTCTGGGGAAATCTTCATCCTTTTAAAACCTCTAAGTGAGAAAAGCAAGCAGAAAGGAATATTTTCCCCAGTAAGCTTTTTCTTAACATTAATTTATGTTTTTTGTGTCCTATTTTTTTACCTCAGTCTTTTTCAGTCTATAAAGTAACATATTTTAAAAATCATGGATGTATTTCATTTTTAAAGATGAAAAGATATGCCTTTCTTACTAGCAAGCCAAAGAGTTAGGGAAAATAAAACTTTGTTCTTGAGTGTTAAATGGACAAGTTCGAGGAACACACAAGGCAGTGGGGAGAAATGAGACATACTTAAGAAGGATTGAAGTCCTCCTTCTCTGCAGAGGATACATTCCAAGACCCTCAACTCAGAGAATGAACGAATCCATGGGTAGTACTGAACCCTATAGATACTAATTTTTTCCTACACACCTATGATAAAGTTGATTTTAGTTTAATTTAGAAGTTAGGCAGAATAAGAAATGAACATAATAACTGGTAATAAAATGGAACACTTCTAACAATATAGGGTAGTCAAAGCTAAGTAAATGTAATCTCTCTCTCTCATATCTTACTGTACTGTACTCACCCTCCTTCTTGGGAGGTTGTGAGATAAAATGCCTATGTGATGAGATGAAGTGAGGTGACTGATGTAGACATAATGACAGTGATGATACGTCAAGGGGGGGGGGTCACTTGCTTCTGAACCCGAGGCTAACTGTGGGATGCTGAACCACAGAGAAAGGGAGGACTACTGTACATTACAAATTTAAAATGCCTTTTTAAAGCACTGCAATATGCAACTGCTATGAGATGAGTAATACCATGTAAAATATAGTCACTGAGTTCTATTTTTCAAGGGTTTTCAAGTGATACTAGAAAATTCTTGTCCAAGGGGAAAAAAAAAGATCAAAGTCTCTTTTTGAAGAGTAAAAAGATGTTATTGATGGGACAGGGGATTTACAGGACTCTGGATTCATTAGAGAGGGTCCATTTCTTTATAAAGATAAAAGCATCCAGAAGAGGTATAATGCTGACATTATCTTTAAAAAATACAAATAAAAACCTGGAGGGATAAAAAGGGACCATGCTGTTCCAAATCAACAGAAATAGTTTAACCTTTTCTTTACTGCATTAGGGGACTAACCTATATTCAGTGAGCCAGCTGGAAGTATTTTGCTGATTAATTTGCCATCTTTAAAGGTGATTTCTTTGACTTTTTTTTTTTCCAACAAACTTCCTTGTTTCCATTGTTTGGTAGCTTTTATATGTACCGTCATGCTAATGAAATAACCAAATGGGAGATAAACCACAGCTTTCCTTTCTCTTTATATCCAGTGGTAACCCTCAAATCTGAAGCCTCTTGTTCTTCCAGTTCTCCTAACACCTCATTAAGGTGTTAGACTATCTCTTCTAAATTTGCAGGGTGGGAGTGTTGAACACCTTCTGTTGAAGACTGACAGGAATATTACTTTCTTTAATTGTGGCCACTAAGAATACACCAGAATGCTTTTCTGAGACAACTACTTCAAAATAGATTTTTTGGGGGTCCATAATTCACATACTTTGTATGATCCACTTCAGCGCAACTTGTTATAAGTCATGTCAATAATACTATTGTGTTAGATATGTCCATTGAAGACATACATGTGCATCTTAAGTTGAAACACGTGAACGCACATGTGCATGCATGTGTGCACGCACACACACAAACACACACAGAGATAGTGATCCTTCCCTGGTTGGTGAAACTAAAGCTTGGAGGAATATACACATGTCCTACATACCTCAAATGACATTGGATAGGAAAATCCTAGATTCTTTTTTTTAAGATTTATTTATTTATTTGAGAGAGAGAGAGAGAGAGAGGTGCAGGCAGGGGAGGGGCAGAGAGAAAGAGAAAGAGAGAATCTCAAGCAGAATCTGCACTGAGCATGGAGCCCAACGTGGGGCTTGATCTCACGACCCTGAGATCATGACCTAAGCCAAAGTTACAAGTTGGATGCTTCACTGACTGAGCCACCCAGGCATCCCAGAAAATCCCAGATTCCTGGAAAACATTGGAATTCTAGACTTTGGTGAGCTCCCTGATATGCCTTAAAACAGTTATTCAGTCTTATTCTTGTGTTGGATGGAACCATATGGTAGCTGCAGTGAGAGCATTTTGTGGTTGACTGATTTAAAACCTTATTCTTAGGACAGGTGATTTTAGCCAATGTTACAGTCTAAGCAGAACAAAATACGGCACAAGCAAAGAGGTAAAGAAGGTTGGAGTCATTCTGTATAGCGGTGTGGACAGCTTAGAGAAGTCAACAAGTAACAGAGAAGTACCTCCAATGCAGCAAGTTCTTAATATCCCTCAGCCTGAGGTCTTGAGGGGTGCGAGTGTTTGAGCAGAACCCTGTGAGAGCTGCATTTGCGAGAGCTCCAGGCTGAGGAAGAACGTAGTCTTTGCCAAACTATGGCCCAGCAGGCAGAGCTGGAGTCGCTGGAACTAAATATCCAGTGTAACTTCTTTCTCCAAGCCTCCCACTGGCAAAACCCAACCAGGAGCCCAAAGGCAAGGAAGCCCAGGTGGTACAGTCTGCAGAGGCCAATTTTCTGGGTAGAGAGCCAGATGGAGAAGAGAGTAGCTCCGGATGGAATGCATGAAACATTCACTGTAAAATGAAAATGTGATCCGATTACTTTGAATCTGAAATTACTTTGAAATTAAACTGAAAATGTGACTCTGTAAAACTCAGCTACTGATTACCGATTACACGAAGGCACATGTGATAAAGAGCAGAGCATAAACGAACAGTTAAGATTGGAATCCCAAAAGAATCTACACATTTAATAATATGCTCAGTCAATATTGTATTCATCTATTTATCCATTCAGTCATCTATTTGTCTATTCAAGATAAGTGGTTTACCATAAAATGTGGCTTATATTTGAAGCCTGACTTAATTTTTAACAAAAAACAAACAACAGCTTTCCCCTTTTTTAGTATATAAGACAGCCAGAATTAGAACCCTAGAACAATAGGTATGATTTTTTTTAAATTTTTATTTATTTATTTGACACAGAGAGATCACAAGTAGGCAGAGAGGCAGGCAGAGAGAGAGAGAGAGGAGGAAGCAGGCTCCCTGCTGAGCAGAGAGCCCGATGAGGGACTCGATCCCAGGACCCTGAGATCATGACCTGAGCCGAAGGCAGCGGCTTAACCCACTGAGCCATCCAGGCACCCCAAACAATAGGTATGAAAGAAATATATATATGTAAAATATATATACATATATATATATATATATACAAAATTTATATGCTAAATTTTAGTGATAATTAAGTTCTAAGTGCATATGCAAACACATGTGGATAATTTTATGTTCCAGAGCTAGATAAAGAAAAGGGAGAAGAAACTGGGCCTGTTGGAGCAAGAGAGAGAGGACTGGGTTGAGTTAGGTTGGTTAGTAGGGAAAGAGTGCTACCAATAAACTGAAAAGGCAGGTAACAAACAGCATTACTTATTCATTTGTTCACATTTAGTCCCTAGAAACAATTCTATGGTAACAGCAATGAGATCTTCCCCACAGGGAGGAAATTAATGGAAATTTATTTGCACTAACATATAATCATATCAGATTCTTTCTTATTTCATTGACTATGGGACATAGTGAAAGAACTGATAGGGTGAAAGTTAAGTTGTGTGTTTGGAAAATAAACTTATTGATCGATTCTCTATACCTCTCATGTGATTGTGTATATTTGGGCTTTAATTCTATATACTCCTGACTATTCCTCTTAAACTCATTCCAGGGTGATAAATTTAGTACAAAGAAAGCAATTGCCTAACCACTACTAGCCTAAAGGGCCAGGGATCCGCATCTCAGTTAATTTTTAGGGTTCCCTTGGTCTTGATCTTTGGTCTTTTTTGAAAAATATAAACTGTTTCACATTATCCTTCCTGGTCTTCTTGGCCTTCATCTCTAGAAATATCTCTTTCTGTGCTATTATGGATATTGCAAAGCATACATGGACTGCTTTTGCAAGTAATCAAGTTTGCTGAATATGTGTATCACCAAGACTTGCTAACTTAGTGCTGAAGTCTTATGAGCTTCCTTTGTTTATCTCATATTTCTCAATATTGCATCTTTTGTCTTCTGTATTGCATATTCCATACATTGTGTGATCGAGCTTTGTGTGCTACTTCAGCATGCTAGTTAGGAGCTGAGCTCTGGACTTGGGCTGTCTGTGTCTGAGTTTAGGCTCCCATGTTTACTTGTGAGCTGTGGGACTTTGTCATTACTTAACTTTACTCTGTCTCAATATCTTCTTCTTTAAAGGTGACAATCATTAATACCCAAACTGCAGGGTTGTTGTAAGAATGAAAAGGAGTAATCAATGTACTGGCGCCTAGCCCAGTGCCTAGCATATAGGTGATCCTAAATAAATATAATTATTATATTATGATCAATACTACTTGAGGCTCCTCCATGTGGGAGGCTTATACTTCCCACAGCATTAGAGTTAGATTTGGCTAAATGATTTGCTTTTGCTAATGAAATATGAGGGAAATTGATGAATGCAACTTTTATGAGGAAGTTTTTAGAGCAGTGCAAGCGTGCATATAGATTTGCTCTTTCTGCCATAATAATGTATTTTCAAGATAGCTGTGCTCTATGTGCTGACACCATAGAATAGACACATCATGGAGGAGACTGAGAGCTGGATGACCAAGGATCAGTTTCATGAGCATGAAATAAACTTTTGAGATTTGGGGAGTTATTTGTAATTGTGTATAGCTTTAAAAAAGCATATATATTCCTCATGTCATCAGAATTCATTCATGGTCATGTTGTTATTTGTCCACTGTCTTTCTATCGGAGGTCTTTTTTTATGTTTCTTTTTATAGAGTAAAACACATGTCCTATGGGCTCATGGTAAAGTTGATCATTTGGTCAGGAAAAGACTTGAGCACTACCACCCTTAAGACAAATCTATGTTAACCTCGGCTCTGTTCCACCATTGTCATGTCTCCATACTTTTCTGAGTGACATGGTAATTTATGAAAATTTAGTTATAAAATCTTGGTGTTTTTTTCTTCTAAGAATTTTCTGCCAATGACGGATAATTTAAAAGCTTATTACTATTTTTTGCTTAGAAAAAGTAATGCTTATATATTTCAAGCGTATACTCACATTACCACAAATTGTTAAAAGAAAAAAGACAACAGCAATAATGGGAATTAATTTACTTAAGGCTTTAATGTGTTCCTGAATTGCATGAAAATAACAATTATGAATTTGTTGAAGAGCTCATGAAGAGACTAAGATTTTTAAACACTTCATAAATTTTAAGAAAAATTCGCCTACATATTCCAATTATATTTAATAGTACATGATTATAGCTTTCAATGATCAAAACTATTGTAAAACAAATAATTTTTTGTTAATAATCACTCCCCAAATTAATCTTTTTCTAAATTTGAATTTTCTTGAAGTTATTTTATGGATGTATCCTGTCCTCTTAGGCAGCCATAAGGAACTATAGAAAAGAAGGTATTCCTTTACAGGAAATTATAATTATCTTTAGAGAAGGAAGGTGTGTTATATTGTTCTTAATGTTCAGAAATAACAACTGCAAAGTTAACAGCAGAAGATTTAGAATGAGAAACCGGACAAGGAGGGTTATAATGGCAAACTGACTTTAAATACTAATTCAAGTAATATCAAAATGTATTGGAAAACATACATGTTACCATGTATGGAATTTGGGCTCAGAGGAAGAACGTAAGTTAGAGGCGATGATAAGCATAGTTTCCTTTTCTCCTTTTCTTTCTCTCTCTCTCTCTTTTTAGTACTTAAACAGAAAAGGTAAATTACACAGGGGTTTTTACATGGGGAGGAGAATACTGATATAGAAGATATGTATTAAATTAGGGCTCTTAGTTCTGGATTAATTCAGACCTACCGTGGTCTTGGGCTAGTTACTTAAAACTTCTGGATCTGAATTTCCTCATTTGTAAGATTGAGTCAGATTGGATAGATAGATAGTCAGATTCTAAAATCAGGATAGTGAAGATCTGAAACTTCATGAAATTCTGTAACTAAGCACATTCTTTAAATTTTATTTATTTTTGTTTGTTTGTTTATTAAAGTAAGCTCTACACCTAACATGGGGTTTGAATTCATGACCCTGAGATCAAGAGCCTCATTAAGCACTTTCTTTTTAAAATACTGGTTGGGGCGCCTGGGTGGCTCAGTGGGTTAAGCCACTGCCTTCGGCTCAGGTCATGATCTCAGGGTCCTGCTCAGCAGAGAGCCTGCTTCCCTTCCTTTCTCTCTGCCTGCCTCTCTGCCTACTTGTGATTTCTGTCAAATAAATAAATAAAATCTTTTAAAAAAATATTGGTTAATTGGAGGCATCTGGGAAGCTCAGTTAGTTGAGTATCTGACTCTTGGTTTTGGCTCAGGTCATGATCTCAAAGGTTGTGAGATAGAGTTCTAGGCCAGACTATATGCTCAGCAGGGAGTCGGCTTGAGGATTCTGTCCTCTGAAAATTTTCTGGTCAAGTCATTATCAATGTTTTTGAAAACAAACTTTGGGGGTATGGCAGATATTACAGGTTGTTTCCTTCACCCATTCAAACTCTTTCCCCCTTGTCTTTCTCTAGTATTGGTGCTGGAAAAATAAATAATAAATAAATACAAAATAAAATTTACAACCCAGCTTCTTTTGCAGGCAGGATTGATGATATGACAAAGTTCAGTGAAAACTAAGGAAAAGATTGTTTAGAACTGCAGGGAAAGGCTGTTTTCCTGGGTACATGTGTTACCATTTTTATATCCCCCCTTTCGTTATCCTATAGAAAGTTGATCTGATGGCTAGAATGGCAGCAGCCATTTTGTGATACTAAGGAAAAGGCCCTGACAAACCACAAAACCTTGCCTTTCTACCCTTCAGCTACCAAACTAATACCAGTAGCTTCCTATCTTCAGATGTCTATGGTTTTAACAAATAAATAAAACTTTTAGTTTGCTCAAGCCACTGTTTATTCAGATTTTTCACAACTCAAAGCAAACCTTAATTCTGGGAGGGACTGAAAATAGATTCCCTTAAAAAAGGCATCCTAAAATTTGTGTATGTTTATTCATACGGTGAACAACATTATGCAGCTGTGTGAACACTCTACGTTCAAAAGGCAACATGAACTTTATGCTGTCACATCATAAGGTAATGTTATATTAGAGCTGAAATATAACTTAATGATTACTTTAAGCATACCGGAATCCCCACCCCCAAATAGCATTAATTTGTTCATGTTTTCCTTTCACTTAAGTGGCATAAAACCTATCTATGTTTAGCACTATTTTCTAATGAGGACTTTACCTACCAACAGTATGTATAAACATAGGCATACACCTCTAAATGTATATCTGGATTTTGAAATCTTTTCTTCCAATGTAAGCTGATTAGCTATAGATGTGAGGTACCTTAGTATGAAATACTTACAAAAAATGGATAGGAAAGCTATTCTTCTAAAAGAAACTCACTGTGAAAGCATAAAAAGGAAAGGTTTTTCTCTGATGGTTTCATAATTCAAAAACTCGGTGTGACAGCCTGCTAATGTGCACATGAGAACAGCATTTCACATTTGCATGGGACTAATTGCAGTTCAAAGTATTTCATAAATGAGCAATAGGTTGTGATTAAAACTTACTATGACCCACACATTTTTGCATAAGAAAGGAATTATTAAAAATAGAGGCAGCATATTCATCCAGTTTCCATTCAAAATTTAGCAAGGGAAAGAAATCCTTAATGGGTCATATTACAACCTCTATTACTGCACAGACCTCTCCCTTCAATGGGGAATTCCTGAACAGATGATGAGCAATACAATATCCATTGTTGCAGACCTAGAAATGGACAAAATTAATTGAGAATGAAATAGTCACTTAAATCTCCCGAGGAAGTATTATCAGCAACCATGAGGAAAATTATTTTCAAAATGAAATGACTTCCAGGAAAAAAAATGATCTCAGTAAAAACTAGAATTTTTATGGGGAGGACTAATAATGTACTCAAACATTTTTCTGGGTGACAAACAAAATGAAAGCCACATGATGGGAAAGTGCCACAGTGGGTAGGTAGACACTGGCCTTGCAGACGGGGTAGTTTCTAGGCTCAGGAGGCTGTACCTGATGAGATACATATTCTTCTCTTATTATTGTTGTACATGCAAACTCAACTTTAAATCTGATTGAGGAACCCAAATTTCAGTGCCACCTTAAACTGAGCCCTTTTTGGAAGGTCAGATATACAGATTATGGGAGTGTTACCTGTTATTCTTAGGACTCTAGTGCTATTTGCTTTCACCCTTTTAGATCTGGTAGTAAATAAGGAAAGAGTCAGGTTTGGTGGGGTCTGAAGCTTATACATATTTGGGACCCTTTTAAGTAAAATAATACTAAATTATGAATACAGGCACCTGTGCACATGAGAGTCCAGGGGGCCCAAGTTTTATTAGTTCCATGGTAAATCCACCTCTGGTGGTATATTATTCTTGATAAATTTCTGTATCTCTTACTTCTAAATATAATATCTGTACTTTTTTAAATGGCATCATTCTTTGGCGAGGATGTGGAGAAAGGGGAACCCTCCTGCACTGTTGGTGGGAATGCAAACTGGTGGCGGCCACTCTGGAGTTTCCTCAAAAAGTTAAAAATAGAACCACCCTACAATCCTGTGATTGTACCACTAGGTATTTATCCAAAGAATACAAGAATCCTAATTCAGTGAGATATATGCACCCCAATGTTTATAGCAGCACTATCTACAATAGCCAAATTATGGCAATAGCCCAAGTGGCCATCCACTGATGAATTGATAAAGAAGATGTGGTATATACGTATATATGATATTACTCAGCCATAAAAAGGAACTCAGTCTTGCCATTTGCAACACTATGGATGGAGCTACAGAGTATTAGGCTAAGCAAAACTAGCCAGAGAAAGATAAATGCCATATGATTTCACTCATGTATACAATTTAAGAAACAAACAAGCAAAGGGAAAAAAGAGAGAGGCAAACCGAGAAACAGACTCTTAACTATAGAGAAGAAACTGGTGGTTACCAGAAGGGAGGTGGGTGGGGGGTTGCGTGAAATAGGTGATGGGGATTAAGGAGTGTATAAGTTAGCATTTTTTCTTTTTTAAGATTTTATTTATTTATTTGACAGACGGAGATCACAAGTAAGCAGAGAGGCAGGCAGAGAGAGAGGAGGAAGCAGGCTCCCTGCTGAGCAGAGAGTCCAATGTAGGGCTTGATCCCAGGACCCTGAGATCATGACCTGAGCCGAAGGCAGAGGCTTAACCCACTGAGTCACCCAGGCACCCACAGGAGTATATTTGTGATGAGCACTGACAAACTAAAGGAAAGTCACATGATAGGAAAGTGCTATGGTCCCTTCATCACCCATGTATGGAAGTGCTGAATCACTATATTATATACCTGAAACTAATATTACACTGTATGGTAACTGACTGGAATTTAAAGAAAGTTTCAAACAAAATAATATACAAACAAAATAATTAAATGGCATCACCATAAAATTAACATACAGAAAAAACTATATAGTATGTGTTATAGAATTCTGCACATAGCAGGTGTTCGGGTAATTTGGACAATGTCATAAAAAAGGATGGGACTTTTTCATGCATAAAAAGTGGTGTTCACTTTTAAACATGATAGAAAATCACTTTTTTTAAAAAAAGGATTTTATTTATTTATTTGTCAGAGAGAGAGAGAGAGAGAGAGAGAACACAAGCAGGGGGGATTGGCAGGCAGAGGGAGAAGCAGACTCCCCACTGAGTAAGGAACCCAATTGGGACTCAACTGACTGAGCCATCCAGGAGTCCCTAGAAAATCATTTTAAAACAACTTGAGCCTTAACTAAATACAAATAGGTCCTAAAAGGCTATACCCCAAAGGAGATCACTGATGAGAACTGAATGAAGCACAGTACTTAATAATCCAGTTTTAGGAATCCAAAAGGAAATTTACAATCAGACTGGATAACAAAAAATCACCAAATATCTGTATTCTTTCTTATTTGTGTTTATATCCTCTATCATTTGGAGGTGGTCTTCATTTCTTCATTATTTTTTTTTATTCATTTGACAGAGCTAGAGAGCCCAAGCAGGGGGAACAGTAGAGGGAGAGGGAGAATCAGGCTCCGCGCTGAGCAGAGAGCCTGACGTGGGGCTTGATCCCAGGACTCTGAGATCATGACCTGAGCCAAAGGCAAATGTTTAACCAACTGAGCCAGCCAGGTGCCCCCAAAATTGCAAACTGGTGACTGAAAGCAAAGAGAAATGAAGGAACCACAGAAGGAACCACTTTTAAGATTCTGCTTGAAAGTGGCGCACATCACTTCTGCAAATATTTCATTGGCCAAAGTCAGTCATATGGCTAAGCTGGCTATTGATTTGGTCCCCAGGGGGTGACACAAATATTTCAGACAATAATGAAATATATGCAGTACCTCTCCCTAGAAAGAAATTTCAAACATCTGGGGTGTTTTGAGGTTCAGCATGAGACACTTTTTTTTCTGTTAATATGTATAAATTTCATCAGTTTTCTTGGAAGAGAAAATTCTGTTCAAACCTAGTTTGGCAAGCAGTAAGAGCCTACTATGGTGAGGGCACTATGCTGATCCTTGGAGAAAAAAAGTGTAAATGAATGCATAAGAAAAACAGATGTACATACATACATGTGTAGTTTACATACAATATTAAAAGTTAATTAAATTACTTTTGAAGTGTGGACTCCACATAGGGACTTCCTTCCAATGAATACAGTATGGGAAAGAGACAGAGAATAAATTTACAAACTGGTAAACATTAATTTAGCCAGGTCAACATCAGCAGTGATAAATCACGTTGTTAGTATGTACATGTACCCTGGATATGATGTACTAAAAATGGTATTTTACTTCTATCATTTTCCTCACAATACCCATAACCCAAGTCTAAACATGAGAAAAACATCAGACAAGTTCCAGTAGAGAGCCACCCTGCAGTATAGCTAATGATCACTCCTCAAAACCGTCATGGTTATCAAAGATAAGGAAAGTCACAGCTGAGAGCAGCCTACAGAATCATGACCACTAAATACCATGTGGGATTCCTAGGGGGGGGATCCTAAAATATAAAAAGAATATTAGGGGGTCACTGGGTGGCTCAGTCGGTTGAGCATCCAACACTTGGTTTGAGCTCAGGTCATGATCTTGTGGTTGTGGAATTGAGCCCTGTATCAGTCCATGCTCAGTATGAGTCTGCTTGTCCCTCTCCTTCCCCCAGTTTGCATGCGTGCTCTCTCTCTAATAAATAAAATTTTAAAAGAAAAAGGACATTAGGTAAAAACTAAGGAAATGTGAAAGCTATGGACTCCACAGTTAATAATAATGTCTCAACATCAACTCACCATTTGTTAACAAATATATGACACTAATATAAGATGTCAATAATGGGAAATTATGTGTGTATGTGGGGGATATGTGGAAACTCTCTGTATAACTTCAATTTCCCTGTAAATCTAAAACTGTTCTAAAAGTAGTCTATTAAAAAAATACAAAAGTATGGTTATGTAATCTCTGTCTTCAGAGTTGAGGAGAGCGTAAAACCAGAAAGAAATTGTAATACTATATCATAAATGGATCAGTTTGAACAGAAAAGCCCCATTAGGACTTTTAAGAGAAACTCTAATCTTTCCCACTAAACCTTATCTTAAAATATTTGAACCTCCAGTAGCACCTAGCAAGTGCCTTGCTTAAAATTGGCATTTGAGTATCTAAGAGAATTGATGAGGAATTCAGCTCCCTATTGTCAAATGACCCAGATGTGGTGGAAATAGAGATAGATGAATATTAGCTATGCCCTGTACACCTCCCTAAAAGGAGAAAACAAATTTCAGTTCAAATTCTTCTGTACATATCTTTATTACACAAACACCTAGTGAAATCCCAGCACTTTGTCTTTTTTTGGAGTTTAAAAAGACATTTTTGGGGGGTTTCAACAAACACTTCCTATGGAAGGTTTCTTTGAGACACAAGAGAGGAAAAATTGTTTCCTTTTGGGCAGTAGTAGGCAAACACAATCATTATTCAAGAAAAAAAAAAAAAGGCTAGACAGGTGGCAGTTTCAGAAAGGACTCTATTATGGAAGGTAAAGGGTTAAAGGTCACTAGATGTTTATACCTGCTTAGGCCTAGTTCACATGTGAATGAGAAGTCTCTCTAAATTTTTTTAGTCAACATTCAACACAACCAAATTCACTACTGAGATCCCATTATCAAGATTCATCTTCCTAAAACGGAACAAGATGGGATCTGGAGGGAGACAGACCATAAGAGACTCTTAATCTCACAAAACAAACTGAGAGTTGCTGGGGGAGGGTGGGTATAGAGAGGGTGGTTGGGTTATGGACATTGGGGAGGGTACATGCTATGGTGAGTGCTGTGAAATGTGTAAGCCTATGTGTAAGCCTGATGATTCACAGACCTGTACCCCTGGGGAAAATAATACATTGTATGTTAATAAAAAGAATTAACAAAGAAAAAGAAAAAAAAAAGATTCATCCTCCTGATGAGCATAATCCCTAGTGTAGACAGAAAGTTAAGCAAACTAAACTCTAGCACCAACAGCTCTAGGATTGTGCTTATTTTTAAGTAAAGCTAGCTGACCACCTCTGTACTGTGAATTCCCGATTAGAGAAAAGTAAAGTTTAAATCTGACCACAACACGCCTTCATTCTACTATAAATGCTGAACAATTTTAGATTAGACACCATCCCGCTTTCTCTGAGTTATCCTGGTCTTTTTCCATTGATAGCAGAGTTTAAGTAGAATCCGGCCACTAACTGTGAGACCTTGGACAAATCACATCACTTCTCTGGATCCCTGTTCTCTTCACTGAAAATGAGGGCACTAGGTTAACTGTCTCTTGTTCTTTACATCCGTAAAGATGTATGATGATATGAGCAGTTGTGTTTTAGTTGACGTGGTGGAAAACAGAAATGTACATGTGGAGACATAGCTTTAATTCGTTTGTCACATTATACACCCCATAATATTAGACTCTTTGAATGATCAAATGTTAGCATTAGACAAGTTTGTTTAGGATTACAATTTTAAAAAGATTTTATTTATTTATTTATTTGACAGAGATCACAAGTAGGCAGAGAGGATTACAAATTTTAAAAACATCTTTCAGGGTTCCACTCTGTATAAAGGATTCTATAGGTTTAAGTGATACTAGTATGGACTAAGTTATAGCAGTAGAAAAAAAAAAAAAAAGGTCTGCAAGGTAAAAATACTAACCACTGAAAGGAATCACCTCATCAGTTCTCGGACCTACTAATTCTGCCTCCTTCCATCAGGGTTGGTCTCAGAGCAGATGGTGCTCTCTGTTCAGCCTTAAAACGCGACCAACTAAACCATGTTTCCAAGCAATCACCATATTTCCTCCCATTTCCCATTTGGTCTTAAAAACCCCTAAATGTAGCGTTTTCTTTTAAAATCCCCTTGAATGATTCCTTCAGCTGCAAGCGTATGTGGGGACCCTCCAGGTACCGCCCCACAACGCGCCCTTCTCTCAAAACGAAGTGGCGAAGCTGTGGACCCCCGGGCTCTGCGAGGCGCGCACCTGAGCGGCCAGGGCTCCTCGAGCGAGGGCGGGCGCGGCGGCGGCCCGGCTCCCTCTCGCACCGTCCTGGGTCGCGGCCGCGGGCTGCCGAGGAGCCCCGCAGGAGGAGAGCGGATCGCCCGACCATCACCTTGCGCCTCGCGTGGGCGTGATTCGCTTGAGAAACCCAAGTCCTCTCAGGCACCCAGTCCTTCCCCTGGGAGTAATCGCCGGTCCAGCCCCGAGCTCTCCTCCGCTCCACCCTAGGCGGCTCTCTGGGTCCTGCTGCCTCCCGCGCGCCCTTCCCCGCGCCTCGGCCGCGCGCCCAGGTGTCCCCGCACTCTTCATTGCCCCCGGCCGGCGGCTCGCGGGCCTGCGGATCTCCGGCGCCTGGGCCCGCGCTCCCGTCGGCCGCCCTGCCTCCCTTCCCACCGGCCCCGCCCAGCCTCCGCCGCGCTGGGGCTCCCGGCCTGGCCTCTCCGTCTCCCTCCCACCTCCGCCCCCCCTCCTCCCCAAGAGTTGCTATTTTTAGTAAATCCTCCGCGCGCCGCCACCGGCTCAGCTCGCAGCTCGCAGCTCGCAGTCGCGCGCACCGCCCTCCCGAGCTCCCCCCCGCGCGCGGTGGCCGCGGCGGCGGCGCGTCCCGCACACCGCGCAGCGCGCACCGAGCCGGCCCCGCCGCGCCCGCCGCCCTCACCGCGGTCTCCTCCTCAGGCGCCTGTCGCGGCTGGTAAGTCCCTGCTGGCGGAGCAGCGGCGGTCCCCGAGTCAACTTTCAAACCCCCCCCCCCCCCCACCCTTTGCTTCAACCTCGCCATTCTCTTCTCAGCGAAAGATGGCTGTTTGGAGAAGGGGGAGAAGTTAGGGGGTCGCCGGCGCGGGGCGAAGGAAGGCGCGACAGCCTCAGCAGGCGCGGGCGGAGGTGAGTGGCACCACAGCCGGGTCCCCGGCTGGTGCCCGGGGAAAGCCCTGGGAATTGGGGGCCAAGCGTCCCCCGGATGTACCGCTGGATTCCCTGTTCGGATTCCCCAGGTTAACAGCATCCCAGTCCGGACCCCAACACAGCTTGCCTTGCGTCTCCCAACCCAGAGGCTGGTGGGTTTAAGGGAACCTTTGTCCTAAGTTCAGTGCCAGGTGATTTCTTTTGCTGAGCAAAAAGACGTGGACTACGACATGCCCAGGCGAGGGGTCGGTGACACGACACCCCCCCTCAACACACACACACACACACACACACACACTTTATGCTGGAGCCGAGTTATGAATGAAAAGTTTGTACTGCCAACGTGTTGCTTGAGGGGAGCAGTACTTAGTGGGGGTACCTTTGATGTTTCGTGGGGGGACTTCAGTTTCAAGTCTATACATCAGGATTCTGGGTTTTAAGAAAAGTTCCGGAGCCTGGGAGATGGGAAATAATTCAGTGTTTTTTAGGTATTGGAAGGAGGTTGATAAATCGTAAACTTATTAAACTGGATAATTAAATGCCTCGAGGGTGTCACAGGGGGGGACTAGGGGGAGCAGAGAACAGGGGGCGTTCCCTGAGTGCCTAGCGGGCAGCGTTTGGCATTGAAGCCATCGCCCACTTGTCCGCAGTGAGAGGTGTCAGAGGCCTGCCTGTGCGTTCTTGGTGTGATCGAAAGGAACTGAGCTGCTCCCCAGATCCGAGGCGAGGTTTGTCAGGAGAGGTGGCCTGCAGCGGGGAGCTGAGGACGCGGTTCAGGTGATATGGGTTTGGAAATTCTCTAGTGAGGCTCCTGCGCTCTAATTTCAGAAAGATGTGTCGCGTTTGTTTTCCTGCCGGGAGGTGTGTATAATCTCCTAAAAGGAACTTTTAGGTTAAGTAACCATAGCATTTTGAAATCTGTGAGAAATGAGCTATCTACATATATTGCCCTTCTGTGTATATTGTGGGTGTGTATACACATAATGATGTGTATGTGTATGAAAAACGTGGGAGTGGGGTAAGAAGGGCTTAAAAAGTTAAACTTAACTGGAAAAGAAACCGAAGAGTTAACGTTCTTCTCCCCAGAGGGTATAACAGTGCTTATAGAACTAAATACGTTTGGTGTGTTGAGGTTTCTCAAAAAGGGTAGGATTTAGGAATTACAGGTATTTAGAGTACATCAATGTTTTCAAATCTTGCAAGCATTACTAAAAGCTAGAAGAAGGGAGTAAGTACATAGAGAATTTATAGTAAAGAAAGAATAATTTAAATGATTTAGAAAGAAAACAATTTGACATTTGGAAAGGTCTGGATGTTATTTTCTGATGCACTGCAAATCTTTTAAATCCTGTAATTAATAACAGCACAGAATAAGTTGCAGTTAGTAAATGAGGACAATTAAAATATCATGTTTGGAAAAGATATCTTTTGAACTACTCTTTGGTTCTTTGGTGTTTATTATGGAAATTTTGATGACTGAAAACTTGTTGTTTAATGTATTTGCTTTTTACCACAAATAATTGGTCCTCCTTTTCCTTTTAAACCACTATTCCAGTTTGGACCAATTTACCCAAAAACCAAATCACTCATGTGCCTTCTGGAAAGCATTTCCATTTAAACTACTTAATAAGAATATTGTATTTCCAAAAGGACAAATAATTTAGTCAGTTGTAAAACTTTCTTGTAATTTATTTATTCATCCATTTTGTTTGAATGAGGCAAATCTCAAAAAGAGCTCATTTTCTTGGAATATGTCATTTTCTGTGTGGGGAAAAAGTGAATGTTTTCCTTTATGTTTCAGTCACAAACAGGTGCAGGTAGAGTGGGAATCCTCAGTCTGACCTTTGATAATTAGAAGGAGAGATGCTTTCCCAGCTCTCCTGATTTTGATCATCTTCACTCAGAATAGACAGGGCTAGATGCTGAGAGGATTTTGCAAAAGGAATTAGGAGATTTAAATGAAGTATCAGTTTATGGTTAGGAAGGAAGTATTCTCTTTCCTTTTTTTTTTTTAAACCTCAGTCTTCCTATTTCTTTCCCTCTGCAATTCAGCCTTTTGGTCTGGCCTTCACTGGAAAGTCAGACCAAACGCTCTTTGGCTACAGAGTGTTTGGTATATTAAACTGCCATCCTCAAAAAATAATGATGGCACTTCTGAAATTAAAAAGGTAATTTTATACAGTGTAACAGACTTTTAGGATTGAGTGTTTTATGACCACTATTTTGTCTATATTTCTGGTAGACAGTGTTGTTTTATGAAGTTACTGACAAATAATAATAATAATAATAATAATAACTTATTATATATATTTGGTGTATGTTTGGAATATATATGGATTTTTAGGAATTTTAAATTATAAAGCCAACTGATGGGATAAGTTGTTTAACCTACTAGTTTCGGTGATACACGTAATTCAGATTTGTATTAATATCAACATCTAAAGATGTTTTATGGCTGTATGGCTTTCATTTCTTTTCATTAAAATTATTTCTATTTTGAATTTGTTTAAATATTACAACATATAATACTGCAATTTACACCTGCTCAGCGGGGAAGGTGTAGGTTATTCTTAAATAGAGATATGGAGAAATAGCTAACAAGGAGAGTCATTTGAGAAGCATATGGACATCATAAAATCCTTCTGTATGTAGCATCTGCACCTTCTCATTAGTGAAATATTGTAGTTAAGGACATTTTTTATTACATTCAAGTGTGGCTTTTTATTTTTGCTTCGATATTTTAAAAAATGTAATTATATTAATGTTTAAATTGGTGGGGGGCTTTTATTGTTTGAAGCCCTTTCTTTTCAATAAAGATGTCATACTTAATTCTTACTGCACACATTTGCAGATAGGTACAATTGTTTCCTGGCTTGTTATTATAACTCTTAACCGTTCTCAGATATTCTTCAAAACATTTGAGAGGCACGTAGGAAGACATATTGTTCTCATTTTCAGAAGAAGGCAGCAGGTACCCTGATAGATCCAAGGTCACACACTAGTGAATCAGTGTGAAGGTGAGGGTAACATCTATATTTCTTGTATTCTGTTCACAATAACAAGCTGCTCCTGTGGCTATGTTGAACGATACTTTCAAAAATTTGTACACTCTTGGATTTTTAAGGTGCTTAGCTTTGTAGATATGCTGATCAGATTTTATATCTGCCAAGAGGGTCATAAGGGAAGGGGCCCTTACTGGTGTCTGCTGATGGGGGAGAACTGTGACCCCAGTAGCTAGTGCTAAAACACACATACACATCTCTGAGGGGTATTCATTCTTGCAGTCAATCCCTATGTCACACATCTCTCTGTCCCCACTGGCCCTACCTTATAAATCGCATACTATCCTTTTAATGGTCAAGGCTGCTTTGAATTTTATCAGCACCATCATCAAGCTTGAAGATCATCAGGCTACTAGTGAGAGCTCAAAATGTGATTTTTGAGAAGATAGAATATTGACTGAGGATCGTAATGGACCATCCACTCCAGAGCCAGCCAGTATCGATTAGAGATCATGTTTTTCTGGGTGTCAGGACACCCATCTTCTATTAGCTCTGCTTCTTTGGCTGAGCTTAAAGAACTCAAAAGTGAACAGAGGGTTTCTGCAATTATCTGGTTGTTTCTGTTCATGTATACATTGTATCTAGATAAATCATACTTAATAATAAAACAAAAGAAAAAAAAGAAAGGATAGCAGCTTGTTCTGTGGAGAACATACTCATGACTTTTTCTTAATTTTTTTCAAATTCCCTGTTTTTCAGATCTCACTGGAATTTTTCAAGGTAATTGCCCACATGATTTGTAACAGCCAAGACTTCTGATATTGTATTGTTAGATTCAGAAGTGGAATACATTATCCACGATGGACAAGAAAGCATTGTATTTTCATAGAAAAGAGTAATATGTAATGTTATGCAGGCTTTGTGTATTTGATGAAAATACTTTTGTCATTTTCTAATGAGGAGATGGTACCGGCTGTTCTCTACTTTATTAAGTTTTATTTATTTACTGGCCTTTCCTTAAATGTATGGTTTATAGGAGTTCATCCAAACATTGTTAAGTGTGAAATACTGAGAAAAGTTACTTTGCAAGTGTGGTTTGCCATTTACTGTAACAAATTACATTTAGAGCCTCAAAGAGAGGAAAACACCCATTTTTAATATTTTTTGCTGTACCAGGGAGAGTATAGCATGCTGTTGGTGAAACTGAAATGAGTTGAAATTGCTGGAAATGGTGGTTTGCTCCCATTTCTACAGAACCTATGATAAGATATGATTAGTGTGGACTAGTCTAATTTGAACAGAATAGTGATGAGTGGAATTTGAAATGGCCAGTAAAGGAAGGATAAGATTTGGTTCACTCAGATATCACTCATGATATTTGACAGCAAGTCATTGAAACCAACTTTAGTTAATTTAAGTATTAAATAAATGTTATGAGAGGATATTGACTCTATTTGTTTTCTGTTGCTCTGTAACACATTGCCACAACTTTTTAGCAGCTTGAAACAATGCACATTTATTACCTCATTTTCATTGCTAAGGAGTCCATATATGGCCCAGTCACATCCTGTGTTCAGGGATCTCAGCAGGTCTTGGTTAGGCCTGCTCTGCTGAGGTTCACTTAGGGTAAGATCTGCATCTAAACTTCCTTAGATTGTTGGGAGAATTCATCTCCTTGTGGTTGTAGGACTGAAGTCTAGTTTCTTGCTGATTATCAGTAAGGGACCACTCACAGATCTTAGAGGCTGCCTGCTGTTCTTGACCATGTGACCCTCTCATAGGCACTTTTATAACGTGGCAGCCTACTTTTCAAAGTCAGCAATGAAAAGTTGTTGCTACAGTACAAGACCATCTTTTATAATGAATGGGCATCACATATCACTTTTGTCATGTAACATAATCTAATCAAGACTGTGACATCCATCACCTTTGCCATATTTTATTGATTAGAAGCAAGTCAAATGTTCTCTCTCACTTTTGCACACCAGCTTCTGTAGTAGAAGGTGAGCTCTGTATTATAAGAGAAAGCATTTTTCATGTGTAACCACAGGGTTCAGTTGCTCATGGCCCCTAACGGATGGAGGACAAGTGTCTATTGCCAAAGGAAAGGACAAAAATGTGAGCTTAGTGAAATGTTGAAGTTTTTGACCAGGGTAGGCATGATGACCATCTGGAAACAGACTTGAACTGGATAGTAGCTGGAGTCATGAAATTCCAGAGGAAGAAAACTCTTGCAGGATTTAGGGGAATGGGGGTAGTGAGGTTTCATTTAGGGATGGTGGTGAGTGAGCGACAGGAGAGGCTAGGTAGCCAGAGACAGTTAGGGGGCTAAGTGACTAGACTCACCTAGGAAATTAGTAACCAGGATCACAGAAATCCCCCATGTGGAGAAATCCAGGAGATATTAAACAGAGAGGAGGCAAAACCTTGTTTGTGCTCATGATATTTATAAAAACACCTTGTTCCTTCTAAGTATAGACAGGATATTCTCATGATATTTACAAACCATGTTATTGACATGAACTTTACCAAGTTCCCTGGCCAATTTTCTATATAAGACCCACCATAAAAGCCATCAGCCCATAAGAGCCCTCAGTAGCAACCCATTGGGGACCCCTCTCACTCTAGAGAGGCTTTCTCTTTCCTTTTGGTTCTCACCTTCACTTAATAAACTTTCACTTCACTCTTTTGTCCACCAGATTCATTCTTCCACTTCTTAAGACAAGAACCCTGCAACAGTCATGGTAAAAAAGGGGTAGAAGCCTTTAAAAAGATGAGTCTCATTAACAAACATGTTATACTAGGCATTCACATAATTAGTTTTTAATATATTCCACATATGAAAGATTTTTAAAAAATATTTTATTTATTTATTGGACAGACAGAGATCACAAGTAGGCAGAGAGGCAGACAGAGAGCAGGCTCCCTGCTGAGCAGAGAGCCTGCTGCAGGGCTCCATCCCATGACCCTGGGATCACGACCTGAGCTGAAGGCAGAGGCTTTAACCCATTGAGCCACCCAGGTGCTCCACGTATGAAAGATTTTTAAAGGACTACTGCCACCAGTCCTTGTGTAAACCAATACTGTGATTTGGAGGTCCACAAATTGGCCTCCCCTTATTTTTCAGAGACCATCCCAGATCCAGCTACAATTGTGGCTCAATCTGTGGTGTAGGGGCAGGGGCGTCTACTGAACACTGCTCTAGCTCCAGGCAATTTGCAGGAGTTGTTTTATTTAATCTGCCTCCCATCTCTGGCAACTGAGTTTGTTTCTCCAGTTCTGCCTCCCTTGCTTCCCTCCCAAGGAAAAGGAGACTTTTTGAAAGTTTAAATACCTTGCTAAGGGTTCTTCACATATGGGTGGCACCAGGAATTGAATCTAATTCTGATTTCAAAGCCCATAGTCTCATCATACACATCCCCTACTCACAAGCAGTAAGTGAGGCTTCCAGGCGACAGGCTTGTTTTTCCCACTGAAGTGAATGTCGGCACTACAATTGCTTTTGGGTTCCTTCGTTCATCTTATGAGAACTGGATACTGGAGTATGAGGGTTAAAGGGAGGAGTGAGAGAGTGTGCTGTGTCGTGCCTTCTTTTTTCCCAGCAGGAAGTGCAGATTATAGGTCTGTCTTCCATCTAAAAGTAAGAATGTGGAGTGGAGGCTGTATATTTTTATTTCTACTTATCATTTTGGCAGAAATATAAAGCTCTGTGTCTCCTTTCTCTCCTATATGTAGATTTCTATTAAATTCAATTAGGAAACATGATGAATTCTCATTGCCTCTTTGGCCATAGGGTTCTTTCTATAGCTTTTTCAGTAGATGCCACTGTTTTGATCTACTTGAAAAGTCTATTGAGATATTCCTCCTTTGTTCTTCTATTACTCAGTCCCCCTTTCTACTCTGTGGTGCATCTGAATTCTATTCATAGATATTCTACTTTTTTCTCTTCTGTTTTATGTACTTAAATCTCTTCTTTAAATGGATCTAGTTCCATTGATCGCAATCATTTGCTCAGATCCCCTTGCTGCTCTCCTGCAAGATACAAGCTCAGTGTGGGACTCATCTGTATTCTGTTAATTTTGCAGAGTTGTACCCCACATCCCAGCGCAGTATGAGGAGGACTTTAAGATTTCCCTAGGCATTTAAGTCAAAATGTAAACATTTTAAACAGAATACCATGAAGCAGCACTGTGACTGGATTGTGTTAGGTCAGGTGCATACCTATGGACCACTCAGTGTGGCATTTTAGGGTAGGCTACTGTAACCTATTCCCCAACAAGTTACAGCTCAGGAAATCTTGAAATAAACTTTTGTTTTTTTTTGTATAGGACTTAGATGTTCTAATTTAGGCCAGTTTTGACCCTAAAAGCCCGAACCATTTAGCCTGGCACCAGGTGCTCTCAGAGTCTGGACCTAGCCCTATTTATTTATTGCCTTTTTGTTTTTTCATTCTTGTCACTCCTTGCTGTATGACTTTGAGGTTATTAGCCCTAAGCTTGGAACTTGCTAGTGACTTAGGTTTTAGATATTGAACAAGCAGCCTGACATGTAAAGAAAAGTCAAGATGTGAATGAGTGTGTGGGGGAGGAGAGAGGAGATGGGGAACAAACAGAAGCAATGCTTTCGTTTTTCAGTTCCAGCATCCCGTCATTCTTGAGGCCATTCTACCAATGATATTGTGGTTTTACATTATGTGAGCAAGGAGTTTTTCAGAAATTGAGCTTCTGTCTTTTGCAATTGAAATAGTACCAAATAGCACAAGTTTCTTTCAGTCTAGGATTCTCAATGCCTTTTTTTGAATCTGCTGCCTCCAGAACTATCAGTAGCCATCTCTTAGCCAAAATCAGAATGTTACTCCTCTGGAGTTGGATTTGGAAAAGTGTGCCCTTTTAGAGGGTGTACCTTCTCTGTGCTCCTCTTCTCCTTTACCCAGTTTCTGCCCCTACACTTTTGTGATGCTTCATCTGATTATTGTAGCTCACAATGATCTCATTCATCTCTGAATTCCTGTCGTAATTTAGGACTATGGCAGTGGTTTACACAGATGTAAAGTTGAGTTTTATCATTAATGGATTGGAAAAATCCATAATAATAAAAGGCTACTATGAGTAAAGCCGTGAAAGGAATTTGCATTTTTTGGTGCCCAGAACAGCATTTTTAATTTATACTTTTGAAATATAGTGTTATATTTAATACATGAAATGATATACAAATCTTATTGTGGTCTCTGCAATTCCTCTGTAGCCCACTAGAGATCTATAGCCTCTCATACCCAGATGGAAAGAAGGGAAGAAGAGATTTGGTTTCCTCATGAGCACCCTTCCAAATAAAACACCATAGGAAGAATGGTCTGATTTTAGCTAAGACTACTGGTCTATCCAGTATGAAGCTAAGTTATTCTTACTAAACATTTTATGTAAGTATGTAAGAACATGGAATACAGTGAAAACATTTTTACTTCTAGATTTCACAAATTTATAAAACTAAAACCAACGAGCCAACATTAAATATAAACGGCAGAATTGGTGAAATTAAAAGGAGTAACATTGCTTCTCCCTCTGCCACTCTCCCCCTGCTCATGCTCGCTCTCGCTCTGTCTCTCTCTCTCTCAAATAAATAAAATCTTTAAAAAAATGTGTATCCTTTTTTTTTTAAATGTGTAAAAATGTGTAGTCATATCCAGAGATCGCAGGAATGGAGAACAGATTGTGTAGAAACTACACACAGATAACATGTATGCATCACCTTCAAGAACCATGATGATTTTAACCACTATAGTGCAGGGACTTCTGGATGCCTTACTACCATGTGTTCTATAGTGACTCAGTTCATCCTCACCTTTTTTTTCCTCATTGGAATTTATTTGTTTAACAAGCTGTGTGTTGTTTTGCCTTCACCTAGTAACTGTATGATTGAAAATACCAATTGCAAATAGTGGAATGAAAACTCCATGGTGGTTATTTTGTCTTACAGATGCTTATTCAGAACTTAATTCCAATATATTTATATTTATTTTATACTTTTATATTGTCATCCCAGTGAAAACCCAAAATGGAAAAACAAAATTTCACATCTGACTTTTCAGTTTGAAATACATAGTTCAAACACTAATTGCCACTTAAAATATTTTGTCTTCCTCTGTGTTGTGTCATTAAATAGATTGTAAACCCTGTGAAGGCAGTGAGAACATGCTTACTGTTTTTTGTTTGTTTGTTTGTTTTATTCTACAGACCTAAGTGCATTTCTGTTAGTTGGGGCCTAAGAAGTGTTTGCTGATTGACCAGCTGTTATGTTGTTATTTTGTATGGCACTGTGAACTCCTAAGGGCAGGGACTATTTTTGTTTTAATCTGTGGATTCCAAATGCCTAGCACAGCAACTCTTATCGGAGAAATACTCAGTAAATGGTCTGAAAGAAAGAGCAGAGGAGTTATTGGCTTTTGTTTGTGTGTGTGTGCATGTGCATATTTTCTTTTCGATCTCACGCTTCATATACAAGGCACTTTTAATGCTTGTATAGGTCAGTGCTGTCTAATAGAATCTTCTTTGGTAGTGGAACTATTCTGTATCTGTGTTCTCCAATTGTCATAGTCACTAGGCACATGTGACCTTTGAACATCTGAAATGTAGTCAAGCTGAGAGCCTGAATTTACTTGTACTTAATTTTAATTATAAAATAGTGTCATATGATTGGTAGGCTGCTGAGATTCAGGTATAATGCCTCCATTCTTAAACTCTTTTGCCCACATCACCAACACTGCTACATTTTTTGGTTGTAATTAGATGTTGTTGGAAGTTGTTATTGGATGAATAAAATCAGTTATTTTATTTATTTATTTGAGTTATATTCCTTTAAACACACGACAATATATATTCCATCAGATTGGTTTCATTCTTTTCCCAAATGACCAACAACATCGCGTGTCATCCTTTCATTCATCCCATCATCTGATTTGGGTTTTTATCATATCCTTACTAGTGTAGAGGCCTGACACTGACTACTTTATAGGTAAGTTTTACATATATATATGTGTTTTTTACTTTCTTTTTTCTAATTGCCCAGGTTTCGTTGTGTTTGCTATTCTCATTGTTTTAAACCTTTTCTTTCCTAATAAGCCATTTAAACTTGGATTCTGTATTTGATCATCATTATTATCATCATTGTTTATAATGGTGTTTATAATATTCCGTATTTGATTTGACAGACTAATGTCTGCTGGTATTTTGATTTCAAATTTATGTATTCTCTTTTTTTAAGATTTATTAATTTGTTATTTTTTTAAATGTAGATTTTTCTTTTTTTAAGATTTTATTTATTTATTTGACAGGGATTACAGGTAGGCAGAGAGGCAGACAGAGAGAGAGGGGGAAGCAGACTCCACGCCAAGCAGAGAGCCCAATGTGGGGCTCGATCCCAGGGCCCTAAGATCATTACCTGAGCCAGAGGCAGAGGCTTAATCCACTGAGCCATCCAGGGGCCCCTGTTTATTTATTATTTTAAGAGAAAGAGAGAGAGTGTGTGTGCCTGTGTGCCCAAGCGTGCTTGCAGTAGGGGAGGGGCATAGGCAGAGGGAGAGAGAGAATCTCCAGGAGATTCCCCACTGAACACAGAGCCCAACTCAGGGCTTGATCCTGTGACCCTGAGATCCTGACCCCAGCTGAAATCAAAAGTCCGACACTTAACCCACAAGGCCACCTAGGTGCCCTACCACATTTACATATTCTTAAAAATGTCTCAGTTTTCCTTTTCTTCTATCAACTTTTTTACTTTTCATATCATTTTATCCTTTCTGGTAGAGAAGAAGAATGAAGTGGCATCATCCACACTTAAACTTATGATGATTCAATCCCTACGTAAGATACAATCCAAACCTAACAATTTTCACAGCTGGTATCAATTGCATGAAATCAATACACCAAAATATTCCTTTTAGAAAGATAGGAAATGCTTCCTTTAAGTGGCCAAGGTCTTTTATGCAAGTTGTAGAACTTCAAGAGGAAGACTTTGGTTAAAATTCATCACATATTTACTGAACCTCAGTAGTGGGTATATTCACATGTATTATCTCATTTAATTCTTTTGAGAATGCTGAATCTAGTGATATGTAATGGTAGAAACTAACTAGATAGAGACCAAATAGCAAATAAATTGATGTGAACTTTGCTGGCAAGCAGAAACACAAATTTTCCACTCATTCTCTACTGCTAAGATTTAATAGTTTTTTACATAGTAAAATTTGAATACAGACTTCAGTATGGCAACTTGCTTTTGTTCATTCTTTTAGTCTAAAGTATTAGTTCCCAAATTTCAATATGCATCAGAATTTCCTTTCAGGATTATATATCCAAAAGCCTGTAAACTATACTTTATGACTGAGTTAACTCCCTTTCCAAGGCAGTTTTGTCAATACAAAATTTTTACCTTGGAACTACTTTCCCCCTACTACCCAAAAGATGCATCTTGTTTGTATTTCTTTATTTCCACTTTCATTCCAGCACAGGGCTACTCACTGAGAGAACTTGTAGATTTGTTTTTAGATAAATGTCATATAATAAGAGAAAAACTCAGTAGCAATATACAGAATCTTATGCTCATGACTTGTGAATTGTGCTTTGGCCACATGATTGCTTTCATCTGCCTCTTAAGGGTGAGAAGGTAGCACTGCTTTGTTATCTTCTGCTCCAACTTGCTGATAAATCTTTTCCTAAAAATACCTAATTATGTGTATTATGCATTTTGTTCATTTTAGGCAGGTTGAGGGAACAAGGAAGAAAACTTTGTTTTGTGACTTGTGCTATAAATATATTTCTATTTATTTTTTATTTTTTTATTTCAAGGATTTTATTTATTTGACAGAGAAAGAGAATGCAAGCAGGAGGAGGGGCAGAGGAAGAGAAGAAGCAGGCTCCCAGCTGAGCAGGGACTTGATGTGGGGCTTGATCCCAGGACCTTGGGATCATGACCTGAGCCAAAGGCAGATGCTTTACCAGCTGAACCACCCAGGTGCCCCTATAAATGTATTTCTAATCTACTTATCTGTTTGACCCAAATTTTGACAGTTACCTCCATTAAAATATTTGATGAGTTTAGCATTGTAGAGAAACAATAATTATTTGCTTTTATTTATAAATTTCAACAAAAGCCGCTGTGAAACTGTATGAGCTAGCTTGTTTACTGAGGACACCTTTCTGGAGTTGCTACTTCTTTATGAAAACAAATGTAATAAACTTCTCCTAAATTGTATATTCAAAAGTATAATGCTAAGAATGGTCAAGCCAAATGAGAAAATGTAGACCAAATGGAATGGGATTTTAGAATGATGGTTACAGTTTTAATTTCTCTGGAATAGCACATCTGAAATGTTCTTGGAGAAAATAATAATTTTGAGTAGCTATTAGAAACACATTAAATTTTATTTCATATCCTATTTTTTTTACATATCTTATAAACTCACCACCACCTTAGTTTTGTTTAAACACCAAATAGTCTTTTAAAGAGATTACATAATAAAACCAAATCTTTTGTATTTCCTCATGTAGTTGCCATTTTAAGTGCTTTTCTTTTCTTTCATTCCTTCGTTTCCTTTTATGCTTTCATACCGTTTCCATCTGGTATCATCTTTCTTCTGCCTGGAGGTCTTCCTTTAATATTTCATGCGGCAAAGGTCTGCTACTAATGAATTCTTTCAGCTTTTGTATATTGGAAAATATCTTTATTTCACCTTCATTTTATAAGATTGTTGTTGGATATAGAATTCTAAATTGACAGTTTTTTCCTTTCAGACTTTAAAGATGTTACTCCACTGTTTTCCTACTTGCATTTTTTTTTTTTAAGGAGAAATATGCTGCTGTCCTTATTTTTATTTTATTTTTTTCCTCTTTATGTACAACATGTCCTTAAACATTTTCCCTTTTTCAATGGTTTTGAAAAATTTGATTATGGTGTGTTTGATTATGGTATTGCTTTCTTTGTGTTTCTTGTAATTTGGGATCATTGATCTTCTTGGATCTTTGGATTTATGATTTCTATCAAATTTGAAAGGAATGTAGTTATTATTTTCCCCCAAATTTGCTTGGTTCCCCTTGCCTTTCTACTCCCTTTCAGGAACTTCAATTACATATATATTAGGATCACTGGTGTTCTTTTTTTTTTTTTTAATTTTTTTTTTTTCTTCTCTGTGTATTTCATTTTTGGATAGTTCTTATTGTGTGTTTAAGTTCATTACTGGTAATCACATTTAGTGTGTGTGTTTTTATTAATCACATACATTAAAGTTTAGGTGTTTTAAAAATCTTCTGTGTCTCTTTTAAGCATATGGAATAGATTCATAATAACCGTTTTAATGACCTTGTCTACAAATTCTAACATTATTTTAGTTCTTGACCAGTTTTGTTGGGTTGATTCTTCTCCTTGTTAGGGTTATACTTTTCTTCTTGGTAATTTCTGATGGATACCAGACATTGTCAATTTTACCT
This sequence comes from Mustela nigripes, assembly GCF_022355385.1. Taxonomy (NCBI): domain Eukaryota; kingdom Metazoa; phylum Chordata; class Mammalia; order Carnivora; family Mustelidae; genus Mustela; species Mustela nigripes. The sequence goes on along the minus strand of NC_081560.1, from coordinate 56,562,193 downwards.
TGTACAGTGCAGGATATTTTTATATCCCTATAAATCTTCTTAAGCATTTTTTTTAATGGGATGCAGTTAGTTACTTGGAAAAAGTTTGATCCTTTCAGGTCTTGTTTAGCTTTAGCCCAATCCCTGTGAATTATAATGTTTTCCAGTCTTCCTGGTGGGAACAGGCACAATTTCCAGCCTTGAGTGAGTGCTTGGTACTGTTCCCTCTAGTCCTTTATGGTGGTTCTTTATCTGGCCATGTGTTGTTTCCCTTATAGTGCTGATAATGTATTTTGCCGAATAACTGAGAGTTATCTACAGATCTTTGGACATCTCTCCTGTTCAGCTTTCCTTCCTCTGGTACTTTGGAGATACCTAGCTGCTCTGATTGCCTTAGATTCTCAGATACATCTCTTCAGCTCAGGATTTGTGCTGGGCTCTGCCTTGTTTTTCCTTCCCTGAGCCATTTGTCATAGAGCTCATGTCATCAGTTTCCCATTTCTTAGGGTTTGCATTATGTTTCCTGTTTCTCAGGGATTATTGCCTGATATCCAGTGTATTGAAAAACTATTGTTTCATATATTTTGTACAGCTCTTTCATTTTTTGCAAGAAGAGTACATTTCCCATCTCTATTATTTTATCTTGATTAGAAGTATGTATCCTCCATTCATTTTTCTCTTCCATGTAAAATGTTGTTGGTCAAGATAATTTTGAAGGTGATTTAAGTATTGAATACTCACTTTAATGCAGTTTATTGTGGTATTCTTTTTTAATTTTCAGTAGATTCCAAACTTTCTATAATGAACACTTTGTGCTACATATTTTTAAAAATTAAGTATTAATAGTCATTTATGCCCCATATTATGCTTGATGATTTTAATCATTGCCCTAACTATTCAAAATTGTTCTTAAAGCAAGCCAGCCATAAATTAAGAAGTGAAATTGGTTGAGCATAGTAATTTACATACTTTTATGTGGATGAAAGATTTTACTATAGGGAAGTCCTGTGTCCTATGATCTTGTTTCTTAAGAAGGATTGAAGTCAGGTAGCTTTGTAGTAATATATTCTTGAATTTATAGATGTGAATGATCGTAAAACAACTAAAGTCACTGTCTTTTAAATTGTATTGCTTTTTATGGAGTTCCTTTTTATATTAGGAGAATCTATAGTTCAGGGGTAGCTTTTTAGAATGTTCACATATCAAGTAGTCATGAACTATGTGCTGGTGAACTATTTTATTTTTAGTTTTCTCTAGTATTTGAATGATAAAATATAACACTGTGAACTAATATGAGAATAGAGTGTCAAAATTCAGGAGCACATCTTGCTTTAGCGCAAGCATGTTGTTACTTCAAGCATTTTCTGGCAGTAAGGGCACAATTGACTGTGTTAATTTAAAAGAATCTTTGAGGTGGTATAGTTCCATATGCTGTAGGAATATGTCAATGATTTTTGTATTTTATAATTTGAGTTTTTAATGTAGTCTTTTGAAAGCTAGTTGTTAAGCATGGCAAGAAGACTAGAGTTGCTTTAGAATTCTTAGGAAAATAATTTTGTAAGAACAAATTAAAATTAACTTTAACTTTCTTCAGCACTGTCATAAATACCAGCACGCTGATGCCAAAATTGTGGCAATGTTACATTGCTCTGTTTCCAATATTTAAGCATAAAGGTTAGGCCAGATTTATATTCTCTTGTAAAATTGAACCAAAATATAAATTATTTATAGAATTTTAAGAACAGAATCTTAAAAAATTGAATACCGTTCTGTGGTGGAGACTGCTAGTTATCTCCAGTATCTACTTTCTCCATCTTCCTCAAATGCAGAGCTCCCGAATTTTTGCTGAGATCAGACCCCTACAGAATAAAGATGGTATTTCTCAGCTTCTCTTGCAGCAAAGAATTGTGCAATGTGGCAAAATTCTGGCCATAGGCAGTAAGCAGAAATGATCTGTATAACTTCCAGATGGGACATGAAAACACAGGGGTGTGCTCTGTCTTCCCTTCTTACTTGCTGGCATGTGGATATGGTGGTGTACTCTCTTAGACCATGATAAGAGGCCAGCATTCTAAGGATAGCAGAGCAACCAGATATTTTTTAAGGCTTTAAAGCCTGGAGCAATGGTGATGACTTCTTGAGGCAGAGCTGCTTAACAGGTTGGAACTTGATGTGAGTGAGGAATAAACTTTGCTCTTGTGTAAGCTGCTGTTAGTTTGCGTCTCTACAACACACAGGCAAAGCTATATATGCTGTTCTCACAATTCTTTTGTTTATAAGACATGTTAGTAGTTAATTTTTATAACTGTAAACTTGAGAGGAACAAAAGATCGTGCACCGTAGAGATAAAAAACTTCTTGGGCGCCTGGGTGTCTCAGTGGGTTAAGCCTCTGCCTTTGGCTCAGGTCATGATCTCAGAGTCCTGGGATCGAGTCCTGCATTGGGTGTTCTGCTCAGCAGCGAGCCTGCTTCCTCCTCTCTCTCTCTCTCTCTGCTTGCCTCTCTGCCTACTTGTGATCTATATCAGATAAATAAATAAAATCTAATAAAAAAAACCAAACAAAAGAAAAAACTTCTTCGTAGGACGTCATTAAAAAAAACTGGACTAGTATCTGTCAGCTGAAGAGTGCAACATAGTTAATGGTGACTCTTCTCTGAGAAATATAAGTAAAAATTTGAGGCACATAATTTTCATGCTGACTTTTGAAGAAAACAAGGTTTGAGAAGAGAGAGAAAACTAAATTGCTCACCAATTTTTTTTTCATTTTCCCATATTTTGTATTTCATAATTGTCAAATTCTTATTCCCTTTTCAGTCCCAGTGTGAAATGGCTCCCTGTGATATTTTTCACTGTTTACTACTTACTCCCTTTTTGGGAATCAATCATCGCTGAGCCTCTGGGATGTCAAACCCTTACAGTTTCCTCTCTGCCTCTGCCCTCTACTCAATCTCCTCTGTGGGATCTTCAGTCCACCCTTTCCCTGTGTATGTATGCTGATTCTTGGCTCACCATTCCTTTCACTTCGTGTTGGGGAGATCAAAAACTGTAACTCGTAGGCATGTTTTGTTGATATCACAGAATTGAAAAGACACATTGCGTTAATTGGCTGTATTTAAAAATCACGATATTTAATATGAAATCCAGATTTTGGCTTTTTTTGACCAAAGAGCAGATCTGACAATACTACATCTACGTTCCGCATAACATTGAGGACGGTGGAGCTGAGTGATAGCTGCTTTTTCTTAGATTAGGCGTGCTCTTTCCTTCTTGTTATGGTCTCCACTCCCCATTGCTTACGTCTTGTGTTTTATTTATTTTCATTACTTGCCTGATCTTTTAGGCATTGAAGTTTATGATACTCTTCTAACTGTGTAATTTAAATTTTAAGTTAATTGTTTTTAAAAGCAATTTCCTTGGGTGCCCGGATGCCTCAATTTGTTAAGCAGCTGCCTTCGGCTCAGGTCATAGGGCTCAGGTCATCTCAGGTCATACTCTCAGAGTCTGGGATTGAGCCCCCTTGGGTCAGGCGCCCTGCTTAGCAGGAGAGTCTGCTTTGCCCTCCCTCGCTCATGCTCTCCTCTCATTCTTTTTGTCTCATATACATAAATAAAATCTTAAAAAAAAAAAAGTGATTTTCCTTTCCTTCCTCTTCTTTTCTTCTTTTTTTTTTTTTAAAGATTTTATTTATTTATTTGACAGACAGAGATCGCAAGTAGGCAGAGAGGCAGGCAATGAGAGAGAGAGAGAGGGAAGCAGGCTTCCTGCGGAGCAGGGAGCCCGATGCAGGGCTCAATCCCAGGACCCTGAGATCATGACCCGAGCCGAAGGCAGCAGCCCAAACCACTGAGCCACCCAGGCGCCCCCTTCCTCTTCTTTTCAATTCCAATTCCTCCTCCCCATTGCTATCATTATTAACCTAATTAGACTTTCTTGTCTCACCTGGTTTATTTGCAGTAGATACCTAACTGACTTTGATGCCTCGTATTTTCCAAATTAATCATTCTCTGGACTGCTTCTAGAGTGACCTTTCTAAAATTAAAATTTCAGGGGTGCCTGGGTGGCTCAGTCGTTAAGCAGCTGCCTTTGGCTTAGGTTATGATCCCAGTGTCCTGGGATCCTGGGATCGAGCCCCACCTCAGGCTCCCTGCTCAACGGGAAGCCTGCTTCTTCCTCTCCCACTCCCCTTGCTTCTGTTCCCCCTCTCGTTGTTTCTCTGTCTCTCTTTCTCTCTCTCTCTCACTCGCTCTGTCAAATACATAAATAAAATCTTTAAAAAAATTAAATTAGAATTTCAGTATAACTCTACCCAACCTCAAGACTTTGAGTGGCTCACCTGACTTCTGGATGACTTCAGACTCCTTAGCATTGGTATGAATGTAAAATGGTTCAGCCACTTTGGAAAGCAGTCTGGTCGTTACTCACAAAGTTTAAAAAGTTACCATATCACACAGCACTTCCATTCCTAGATGTATGCCCGAGAGAATTAAAAGCGTATTTTTAGATGAAAGGTGTACATAAATGTTCATAGCCATTTTTAATAGTCAAATAGTGAAAACAACCCAAATGTCTACCAGCTAATGAGTAAACAAAATATGGTATATGCACACAACGGAATAATCCTGGGCCATGAAAAAAGAATAAAGTACTCATGGATGAACCTTGAAAATATTAGGATGGGTGGAAGAATCCTGCCTTATAGCATCTTTTGTAAGGTCACATATTGTATAATTCCATTTGAAATATCAGGATGAGAATACAGTATTGGTTGTCGGAGTTGGGAGAGGGGAAATGGGATGTGACTACTAAAGCATAGGTTTCTTCTAGGGGTTGATGAAGATGTTCTGGAATTACAGAGGGTTGATGGTTGTACAGCTGATGGTTGTACATACATAAACTAAAAAAATCATTGATATGCACAGGTTAAAAGGGTGAATGCTATGATATGTGAATTATACCTCAAAAAATAAATCAGGGTCTGTAACACTTTTGCTGGTGTTTCCAGTCTCATTTCCTGGTACTTTTGTCTTCTCAAATACCCCACCTGCCTCTTTTCTCCCTCGTGCAGGTGTTCTAATCTACTAACTTCTAAGAGTGCCATGCTGTCTTTCAGTGATATCCATTTACACATTTCTGCCAGAAGAATCCTACCCCTCTTCCCTCTCTCAACCCATCTAGAGAATTTCTGATTTTCCTTCCAGCTTTAGCTCAGATCTCATCTTCCCTGGAGTTTCTTACACACCATTGCTGGTGGATTACTTATGACGGGCATTTGATAGATCTTCCAGAGCCAACCAGGAGCACCCCAAAGTGAAAAGAGATTAAGTGTGATGAATTTTTATTATTAATTTCACCGTGCACTTAAGTGTTCATGTTTTGTAGTTTTTAATTTTAATTTCAAATAAAATATGGTAAGCTAGGTGTGGGGAACCATATTTTATTTTACAAAATTTTAAAAAAGATTTTATTTATTTGTCAGAGAGAGAGAGAGAGAGCACAAGCAGGCAGAGGTGGGGAGAGAAGCAGGTTCTCTGCTGAGCAAGGAGCCAGATGTGGGACTCGATCCTAGGACCCTGGGATCATGACCGGAGCTGAAGGCAGCAACTTAACTGACTGAGCCACCCAGGCGTCCCAGGGAACCATATTTTAAAGCAAACATCTTGTAAGAGTCTTATTCCAGTTTTGCTCCCTCCACACCTCATTCCTCCTGCCCTATGCAGATTAGGTGCTTTTCCTTTGTGACCCCACGCACCCTTAGCATCTGCTGTCATCCTGAATGGTAATGATTCATTTTTCTGCCTCACCAGCTAGACTGCAGACTCCTTGGGGAGAACTGTGTGTCTTTTGTTTTTCTGTGTTTACAAGTAAATCCTCAGAATTCTCCATAGAAAGTGTTTGGCAAATTTTGAACAAATGAATGGACATACTAAGTGACATCAAATGTAGGCATATGGGAGGAATAGCTTATATTTGATTTAATGAAAATCAGGGATCTGTGGGCTGTTTAAGAAAGGCTGTGTAATTAGATGTCTTCATTAAAACAACCTGATGTCTCTTCTCCCTGCCCCTCAGCCTTTAAAAAGTTGTTTGAAAAAGAGTAGATTAATAGAATGTGAGAATTTTTACTTTTCTTAGCCTATACACCTGAGGAGGGTGTTAGATAGAAGGCCTAAAGTGGGTATTAAAATGGCACTTTGCTCAACAGATTTTTAAAGTGTCTTCTGTACTTTTCAAAGCAATCTTCTTTCCTTTTCATGTCAGAAAATTAATAAGTTCAAGTTCACGTACCAACATTAACTTCCAGTTTGGATTTTTTTTTTTTTAAACTGTGCAGTGGCAAATAGTGTCTGGTTAATGTTTCCTCTTTGAAAAATGTGATTATACTATATTATTTATATGTGATTCCTGACTTTTTTACCCTTGGTTTTTGAAACTACAAATACTTTACCATCCTACCGTATTTCATTTCCCAGAATCAGACTAAGACAAAAGACTGGAGAGCAGGTTGTTTGATTTAGGAGGCAAAGAATGCTGTCAGTAAAGGATGTGTATTAAGCCAGCTACCATTTTGGGTAAGTGAAGCTTTATTCTTTTGGGCAGGCTACAAGAAGGTATCCTTTAGAATTGTCTACCCAAAAAGCAAGAGAGCTTCTTGGGTATTACACCTTAGAACCAGTTACTTCTTAGTTGAAGGCTGCTTCCCACCTGCCACAGAGATCCAGAGAAAACCCTCAGGTGACGAAATACTAGTGTTGGCAATTGAAAATGTGTGGGCGTACATTTGAGTAGTAATGGCCATGGGATGTGGCAGGGGAGTGGGGTGGGCATCAACAGTATCTGCTATATATGCAGATGGTACACCATAGCAAGAGGAGCATTAAAGTGTGAAAAATATCAAAATTTAAGTTAGCCTTACTCAGGCCCTTACCTAGCCCTCTGTTAAGTACCTACTATATGCTAAATACTGTTCTGAGGTATACTGATTTGCTTATTGAGCTCCTTCACTTTTTTTAAGATTTTTTTTTTTTTTTTTTTTTTGATAGAGAGAGATCACAAGTAGGCACAGAGGCAGGCAGAGAGAGAGGGGAAAGCAGGCTCCCCGCTGAGCAGAGAGCCCGATTTGGGGCTCCATCCCAGGACCCTGAGATCATGACCTGAGCCAAAGGCAGAGGCTTAAACCACTAAGCTACCCAGGCGCCCTGAGCCCCTTCACTTTTAAAAACTCAGGTTCTTTGGGGCACCTGGGTGGCTCAGTGGTTAAGTGTCTGCCTTCAGCTGGGGTCATGATCCCAGCATCCTGGGATTAAGCCTAGCGTTGAGCTCTCTGCTCCGAGGGGAGCCTGCTTCTCCCTCTCCCGCTTGCTTCCGCTGCTTGTATTCCCTCTCTCATGGTCTCTCTTCCTCTCTGTCAAATAAATAACAAACAAAAACAAACTCAGGTTCTTCATTTATAAGATAACTTACTTTCTTCCTTTACAAGTTGAGACACAGAGGGATCATATTCTCAAAAATACTTTGAAATGTTTAAAGCAGGATTTCAAATTTGTTATTATGGTTTTTACACAAATGTACCCCGATAAAGCAGTAAAAATGAGGTTAGACTGTTAACTTGTCTGTTATCAGCGATACGTTAACCAGACAAACGCTTTTTTTTCCCCTGAGGTTGTGCAAATCTGGCCTCTATGAGCAGTTTGTACAAGATAGTAAATTTATAAGGTCCATGAAAGGAATAATGTACCACGGGGATGGCTATTTTTAGTCAGTTGGCAGTGAAGGCATCCCAGGGAAAGTAGATAAATTGAACCTTAAAGTAATAGGTACGAATTAGCTCTGTTGAAATAGGAATTTATGAAGGGACAGTGTGTTCCAGGAGAGCTTTTGGTAAGTTCAAGGGGCAGTGCAGGTAAGAACCCAGCCAGTGTCCAGGTTAAGCTTTTGGGCCCATCGGCTGGGTGTGACAGGGTGACATTCTGTCTCCACTTCTAACTAGCTGGGTGGTATCTGACCAGTTATAAAATTTCTTAGCTTTTCTTTCCTTGAGTATAAATTGGGGATCCTAGTACTATCTACACTTTAAGACTGTTATAAGGATATGTTGTAAAGATCCATAGGATAACTATGTAGGGCAGTTAGAATAAATTCCCAGTAACTTCATCTGTAGCTCTGGGTATAAGTAGAGTTTCAGATTACAAGGCATACTGCCTAAAGATGCACCTGGTCCCATGCAACAGACTTCTCAAAGTATATGGAACATTAATCCTACAACATCTGCAAGAAAAAAAGATCATGGAGTTAAAAGAATTTGAAAAGCCATATGTACCATTGATGGATATCATGGAGAGTCATATCAAGATATTAACATCTCTGAAAAGTCTAGGAGTAAATAAATCTTCTTGACTTTGTTTAATATGGTGCATTAAATTTCTTTAATCACCAGTTTCTATTAGATAACTATTCACATTGGATATTCTTCGGGAGATGTTAATTTGAAGAGCTTCGAAGTGGATCGAGCAAGTTACCAATAATTATACATCTACATTAATATTGTCTATCAAAGAAATCATCTTAAGGATTTGTAAATGTCTTTAAGTAATATGATCTTTACTCAAAGTATTTTTTGAGATTCTCTGTAGATATGCCTCTGAGCCAATTTATTAGTCCCCTCACATCAATCATTATGTGATCTTTTACATATTTCATTCCTCATTCTCTACAGAGAATTGTATCACTTGTGCTGTGATTCCTCCTAGGCCTCAGATCTGTTCAGAATGATATTTTTTTGGCCTCACTTGAGATAATTTAAAGAACATTCCCCAGACAATTCTAAGTCGACTTCCAGAAATACTTGGAGTAGTGCCACCATCATTAAACTAAGTGGATAACTTTCAAGGTGACTGGTTTTAAAAAGGGACGGCCTCTCTTAGATGTGCATTTTCTCTGCAGAATAAATGACTTGTCATTTTATAGTCCTACAAGGAGTGCTAAGTTCCTACTATGTGCTTTTCTCTGTGGTCATTATAGTCAACTTGGGGCGAGTGTTCATTGTCTAGTTCAGGAGAAATAAATATTCCAAAGTAATCACTATAGAAGGTCATAAATATAGTCATAGAAAGATCAGAGTGTTATGAGAGGAGAGAGGGAGGGGGTCTTCCTTGGCGGTGGTCAAAAAAAGCTTCCCAGTAGCAAAGATGCTTACAAAGAGCATTGACCACCATGTGAACAATTGAGAAAAGGATATTCCAGGCTGAAAGTCAAAGTACAGAGACCTAGGGATGTGAAACAGGGTGGGGGAACTACAGCCATTGGGGTGCAAGTGGAGTGTAGGCTCCTTCTGGGGAAGTGGAAGATGATGAGCCTGGGAAACCAGAAGAGGTCTTGACCATAAATGGCTTTGTAAGTGCTGGGGGATGGAGTTTGGAGTTTATCCTCTAGCTGGTAGATCACCACTGACAGATTACTAAACAGAGATGACCGTAGTCCTCATTTTAAAGAGATTGTTTTGATAGCAGTATACACTTGAGTTGGAATAAGGAAACACAGGAGGCAAGGAGCTGGGGAGGCTACTGTAGTGGTCCACGCAAGAGGGAGTCTAAGCTTTGAAGTGTATTGAGGAGATGGGAAAGCAGATTGTTATGAAGGAGTTGATAAGAATAAGGGGAAGGGCAAGTCTGGCATACTTTTAGATGGGGCAGTGTTGGATATTGGCACCATTTGGTATGATTGGGATTCAGAAGGGACACGCGTTTTGTGGGACATTTACTGAGTTCTGTTTTGTACTTGTTGAGTTTGAGATACTTGCTTCAATTTATAACTCTATTAACTACTTTATGCTAGATAACGTGTTAGGCTCTGAGGATACAGCAAGAACAGACTCATAATGTTTCATGTGCCTGCGAAGCTTACAGCCTACTGGGAGAGACTGACATAAACAAATAATTATCCAACTAATTACTCAATTAGTAAGTAAATAAGAAGGGGACCTAACTCATACGGCATTGTGCAGTCCATTCTGATATTTAGCAGAACAGTCTGGTCTACTAAGTGATAGAGATTTGAGGTCATTGGTAAATTGTTGCTTAACTAAAACCATTAGTGAGGCTGGATTTGCAAAATGAACGAGAAGGACTGAGGTTAGAATAACATGAACATTTACAGAGAATGGTGCATGAAATAAATTCTAAGATGAATTTAGAAAAGCATGACAGAGTAGTTGAAAGGTGTGTGGAAAGGGTTAATGCGACAGAGAGATCTAATAACAGGTCTACAAAATTTCCAGTGGACTAGTAACTGTAAGTCCATGTTGTCTCTAGCAAGAGCCGATACAGTAGAGTGGTAGGTGTTTAAGCCATATATTCATGCAGTGGTGACCTGGAGCTGGCTTAGGGATTTGTGAGAGTCAGATTGTTAAATTTTCAGCAATTGTGCAAGCTGGTTGTTAAACATAGCCATAGCTGTTATCTGAATTATGTATACTTATAATTAAATAAATTATATGTATACTTATAATTAAATAAATCACATTAAGATAAATATTACATTCAAAATCCACCCTACCTGCTTGTTTTACTACATTTTCTTAAGATTATTTATATCTATTTTATCTGGATAATGGATGCACCATATAATGTTCTGCTCCTGCATATCTCTTCTGGAGTCTGTGTTCATTGACTTCACTTTGGTGTCTTGAAATTTGCCACAGTGAAGGTATTTATATCATAGAAATTGGCAAAGTTGCAAATGTGAGAATTTGTTTTCTGTTGTCTAGATTTAAAGGGATATATATATTGTTGATAATACAGCCTATACTCAAAAGTATTCTTTTGAGTAGGGGCGCTTGTGTGGCTCAGTGGTTTAAGCCTATGCCTTCGGCTCGGGTCATGATCTCAGGGTCCTGGGATTGAGCCCTGCATCAGGCTCTCTGCTTGGTGGGGAACCTGCTTCCCTCTCTCTCTCTGCCTGCCTCTCTGCCTACTTGTTATCTCTCTGTCAAATAAATGAGTAAACTATTTTAAAAAAAGTATGTTGGATATGTAGCAATTGCATTATAAATGGCACAAAAAGTTGAAGAAATATTCTTCCAAATATTCTCCAAATACATAAAATATTATCCAGCTCAGTAGAGAAGTTTCTCCCATTTTTGATGAGCAAGAGCAGTTCTGACATACATATTCATTGTTTAACTTTCATCTCGTTTATGAATGTAAAAGAAAATAAAAACCAACACTCATGTCAGAACATATCAGATTTGATAAATATCAATGAAAGCATTTTACAAGAAACCAGTTGGAAAAAAAGAGAAACCATTTGGTTCTATATATTTGAAGGTAAAGACTATTGTATTTTTTATTATGTATAATTGCATGTTATATCTTTTATACTAGTAAGATTTATAATAAACACACATATATATACACACACACAAACACATATACATATTTATTTTTAGGAGAACCAATTGCTAAATATTTATCAACACACAATGGTTGTATATACAGAATATTTGGAAACAAGTGGGATCTGCTCTTTTGAAAAGCATGGCAGAGAAGGGATGTTCTTTAGTTACTAGGTTATAGGTAGCCAGAAGACATTCGCAGGTTTGGGCTTTTTTTTTGTTTGTTTGTGTTTTTATTTGAATGGATTTATAGTCTTAATGAAAGGAGCCAGTAGAGAGGGAAGATTGGTGGTACAGAAGAAGGTAGAAGTCACTGTTGGAAGAAGGTGACAAAAAATGGTAGGAAATGAAATAGAGAGCATTGTGGGAAAATATACCTTGAACACAGGAAGGAGCTCTATTCTTGTAAGAATGAGGAATAATAACGTAAGATGAAAAATTCAACTACAGGTACATTAAAATCATTTACATCAGTGAATTGTAATTTAAGAAGTGGGAAGGATGAGCTCAAGGAAAGTCAGAATCAGTTAATTTATGAATAAATTGTAGAATGAGAGGTGAGTACTGTGATTGACGAGGGAAGATTTTAATGTTGACTTAATCTCTGAAATATTGTGTTGTATTTTAGCCTGCTTTTTAGGTGGATATATTTAAATAAAAAAAGTCAATTTAAAGGGATCGCATGCGTTTAAATGGCAAGTATTATTGCTTTACTTAGCTGTGCAATGTGATGCTACATTTCCATGGACACGGGTTGAGTTTCTACAAGATGATCAGAAATGGGGTACAATTTGAGGTTGACTAAGCTGCATTCATTGCGTGCATGGATAGTTTGAACACAAGGTAAAATGTTATCCAGACTGCTGAAGAAAACAAGTCTTATTTTGGAACATGACTTTCTTCAGCATTATAATTTATGACTTTTTCACTTGGATTCTTCCTTTTAACACACTCATATTTATATATATACTTCAATCAAAGAGAGGCATAACATTTTGCTTATCCTGTCTCAGTTCCATTAGTTTTTCATTATTAGTATCAATAGCCCCATTTTTCTTTGAATTGAAATATGGTAAAATAAAGAACTGTTTTATGCTTGCATAGTAGTTTCACATTTCAGGTCTGTTCTCTATTTTTCAAATATAAATTAAATAATTAGTCTAAGTATTCAGAGAAACTGATGAGGCTAAATACGGATATTGGTATTGAAAATACATGCAGCTAGCCACCTAGTTGCCATTATAGCTTCCATCTTTGAGTCTGACGCTGCATTACCTCCTTTGCAATCTAATAGCGCCTCACCCATCTGGCTGAGAATCTTGAGGTCTTAGCCTTAATATTTGGAAGAATAATGCTTCTCTCTGTATTTCTGTTGTTAAACACTGTCGTGGCCCTGCTCAGACAGCTGGTTCTTGTGTTTGTTGATTGATGACGGGTGCATGCCACCTCCGCTGGTCTAAATCTCATATTCCTGCTCCAGGTAGAGAAAGGGGGAGGGGCAGGATAGGGACAGTGCCAGGCATTTGGTGTCTTGTTTAGTCACGAAAGCAAAAGCTTTAGAGAATCTTAGTACTTCTTAGCAGTGGTCTGCTTATACCTCATTGGCCGCTCCTAGCTACAGAGGAGTTTGAAAAGTGATTATGTAGCTTCCCAACATCTGTAGCCAGAGACAGCAAAGAATAAAGAGAGAATGGCTCACAAGAGAAAATGGCTTTGGTTAGCCAATTAATGTGTTTGCTCAAAGGGAGGATCTCAAGCCCTGTGTAGCTCCAGCCTTTGCACTTCAGTTTCTTAACAATTTAAGCCTGTCTTATCTGGAAGGCAGCCTTTTTAGTCTCCTTACCTACTAGCCTAGGAGAAATTTCTTGCCCCCATCTAGACTTTACTTTTAATAGGTAAGTAAAGCCTTCAGGCAGCCCTTTGTGGAGGAGACGGTCCACTCTTCAATGTCAGTCTGGACAGAGCAGTCCAAGAGCTGAGATGCAATCCTGGACTTGAAAGAGGACCAGTGTTAACAGGCTGTCTGTTCCAAGCGTGGCTGCTGGGAAGGCTCCCGTGAAAAAGACCAGCACAGAGAAAAGTAATCTGAGAATCTGCCTGATAATACTTTTTGTATCAGAATGCTTTAAACAAGTATAACTACACACATTACTTGGCCGTTTTCTGGTTTTAGTGAGACCGTACATCAAGCCTTCTTTGAAATATGTTAGTTTCTTTCTTTGCAGCTAAAAAATGTTAGAAAAGAGTGAAATTTAAGTAAACTGTTCGTGGACGACAGGGGAGCCCTGAGAATGGATCTAAAGGGAATTTATTTCTAAAATCCCTGCCTAGATCAATCTTGCACTATTCATACCTGCAAAAATATTTCTGGCCCTCTAGGCATAGAATCATTCTTTGTTTTGGATTTATGAGAATAATTATTGAATGACAAAAAATTTGCAGTGCATGTAAATGAAAAGCCAATTATTAAATTATTTGCATAATTAAATTCTACCATGAAGATATAACGAGGTATGTATTTTTTTCTGAGATCTAATTGTATTCCAGTATTGGGCTAAGCAATTCACATATATTGTTATTTTATATTCTTGTAGTTACTATGATTTTCCCCTTTTGAAGAATCTGACGCTCACAGAGGTTAAGTTACTTGCCTAAGATTTCCTTGCCAGTAATTCATAGCAGCTGTGATTTAAAACCAGGCACTTTGCCATACCTGCCAGGTGTGGATCTGTGCTCTTAATAATAACAACATTAGGCATTATGCCAAAGATTTTATAGTCATTTCATCTATTATTCATTAAAATCCTAGACGTTGGTACTATTATAATCATCCCTCTTTTACAGCTGAGAACGCTGAGGATTAGATTGAGTAGCTATTTGAGTTTCTTGTAGTTTCCAAGTCATGGCTTCCAACTCAGGCAGTTTAACCTGACTCCACACGGACCCTAAGCTACTTCTCTGTACCGTGTGCTTGTCCTTAGTCCCATGTTTGACTTGTGTCTATAGGGTTTTTTAATATATAAAATATAATGTTTATTTCTAAAGTGAAAATTTCATCCAGATGATACATCTAAAGCTTGCTCATGGTTCCCTGTGATTTCATGCTGAGACACTCTTCTCCACAAGATCAAATTCGGTAGCTATTTTTCGGGTGGACGCTTATGAAAATTTAACATGGATTGCTTTGTGTCTGGCACATATGGTTAGTTCACTTTCTTTTTTTTTTTAATACTTTATTTATTTATTTGGCAGAGAGAGATCACAAGTAGGCAGAGAGGTAGGTAGAGAGAGGAAGGGAAGCAGGCTCCCTGCTGAGCAGAGAGCCCCAATGCGGGGCTCAATCCCAGGACCCTGAGATCATGACCTGAGCTGAAGGCAGAGGCTTTAACCCACTGAGCCACCCAGGCGCCCGGTTAGTTCATTTTCTTAAGGCAAGGTGGGCAAATTTTTCTTTATCCAAATTAACCAAATTTATATTAGAAAAATTTCAGGCTGAGAAAATCTGACAAAAATTCAGCAATAATGAGAGATTATACTTGACTGGAAAAGTTATCTCTTACGTTGCTTGCTGATATTTTATAAGGGAAAAGTGATCATTTTGATCCTTTAAATACCACTTTGCTTAAAGGATATTGATAGTAATATAAACTCCCTTTTACTTTGAATTGTGATTGGAAAGAAAGTGTGATTGTTACTCAGTCTCAAAAAATAAGTTACTTCCTTACAGAAAATATTTAGATGAAATTATAGTTCATTCTAGACCAGTGGTGCTTTGGTTTTAGTTCAAGTGTATATATAACAAAATATAATAAAAATGTGTTACATGGGAAGAAAACAACTCTGTATAATTCCAGGCACATTTCATCACCTAACTTCCTTTCACCCAAATTCAGTGCTATGTTTTATAGTGATTGACTCACAGGGGAAAGATCTATGATTTCTATCTTGCTGCATGACCTTGGGAAAAGCTGGATTAAATGTATGAAAGGATATTACAGACATTGACTCAGACTAAATAAATGTGCTAAATTTGATAAAGTGAGTGGGAAATTTTTCTCACCACATGGAACCACTAATGAGCTTGGGAAGTAAACATGGTTAAGTAGACATAGTTGCCTTTTTATTATAATAATTCTAAGTTGGCTCATTAGCATGAATATCATTTCAATGAATTTCACATTTGTAGCTTAGTCCTCACCAAAAAAATAACAAACAAATAAACAAAACCCCCACACAAACCAAATGAAAACAAAATGTCTCCAGATGAGACAGGTGTTGTGGGTTGACTTGTGTTACCCAAAAACAATATATTCAAGTCCTAACCCCCGGAACCTGTGATTGTGACATTATTTGGAAAAAGGGTTTTTGTGGTTAGAATCAAGATAAGATGAGGTCATATTGGAGTAGGGCAAGCCATTAATCCAGTCTGACCACTGCCCTTACAATAAGAGGAGAACAGAGACACAGGAAGAAGGCAATATAATATGACAGTCAAGGCCGAGATGGGAGTGATACAGCCACAAGCCAAGGGATGCTGAGGATAGCCAGCACCACCAGAAGCTAAGAAGAGGCCAGGAAGGATTCTACTGAGTCTCGGAGGGAGTATGGCCTTGCTGACGCCTTGATTTCAGACTTCTAGCCTCTGGAACAGTGAGAGATAAATATCTGTTGCTTTAAGCGACCTGGTAGTTAGAGCAGCTCTCGGAAACTACCACTAGAGGAGAGAACGAAAGACTGAGGGCGAGCCCACAATAGTGCTCTGTGGACTTGCTCTTTCCCCTATTCCATGTTTTCATCCACTTCAGAACATGAGAAAACTGGGTTCTTTTTCTACCTCCACTGCATTCCTTTGCAACATCACTTAATCTATTTGGGTTGCGCTGGCTATGTGGGTGCAGTCAAGATTTTGCTCTGTTCTGAGTAACAATCATGTCCAACATTTATGGGACACCCCTAGGCCAGCCCACTGCTAAATGTGTATTACTTCATTTACTCATCATAAGAAACCTACGAGGAGCATCCTTTTATTATCCCTACTTTACAAATGACCCAGATAATGACATGTCTCTGCGACTTCACACTTTTTTCTTGATTTGTCCCTTCAGACACTTATACGTGGGAATCAGGGCTGCAGTACTGTTGGTATTTATGTTTCCGACATGGAAAAAGTAACCACCGATACCTAAGGGAGTGAAAGCCGTTGCAAAGAGTTGTTATGTCAACATGGTGCTTTCACTTTGGCCATGTCACAGTTTCCTCTTGTGCAGAACAGAGGGTTCCTGTTTTCTTCTTTGTTATACTTTAATCCCTTTTTTATATTGAAAATGATTTTAATATAGTTTCTTTATTTTCTAGCTGGAAATTGTTATTGGATCTGTTTCAACATGGGCTGTGATGGGGCAGTTAGTAATATAGTTGTCATTATTGATGTTCACTGTGGGCGAGGCGCTGTATGAGGTACAGCAGCCTATGAGACCGATGATACTAGGGCACAGCTTAAGGATGAAGGCTCACAAATAGTAACCAGGTCAAAATTACTAGTGCCAAGTCCTTGTTTATTTTTCTGCCAGACTTTGTTTTGCATATTCTTGTTAGAGAGGGCCCTTAACACAGTGATATAGATTAATTCATCAGATTAATGATTGATTTGGAAGCTATGTATCTGGGTTCTAAGAGGATAGTGACCAACATAGGTAATTATGGGAATTCTGGAAGCATCTGAAATATGCTGTACTAAATAGAGAGTTCAGACTTGGAATGGGGCACACCATGAGGACCACAGGTGCGTCAGCATGGGGATACCAAAGATGAACTTGTTTTCCTTCAGAGTATTTTATCTAAAGCTACTCTAGAATTAGACTAATTTATCCTTAATTACCGTAATTAGGGCCAGCAAAAACTAATGTTTCTTGTTTTAATTTTTCATTGCTTATATTCTCCTATTCAGGAACACAGTAACAAACTCTACAATCTATCCCTAACAAGGACCTTTTAGTAAATGCTAGGTTACAACCCTGTAATAGAAAAGAAGTTCTGTTTGAAATCAGAGTGCATAATAAGTCCATTTCATGCCATTTCCTTGGAAGGCATAGACATCGTGTTGCATGCTTCTAATACTAAAAATTCTTAGAAAATACAGCAAGCAGTAGTGTTTGAGTAGGTCTTAGAGGCAAAACTGATCTGACCAAGCAATGTACATTGGTTAAGTGAAATATGAAAGACTTTCTGTTCTGTTCCAGCTGAGGATATTTGCCATAGAAAATGTTTGTTATGGCCCACTAGAGAGATTGAAGCTACCCGTTTCTTGCTACCCAAACTTGTCTTGGTTAAATTTGTCTTGTGTCTTCTAGACCCTAGAGAATTGTCTGTCTCCTGAAGAACTGGGCACAATACAGTGAAGGAGACAGGAAGAGAGTTTGAGGAGCCAAGCTAGTTTACCGAAAGGAATTAGTGGGAAAATGCACTTGGACGGTGAATAGATCCTGGAAAGTCTGACTTGAATTTGGATTTTCCCTAAATGCCTGTCATGGTGAAATGAAATATCTGTTGAACTAGGAGTAAATGTGTCAGTATTTTGGTCACAACTCTGCTACAGATTAACACTGGGACTGCGAAGTCATGCTTTGCGGCACTCTTTTTTTTAAATGTCAGACTGTAGGTTTTTTTAGATTCCCTTTAACTTCCTTCAAATTCCTTTCCTTCCTACAAAAGATGACCATAGGTGTCATACTGAAAGTACATTTCATTCAGGTGCTGATCCAACTCCTGGATGTTTACTGTGGTCTTGCCATGCTTCCCATCCTTGCCACCAGAGAAAATGTTCACTGGTAATATTTAGGAAGTTTGAAATGTGGATGATACTTCCATTTTTATCTGGAAACCAGTATCTAATGGGTAACAGTGATGACAACTCTTACAAATGAGATATAAACATTTATCATCAGCCAGATAACTCCACGGTATTCCACAGGGGAAGGTTTTGCCCCTCAGGTACGCTTGACCATGTGAACAGAAGGGAGGAGAGCTGCTGGCATCGAGTGGGTAGAAGCCAGGGATGTTGCTAAATTCCCTGTAATCCCCGGGACAGCCCCCACCCAGAGTTCTCCGGCTTACGATGCTGGAAGTGCCGAGGCTGAGAAACTGTGCTTTATAGGCAGTGGCTTACTGAATTTGTGTACATGGTGATCAGAGAAGATGCTAAGATCCTCTTACTCCCGACGTTTAAAAAGGTTAAGTCAGTTTTTCGGTGTTAAATGGTTCATTAGAGGCAGAGCCAGCGTCCCTATCTCAGCCTCTAAAGCCTGCTCCTTTTAAACTAAGAAATGGTCCCTAAGCCCAAACCTTTTTCTTCCCCTACATGGGGAAGCTTCCTTCTCCTCAGTTTTAAATCTTCTGTATGAGATTTTCTGTCCTTCACCCAGGAGTTCGTAGTAATGTATTTGGGTTGGGGGTAGGCAGTGGAGAGAGGAAAGATAGGGGGTTTGGAGATTTTCAAAAAGTTGAGGTATTATACTTAAATGTAATATTTTTGGCAAAAATCTGTAGTCATAAGCAGTGTGGGTGAAATACAAATGTATATTTAGAGTTCAGTGTTGCTCATACATATGCATTGTTTTTAGATTAAGAATGAGAGCTTTTAGTTTTTCTTCTCTTTGTATCTTTCAAAAGCAATTTGATTTGCTCTTCTCTTGGGCGTGATGGTGATTTGTAGAGCTCGCTGCTTGTTGAGGAATCAAAAACTTGTGGGTACTTGAGGATGAGAGTTTACTTCCAGGCTGGCGGTAAGGTAGATTTTGGACATTTTGGACTTAAAATGTATTAGAAGATACAGAGATGTGAGAAAGACAAAATTGCACTTTGGGGAGGGAGGTGTAGAGAACTTCATGAGGAAACTGTGGTTTATTTACTTCTTTAGTCACTGATAAATCTCAATTTTGGGATAAAGCCTGACAGATAAATAAGGTTATTGGAGTATGAGAGGTGGGAAAAGTTAACTTGAATTATTTTATTTGAAAACTTACATTTTGTGAGTGGGAAGTATGACTTAGGAAAATTGTTCGACTCAATTTCACTGTAATACATGTTTGTTTTTTGTTATTTTATTTATTTATTTATTTGCCAAAATATTAAATTGTTTTTGAGATAGAATATTTGGGACTGGTACTTTGCAAAAATCTAGATAGCCAGCCTGTGTAGAGTGACGTTGCTCCCAGAGTTTTACACCTGTGAGGGATCAAGTTTAATTCTGGAGACTTGTTGTAGCAGCTTTGGTTAATTTGCAAGATAATCACACAGAACTAAGGCACCTCTTTGATTTACCTGGGGTTCATTCTGTCAGTTGGTGGATTTAATAAACGGAGAAAGGACAGATCCTGGAACCAAGGTAAGATTAGCACCATAGCAATATGCAAATAACACTTCAAAATTAATGATAAAGGAGTTGAACACAGATTCTAATCGGCATCCCAAAATTGAACATTTTAAGGGAGCAGTACACAGAGATATGCTCAGTGTGGCAGTCAAGTTAACCGAAAGAATGAATTCCTGCTTTTCAACCTTAATTTCAAAGCGTTAAGAACACTGAGGTCTAATTTTTACTGCCTTCTGTTAACTACGTACATCATTGTTTTCATAGGCATTCACTAATCATTACAATTCATTTTTAAGTAAAAAAGAAGTTGCTGTATCATAAAAGAATAGTTTTGGAAACTCTGAAACTTTGTAGTTCACAAGTAAAAGATGAGGATATGTTGAGGCAAAGGTGAGCTTTTCAGTATCATACCAAACCTCAATTTGAATTATAGTTGTTAATTTCTTTTTCACCCTTCTATACAGCAAAGCTACCCCTTTGTTTCTTCAACATGGCCAATTCCAGAAGCTAACATCCCGATTTACATTTTCAGCAGAATTTAAATATAAGTTACAGTAATTACAGTATTGAAAAATCCCCTTAGCATTCCATCGTAATATTTTCTACAAGGAGAGAAATGTTAATTCATTTTCACATAGAGTTGAAAGATTATGCTATGATTTTCTTTAGAGACCATATGCATATTTACCAGAAGAATAAACTCTGTTTTCAGTTATGTGTGTAGGTTGGTGTGAATCTGGATATGTTAGATGAGGGCAGGACTCTTGTAAGAGAGAAGTCAGAAAGTCATGGAACTGACACTTGCTGAGTGCTTACTAGACTTCAAGTACACTGGGGAATGCTCTATCCTGTAAATGTCACAGTAGATCTGGGATCTAGCTGGTATTATTTTCATTTTACAGTTGATGAAAGAGAAACAA
Source organism: Mustela nigripes (assembly GCF_022355385.1). NCBI lineage: Eukaryota > Metazoa > Chordata > Mammalia > Carnivora > Mustelidae > Mustela > Mustela nigripes. The sequence goes on along the minus strand of NC_081560.1, from coordinate 56,541,533 downwards.
AACGCTAAAATCACTGGGAAGTACTTTTTCTGCTCTATCCCAATTTAGTATCTGGACCAAGAAATGGAGATTTTGTGGGGGGTGGGGAGGGGAGCAAGTTATAGTTCTGGGTTGACTTGAACACAAAACTCTGAGGATTTGGATTCAGCCTTAAATAGAATTTTTTTTTTTTCTATTTTGGTTTTTAAAATTTGTTTTGGTGGAAGATTTTCATATACTCATTCAAATGACTGCTTGAAATATTTCCCAGTGGGCCCTAAAGACATTGGTTACCATGACAGATTCTGGCATGATGGGCACTATTTAATTTGTAAGGTAACCCCCTCCTCCAACAGAAAGTTACTTTAAAATGGAATCTGGTAGGTTATCTGAGTTCTGATTTTGCATTTTTATTTGGTACTGCAAGATGTCAAAACCCTTTTCATTTAGAGCTCTTTTATCCAAAATGGCAAAAGGACACTACTGATCAGTTTAAAACCAGAAGTCCAAATGTGATTTTTGCATCTGATAACTCATTTTCATCCCTGTGTATTTTAATTATAAGTAAATATGCAACCTCCAAATTTAAAACAGGTTGCATTCAAAAGTTCACTCGGAACACAGTTGTTTGGAGTTTAAACATTTTTCCATAGAAACAATGTTACGTTTCCAGGCCAACCTACGAAAGCTTATTTAAACCATATAGTACAGTTTCTGCTCTAAAATCATCTTGGGGCCCACACAACATATATTTCTATTGGGAAAATGCAGTTGGAGTTTGGCTTGGAATAGACGAGTGCTTCACTGGGGTAAAGCTGGGTTCGTGGAGCCCTCCTGCTGTCTTGGCAATAAGAATTAGCATTTTTTTTTTTTTTTTCTCATGATGATACCTATAGTTCCTATGACTTTCGGTGAAGACTCTAGTGGCATAAAGGATAAGGCAGGGACTGGGGCATCTGCTGAGAATGGATATGTGATTCAGCATGCTCTTGGCTGCAAGCAAGAGATTACTCGACTTGAGTGATAGTGCAGTTTAGCTTCTCACAAAGTCTGGAACAAGAAGTTTCAGCTTTGGTTCATTCAGCAGCTCAATGAAGTCTCCGTTCTAGGTTAGGTTAGGTCTTTGAAGTCTTCAGAGCCTCATGGCCGTAGAATGTCCTCTGAAGCCACAACAATCTTACTCTCGCAAAACAAACTCTGGAAGATAAAGAATGAGCAGTGGCCTTTTAATCGTAATAAGTAGGAAAGTCTCTTCTAGAAGGCCTTCTTCTGAGCAGATTTCCCTTCACATACCTTTGGCCAAAATTCGGAGTCAAAAGTCTGCACCTAAATCAATCGCCGGCCACTTCAAATCAGATTTCTTGCACTGGCTTAGACTCCACACCACAGGTGAATTATCTTCTGGGAGGTAAGGCAGTTGCCCACCTTGTCTGAGCACCATGCTAAGCTCATTTGGAGATCTGTAGATGAAGAAGGTAGAATATCTGTTGGTTGAATCATCCGTGTTTTCCACAGGGCATGCCACGAGAGAGCAATGAATGGCCTTGGGCAAGGGGAAGGTCATAAATTCTGGGTTTTTGTTTTAGCTCTGTCCGACCAGCTTTGTGATCTTGAAAACGTCATGTGGTTTCCCTCCTGAGCCTCCAGTTTCTATACAATGGAGAGTAATATAGACCCATTTATTTGAGCATCTACTTTATACAGGAAGTATTTTCAGCACAGAGGATATAACAGTGAACCTTGAACTGTCCTTCCCAACTCTCTTAATTTTCTGTGTGATTCCAAGTGATAAGCTGTCATCCCTATAAAGTTTTGGGGGTAGAGATGGTGTGTGTGTGTGTGTGTGTGTGTGTATGTGTATATGCACATATATATATATATGGTATATGTGGTATATGTGTATATGTGAGATATATAATCAGATTTCTGGCACCATATATATATATATATATATATATGGAAAACATATATATATGGAAAACATATATATATATATATATGGTGCCAGAAATCTGATTTGAAGTGGCCAGCAACTGATTTAGGTGCAGACTTTTGACTCCGAATTTTGGCCAAAGGTATGTGAAGGGAAATCTGCTCAGAAGAAGGCCTTCTAGGAGAGACTTTCCATATATGTATATATATATAGCAATCTGATGGCCTTTGGTTTGATGGCAATCTGATAAACTTTTGGGGGAAGTTTCTTAGCCTTGGCCATGTCCTATCACTTCTTTTATTTTCTTTTTCTTTGGAGAATCTGAGAGATTGATTTATTCCATTTTGCTCTGCCCACAACTGTTGTTCCTGACAACGTTTCTGTCTTTCCATTACCCAGTCTAACACAAGAGATAGTGTCACAGCATTTTTCTTATACTTCTTCCCCCAAAGCAACAGATAACTCGATTGATGTTTTCTAAGTTTTGTTTTGAACTGTTAGCAGCAGAGGAAGTAGATGACAGTGGTGTGAAGGGAGGTTTTCCACCCTCCTTACTCTTTTCTTCTAGGCCTGGAGAGAAAGTCCAAAGTGCACAAGAAGAATACTAGGGCTTCCTTGAATTCAGAATACCAAGTTAAAAATCTACTTGTATTTCTGAGAAATATCCAGATTTGATGAGAAGGAAGGAGAAGAGTATGTCGGAGGAGACAGACTCATGACTGAGCACCGCTGGGAGAGCCCTGAGGAACGGGAATCCTGCTCCTTCTTCTACCCTTTGCCCCAGCTGCAGCCATTCTGCCCCAGGGACGCTGGCTAGGCCTGGCTGCGGTGTGGGCAAGGATCAGAGACCTGAGAAGGGTAGGGGTGAGCTGGCAACATCAGAGGTAGTGGACCATGAGGGCAAGGGAGGGAGAAGTGAAGATGCAGTGCTGAGAGACGAGCAGAAGTCTGGCTCCAATCTGAGTTGCTGAACCTCTCATGAAAATCCATTTTCTAAAGGAAAACATACCTGTCATCAAGTATAGCAACAAGAGGAAGACTAGCTCATGATAATATGTATTATTTTCTAAAATACATTCAAAAGGACTTTGGTGCTTGGAATGACCCTGCTTGGACATGCTAGGAAACCCCACTGCAGCTTGCAGGTGAGAGAGGATTACAGTTTGTGTTGTCTGTGTACTTCTCCGTCTGCCTCAGGAGCTGGCATACATTTTCTGTAAAGGACAAGAAAGATAACCTCAGTCTTCGTGGGCCCTCTGGCCTGGGCTCTGTGTCCTTCCCTCTCTGCTGCTGTAGTACAGAAGTACCATGGACAATAGCTGAATGGGTGTGGCCAGGTTCCAGGAACCCTTTATTGATGGACAATGCCCTCACCTTTCCTTCACTTCCCCGTAATTTTCATGTGTCTTGAAAAATTTTTCTTCTTTTGATTTTCTTCAAATATTAAAAAATGTAAAACCCACCCTTACACTGTGGACCTTGCTAAGACAGGCCAAAGGCCATATCTGGCCCTCAGGGTATAGCTTGTCGACCCCAGGTCTATCGTCTGTTTATCTGTCTGTCTACCCATCTATCCGCTTCTCACCCTCATATGTGAGCATGAATCTCCATTAAATTCTGCATTCGGAATTCTTACTTATACATGTTGTCAGCTGCACTAAACACTTACCAAGGAGATAGAGAATACCAATCTGTTGGATCTCTAGTAAATTTACTTCCGTTTCCATGGCTGAACTTGTACAAGCTTTAAATGTTTTATCATCATCATTATAAAATACTACATTTAACATTCTTATAACCAATTTAGAATAATTCCTTTGTAAAATATCCTTAAGGAAGCACATTATTTGACACTTATTATGTCAAATAATAAATGGTCTTGGATCTTGTTAAAACTTGAAAACCACAGGTGAATGATAGTGTCATGTCAATTTTTACACTCTGAATAGGGCACTTGTTTTTCTGAGCCAGACAGGCAGGACTTGGATAGCTGTATATTACTGTTTATGAGCCTTATCCTTTACCGCAAATCAAGTGTTTATTCCACTCCTGAACTTAATTAGCAGCTAAGAGCTTTGTGCTTTGTATTTTAAGGAAGCATGTGATTTGTTCATTAGTTCAAAAGCAGATTAATTATTATATCTTTAGTCACCATCTGTAAACACATCTAATATTGGTGAGCTCTCCCCTGCTGAGTTACCTTGAAATGCCCTGTGGTGTTTTATTAGCTTTCAATTCTGTGTTTATTACAGTTGGTTGGAGATTTTTCAATTTAGTTTATTGGCCACGGAGAGTCCAATCCTTCTGTGGAAAAACCACCAATTTCTGGGGGTGAGGGATTTATTAAATGTTGGCTATCAATTTGCTACAAACATTTTCTCCAAGTCATTCTGTTTCAGTTTGGATTAAAATATTAGTAGTTCTATTATAAGCCAAGGTTTTAGGTACCTTGTGTTGTGTCCTGTCTGGGTTCAAGAAGGAGCAATTGGGAGTAAAATTGGTAACCTGCATACAAACATGTTTCCCAAATCCAAGCCATCCTCAGTCAGAAGTATTAAGTGCATGAGGGCAAGTGCATAGATGGTTATATTGATGCATTGGTATTTTGCTATTATTTAATTCTGGCATTGTAACAACCCTTTCAGGTTTCAGGTGATTCTCAGAGACTGTAAAGAGCTTGCATAAGGTCAGTGGTAGAGCTGGGATATCAACCAAAGTCCCGTGACATGTAAGTTTATATTCCTTTTCATTAGTGTCTAAATTGCCAGATTTAGATTAATTTAGTCAATTAAGTCAGGATGTCCAAATAAATTGGAATTTTAGCTTATCAACAAAACTTTTTTCAGTATTAGGTTTCCCCCCATATTGCATGGACCATATTTAGACTGCAAGTATTTGCTGTTTATCTGAAATGCACAGTCAACTGGGCATCTATATTATCATGATATCATCATTTGTTTAATTTGGCAACCCTGGTAGTGCCCTTTCTTCTCGCCCCTTCTCTAGGCATTAAGGCTGTCCAGGGACCCCCACTGTGCTGCTGGCTTTGGTTTTTTGACTCGATTTAGTCCCTTCAGGCTTCTGTAACAAAATATCATCGACTGGGTGGCTCATAAACAAGTTCATTTCTCAGAGTTCTGGAGGCTTGGAAGGACAGGATCAAGGAGCAGGCAGATTCAGTGTCTGATGGGAGCCTGATGTAACCTCATGTGGTGGTGGAAAGACTGAGGCATTTCTCCCGGGCCTTTATAAAGGCACTAATCCCATTCCTAAGAGCTCCACCCTGCTGACTTAATCACCTCCACAAAGCCCTACCTCATCCTGTCATGTGGGAGGGATGGGTTAGGATTTCAGTTTAGGAGTTTTAGAGGAACACAGATATTCAGACTATAGCAAACCCCATTCTTTGCTTTTTTAGTTTGAAGTTTACCAGCTCAGGATCATTAAGTGAAGACCTTATTCTTGCTGATTTTCATAGTGTCCAGTGACTAATCTGATGAAATAATTTGGGGTTAACCTGTTTATCAGTGCTAACAGGCTTCCTATGTTATTTTTTCCAGGTTACATATTTATTTAACAGGACCTAAAGTAGCTAGCCTTTAACACATAGTAACTTCAGAAGCCAGAACTTCAGACCCCATGCAGAGAAAATGGAGAAGAGTTTTGAAATCATTCTTTTAGTTATGCTGGTACTGTGCTTTTTCCTCACAGAACCTCAGTTTATGGTTTTAACTCTTTTTCATTTCATCTAAAATTTGATCATCATAGTTTTTTAATTTTCTTACTTTTGATTTCCATGTCTATTTTGATACATGTTCAAAACTGTGTTATAAAATACTTCAAAAAAATTTAGTGGATGATTGAGATCCCTAACAATTCTGAAACTATATTTTCACTTTTAGTAAAAGGTAATGCTTTATGGTATTTTTCTTTCTTTCTTGAGCAATCAGAATGCAGTGGGTGAAGTCAAGAGTTCTCAGTATCTATCTACATAGCCATGTACCAAGGTGGGACGAGACCAGGAGCTCCTATGTATAATTAATCTAAGCCAGTACCTTTGTACTTTGCCATAACTCGAGAAAACTTATATATATATGTGTGTGTGTGTGTGTAATTTTTTTTTTAAAGATTTCATTTATTTATTTGACAGACAGCACAATTAGGTAGAGCAGCAGGCAGAGAGAGAGGGAGAAGCAGGTCCCCCGTTGAAAAGTGAGCCTGACGTGGGACTTGATCCCAGGATCCCGGGATCATGACCTGAGCCGAGCTGAAGGCAGCTGCCCAACCAACTGAGCCACCCAGGTATCCAGAAACTTACATTTTTACCAAAAAAATCTCAGAAAATAGGTTGGAAAACCACTGGATATATTAGGGGAATGGTTTTATTATCTAGTTATCATGAAGCAGTTTGTACAGGCCCCAAATTCTTTTTGGACTACTAAGCAGAAATGGTGTGCTGTTGGCTCTAATAGGGATCTGCTCACTTTTTCTCTCTGGACATTGGTTTTTCTCATCTGAAATAAAATGGGGGAGGCTGGATGATTTCTGAAGTCTTTATTGTGTTAGTACTAGCTCCAACTGAGTTGGGGATTCTGGGTAGTTGCGGATAAGTTTTATATGGGATGGGGTTTCTCAACTCCGTGGAATTCTATAAGGCATTAGTTGTGGTGGCTACTCATCTAGTCTTAATCCATTTATTTATTCAAATATTTACTTCCTCCATGAACTGTCCATTGAACCGTGCTTGGCACAAAGGAGGCACAGTCCCCACCATCATGAAGCTTATGGTCCATGGAAAAGTGTGCAATAGAAAGTAAACACAAGTGAATGTGCAATGGCAAATTGAGTGTTAAGTAAGAAGGAGAATATCGGGGTTCAAATGAGAGAGACCAGTGACATCATCTCTAGATTGGATGTATTTAAACTCTCTGGAACTAACATTTAAGCTAAGATCTACTTTCGGGATGAATAGTTACTTCTTGGCTAGACAAAAACAAAACAAAAGAACTGATGAAGAGTGGGTTAGACATCATATTACATGGTACATGTAAAGGCTCAGAGGTGGAAAAGAGTCCTGTTGGCCCCATGCATTGAAACTTAAGCATGGGGATTTAGTGGCACAAGACATGGTGATGCTGTTCCTAGTGCCCAATTTGCTAAATGTTTTATTCCATTACTAAATTACTCCCTTCCAGTTGCTTCTCTTGGTGTTCCATTTTCCAGCACCTTTGTAGGCCTCTTTTTAAATTTTTTTCAGTAACAACGTTATTGAGACATAATTTATATACCATACAGTTCACTCATTTAAGGCATACAATTAGGGGCGCCTGGGTGGCTCAGTGAGTTAAAGCCTCTGCTTTCAGCTCAGGTCATGATCTCAGGGTCCTGGGACCAAGCCCTGCATCGGGCTTTCTGCTTATTAGCAGGAAGCCTACTTCCTTTCCTCTTTCTCTGCCTGCCTCTCTGCCTACTTGTGATCTCTCTGTCTGTCAAATAAATAAAAATATTTTAAAAATCTTTAAAACAATCTTCAAAAAAATCTTTAGAAATCTTTAAAAAAATCTTCAAAATAACCTTTAAAATCTTAAAAAAAAAAGCATACAATTAAAAAAAAACAAAGCATAGAAATCAATGGTAGAGTATACAGTCACAGAACTTTGCAGCCACAGAACATTTTAGATCATTTTCATCACATGGTATTTCAAAAAGAAATACCATGCTCCTTAGAACTCCTCATTCCCCCAGACCTAGGCAACCATTAATTCACTTTTGGCCCTAATGGATATTTTTTCCTCTGGACATTTCATATATATATGGAATCATAATATGTGATTATCTGCGTCACGCCTCTTTTTGAAGTTTTCTCTTGCATGTTTATTACTTCCTTCTCTCTGCCTCCAAGTCATTTCAGTTACAAACTTTTTCTTGCCTTCAGCATGCCAACTTGTTCCAGTGATTTTTTTTTTTTTAAACCATCAGCAACTTCCAAATTCAGAACAAATTTCAGATTGCAAAGTGCAACAGCCTGATTTGTATTGGTGAAGAGATGTCTTTCTTGTCAATCCTTATTTTTCAATGTTTAGAAATCTTTACAGATTGGTCTTCTTTAGTCTATTTCCCAAATCTGATCTCTTTCACTTAAAAGTGTTAGGAATCTTGAATGAACCTTTGTTGTAAGAGATACATTATAAAGCTTCTGTGTTCTTCTAAATAAAAAAGAAAACTTAAGGATGTGTAAATTTTGTAGTTTTGGATGACTCATGTAAGGAAAAAATACTTAAAATCTATTCCAGTTATTTTTTTTTATAAGTGGATTCTCTGCTTTAAAAATAGAATAGTCATAACTCTTTGCCCAATACTTGTTAGTATGAACTTGATTAATTGATTGATAGCACTGTTTGGTTGCTGGCGAGATATCCACAGTCTGTTGAAAATCAGAATGTTATAGTTGAAAAACCAATTTAGTAGCACAAATCAGAATTTCTTGGTTTTGGGGAAGGTAGGAGGTTTCTTTCCTACTTAGGAAATTAAATTAAGAAGTATTTTTTTTTAAAGATTTTATTTATTTGAGATACAGCATAATGGGTGGAGAGGAAGAGGGACAGGGAAAGCAGACTCCCCAGTGAAGAGTGGAGCCCCATGCAAGGCTCGATCCCAGGACCCCAAGATCATGAATGAGCTAAAGTCAGTTGCTGAGCCAGCCACCCAGGTATCCCAGAAATTAAGAAGTATTAATCTTCCTTTATTTTTTAACCAGACCACTTGTAGGGCGGAATGGGAGGTAAAGTGTACACTACTGAACCACTGTCTGAAGTCAGTTGTAGAAAGTATCTTTTGAAGGCAGAGAAAGAAATGTCGGTGTCTTTCCTGGGCCAAAGCTTTGGCCATTGCCATTTCTATGCCCTACAGAAGGAAAGCAACTTGTTCTGGACAAGGAAGGAGGGTAAAAGTGAACATCTGAGGCTATGGATGCCTTCAATCCTAACAAAGGACTTTAGAAAGAAAGACAGACCTCCTTAAAGAGAGCAGGTCCAGGCAGGCGGGCATGCGTACTCGTCTGTGGTCTTTGTAATCTGAGCAGTACAAAATGTACTAATTATGATGTAATGATAGACAATTGGAGTACAAATATAAGACAGATCCTTCCCCTATTTGTTTTAGGTTAAGGAGAGGCTGACGTCAAGTATTTAAGAGCTATTTCAGCTAATGGCAACAGATAGATTATGGAGAAACACTGCTTGCTCTTTAGGCCAGGTGGTAATTACAGACTTCGAGAAATAGGAGTTGAATGTGTTCCATTCTCTAACACCTTCACACGCCTCTTTTTAAAAATTCTCTATTGCACGTTCATTTGCTTCCCTCTTTTTGCTCCCAAGTCACAGCAATTAAGGGCTTTTTCTTGCCTTCAGTGTGCCAATGTGTCCCAGTGACGTTATTTCTTTTTTCTTGAGACAATTAGTAGCTTCCAAAATTCACAACGGTCTTCAAATTGCTAGCGACAGAAGTAAAATATAACTACATTCAAGGTGTTTAGAAACTCTCATTAGATTGTAGTAATAGGAAGAATAATAGGTAAAAACTTTGATCATATATGAATATATTCAAATGTTGTGATTGAAGTTTTTAGCTTATTCTCTGTGGAGTCAGATAAGTTACTATCCCCTGAATTAAGTGGAGGAAATGAATTTCCAAAAAAGACAGTCTGTTTTTTCAACTAAGATCACTCAGAAAATGGTATAGAACATTTGACTTTGGCTGAGTTCTTTGAATCTGTGAGATGTTAGTTTTATTATCCACAAAATGAAGAGTTTAGCCTAAATCTGTCTTTAGTGAGGTGGGTTGTGCAAGGCTGAGAGTGAAGAACAGCTTTTTCAAATGATACTGTTTCTTTATATCAGAATCCCAGTGTGTCCTGCTCCTCCTCTCCTGAATAAGGGGACTTTATTTTTTATTTGATTTTATTTTTGTAAAGCGTCCTAACGTTAACAGTCTTTAAAAAGAACTCTCAGAATTAAATCACTTGGCTATGAACTTCAGAACCTGGCCTAACTAGGTCCTCTGGCCTCAAAGATATATGAAACTGCTCACCATGGAAACAGTTGGTACCAGCGGTCTGTCAAGGAAAGCAAATCTTGATTCAAACTTCTGCTCCCCACCCGCCAAATTCTCATCCTTAGTTTCTGCCATAAATTGCATTGGAAATTAATAAGAAAAAAAAACAGAATATTGAACTCCCATTCAAAGCAGAACTAATTCCCTCCAACATACCCATGGCATGTCAGTAAAAAACAGGATTAATCACAGAAAATAATTGTAGTCTTCGGACATGTCAGAGCCTTATAATATATTTAGAGCTGTTCATTCCTCATATCAACCTCTTAAGAAAGAAAAAAAAAATCCACTGGGCTTTTGTTAAGCAGTGGTGATATTCTAGATGACATCTGAGAGGACTTGTCAAATATCCATGACTTAAAACTAGACACAGCATGACTTCTTGTCATTTTTAGGGACACTTTGGAGCTAAGTCTGGTAGCTTTGGCATCAGCTTATTTTTAGCTTCCTGTGATGTCTGTTTTTCCTGGTTGTTATCCCTGGGCTTAATTTTGCAGTTGTAGGATACCCACGTTATTCAGCAGATATGACCATTTTTGCTTAGTTTATGCTGTAAGCATGAACACATTTTTAATGAGTTAATGGGCTCATTTTTTGTTGGTGGTTTTGCTTTTAAAATGACACTCGAGTCAGATAACCAAAAGCCTCAAGTGGAAAAAACGATTATTGTAGAAAAAAGGGAAAGCAGCATGTTTCTGTAAATGCTTTCATGTCTCTTACTCAGAGAAAACCATTTGACTATTGGAAGTTGCTAGGAGAAGCATGCAACATTTCTGTGGCATTACATTTCTGTTTGCATGTTTGAAGTTATTTTTTAAAAATCTATGTACCTGTGTGTGTGTGCATGCATGCATGCACAATTTGTTTTTTTGTTTTTTTTTTTGAATGCCTGAGTGCCCCTTCTCAGGCAGGGCCAAAAGAGTGAAATTTAGCCTTGATTATAATGTTCACACTCCCGGAATTGGTCCATTACAGCCATTGTGTGAATAACCTTGTGGAAGTTTCCTGTAGCTGCACTGGCTCCTTGGCACCATAGTGTTCTCTGTGTTCATGCTTTAAATTCAAGTCCCGTTACCAAGCAGCTTGGTATTTCAGAGACTAAATCTCGTGTGGCTAAGCGATGACAAAATTGACCTGCTTTATTCCTATTTCTGCTGGAGAGAGCATATCATTTTTCACTAACGTCGTAGTGTATATTAATTAAGAAGTGCTAGTAAAGGACTACTAGGGAAAGAAACGAGCCTTTGGGTGACCGTATAAATTCTTTTATAACTCTGATGGATCAAAACCAGTGAAGCTGGTGGTTAATTTCCAGCATTAGCTATACTTATACCTGTCATTATCAAAATCGTGGACTGAATGTAGCTTAGAGAGTCTTATGCACGGCCCTATTTGAGGCAGTAGAAATTGGATTGGACACTTTAAAAGCAGAAATTAGTTATAGGAACTGCATAAAAGGGAAAAAGAAGAGGATCAATTTTAAGTTGTCCACATTCGTTGAGCAACATTATTGGTCATTCTTAAAAACCTAGAGTGGTTCTGAATCAGATTTGTGTTTCTGGTTTTCAGCCTCCTCTCCGTGCCCATCCATACCCTCAACCCAAATAATATTTGACTGAAACCAGAAATGTTCTCTCTTTATTTGCTACATTAGGGATTTCAGAGGGAATTCTGTTCACCGAAGAAAGAGAAAATCAGGCCAGTTCTGAGAAACTAAAAATACAACTATGCAAAATTGTTTTCAGAATGGAATTCATTGGCATTTGTTTTTATGCATGACAACCCTTTAAAATATAGTGTTGAATCAAACTGTGATTCTGACTTCAATAATTTTTATAGTACATTTATGAATATTGACTATAGATTTTTTAAAAAAAGATTTTATTTATTTATTTGAGATACAGTGAAAGAGAGCATGAGAGGAGAGGTCAGAGGGAGAAGCAGACTCCCTGCAAAGCCAGGAGCCTGTTGCAGGACTTGACCCCAGGACTCCGGGATTATGACCTGAGCCGAAGGCAGTCGCTTAACCAACTGAGCCACCCAGGCGCCCTTGACTATAGATTTTTTTTTAATGTGGTTTATATCAAACAGATCTAATTTAAATCCCTATAGCATGATAGTAACATTAATAATTATAATGATAGTAATATTTATTGAGCTCATAATATGTACCTGACAGTATACTAAATTATTTTCTCTTTTAATTCTTATCATTACCTTTCAAAGTGGGTAGTATTGACCCCATTTATAATATAGCAAGGACTTATCAATTCAATGAAAATTAAACTTACCCTTAGGAAGAAAAATGTGTTAGTCTGCACTCTTGATGAAGGTTCTGGGGAGACCATGGGCTTTGACATACCTGATGCCTTCCTCGCCTTCTCTCCTTCCAAGGCCTCTCTTCTCCTTGCTGGTGCCGAGGCTTCATAGTGAGAACTGGATGGCAGAATAGTGTGAAAAGGGATTGGAGTTCTTGGGTTTATCTGAGATGGAGAGAGTGTGGAACAGAGATGAGGGGGTAAAAAGAAAGGGAACCAAAGAGTGAGAAGGTGGGAAGATTTCCATAGAGATGGGGCTGGTGCTGCTGCTGATAATGATGATGGTGATGATTATTATTGTTATTTTTGTGTTAAACTTGGGTTCTTAGCTTAAATAAACAGTGCTGGAGAGAACTCAAGAAGCAGAAACGGTGACAGGCTGCAACCTCCCTAGGAACTGGTAACGAGAGAGAGAGAGGATTACTCTGGACTTGCACGAGCTGAGGAATTAGGGGTTCAACTTCAGTTTCATTATGAATCTTGTTTTTTTTTTTTTTTGAAAATTGATTTTTATTTTATTTTACTTTTTTTTTTTTTTAATTTTATTTGACAGAGAAGAAGAGACATCTAGAGAGGGAATACAAGTGGGGAGTGGGAGAGGGAGAAGCAGGCTTCCTGCTGAGCCAGGAGCCTGATGCGGGGCTTGATCCCAGGACCCTGGATCATGACCTGAGCTGAAGGCAGATGCTTAACAACTGAGCCACTCAGGCGCCCCTCATTATGAATCTTGATTGGCAGGGACTTGCCCAGGGACATCTCTGACATCACCGTTTGGCAAACAGACCATAAATGCTTGTCTGAAGTCACTCATGTTGTCAGGGGCAAAGCAGGGATGCAAATCCATGACTCACTCAATTCAGAGTACTTTTTTCTCTTCGTTACACCTTCCTGGCACTCTAGAGAATGATTTCTAGCATGAGGCTTCATGGGGGTCACGCCGAGTGTGTGTGACCACTATACCTGTGTTTCTCAACAGTTCTAGTAATCCTCCACTTTTAAACCTGGTAATCAAATGTATTTTTTTAAAAGATCTATTTAATTTATTTGGGAGAGAGAGAGCGCACATGCAAATGAGTGGAGGGGCAGAGGGAGGAGATCTCAAGCAGACTTCCACCAGTGCAGAGCTCACTCACTGGGGGACTCGTTTCCATGATGCTGAGATCATGACTCCAGCCGAAAGCAGGAGTCAGGCACTGAGCTGACTGAACCATCCAAGTGCCCCTAATCAAATGTACTTAAAAATATTTTTTAAAAATTATGTATTTTAGAGAGTGAAAAGTATGCTTAAGAATATTAAATATCTAATTTATTGGATATCATCATCATATCATTATAATCTGGACTTTTTTCTGACATTTTATTTTACCCTCTGGCACCAAGAAATTATGGAACAGATGATGCTTTACTTATAATCTTCACATATTTTGTTTTGTTATTATTTTGTTTTCTGAGTGTCATAGAGAAGTACATTGCCAGGTTTTTAAACTGTTTTGTAATATCTTGGATTGTACGAGACACCTGTAGTAAGCTGAATAGCGGTACCCTATACAACATATACATCCTAATCCTTGGAACCTGTGAACGTTACTTTTTTTTTGAGAGAGAGAGAGAGAGCGAGAGCAAGCTTAAGTATGTGGATGAGGGACGGGCAGAGGTAGAGGGAGAATCTAAAGCAGGCTCCATGTCCAGCATGGAGTCTGACACTGGGCTCCATCTCACAACCCTGAGATCATGATCTGAGCCAAAAATCAAGAATTGGACACTTAACCGACTGAGCCACCTAGGGGCCCATGAATGTTATTTTACAAAATGGCCCAAAAAGGGACCTGGCAGTTGTGATTAAATTCAGAGTTTAGTGATTGTTCTGATTATCCTTAGGTTATCCAAATGGGCCTTAAATACACTCATGTATGTACTGATAAGAAGGAGGCAGAGGGACGTGTGACACATAGAGAAGAGAAGAAAGCAATGTGACCCTGGAGGCAAAGATTGGCGTGATGTTACTACAACCAAGGCAATACCCACAGCTACCACAGGCTGGGCAGGGCAAGAAACAGATTCTCCCCTAGAGCCTCTGGTGGGAGTGACTGTACTGACACTTTGATTTTGTTTTTTGAAATTTATGTTGGACTTCTGGCCTCCAGAACTTCTGTGAGAAAATCAATCCTGTTGATCCAGGTCTCCAGTTTGTGATAATATGTGATGGCGTCTCGAGAAAATGAATACAACACCATGGAGAAGTTTGAAACTTCATCCAACATCAGTCCATGAAAAAGAGAAGGGCAGGATGCAGGCCTTCTTTTTCTGCCCAAGCTGGGGCACTCATTGACCAGGAACAATTCACATACTGCTAAAATGAAATCTCTATTAGACCTAGAGGCGGCCCTTTCCCAGGTAGAGTGGAGGCTCCGATGACGAGCCATTGGGGGCAGGATGGTCCCCTGCTTAGGGATTCTTGGCAGCAAGGAAATGGTCTATCTCCACAAAGACAGAATTAGTCTTAAAGAAGAGATTAAACATTATTGATTTTGTTGTATTTTTTTTTAATTGGAATACCAGCATACAAGTTATTTTTATAGGTTTTTCACTTTGAGCAGACCAAAATAAAACATCATCTTCCCCAGAACTTAGAAGAACTTATGTTACTCTTTGACTAGATCTAGATTTCATCCCATCTCTTATTGTTATCTTAATTCAAATACAATTAGAAAATTGCATCAGTGATCTATATTATGTAGGGAATTGTTGGTAATTATGTTTGGACAATGGATTATTTAAGATTTTCCTTTTATTTAGCTGTATGAATAAATGCATCTACGATTATGATAACTTAGAAATTTTAAAGTTATTACTGGTATGCCATACTTAGAAAAAATGAAATTAATTTTTCTTTACATTAACAAACATTTTAATCTATATGCTTATGCCACTGGATATATATATATCCTGGTTCTTTCTATAAATATCTCTAGTAGTAAATACCAAATTAAAAACAAAGCTGTTTTGTTGACATAGCATTTAATTTGGAGGTCACTTATATTTTGAATGGAAAGTTTTTAATCAAGTAGCTACAGTAGAATTTGACTTCCTGTTCCTTTATAAAACTAAAATTCTCAATGAGCAGAGCTTTGCTTTAGAATAAACCAGCCACTATGAAAACAAGCTTCTTCAGCTGGTGGAAAGTTGTGTGCCCTGATTAGCAAGCAACCCACCCTAGGCTTCAGGCATTTTAAAGCTGAAGCACAGCTTCTATTGTTTGGTAATGAGTATTTTGCAGAGTCCTTTCAAAAGTAAACTGTATTGTTCCCTTGCTAGTTGCAGTACATCTGACTGAGGTGATTATGGTTTGTTAAAAAGCACTTTCAAGACTGCAGAAAAATTATCTATTTGAAAAAAGATTCTCCACCCCCTACAACTACTGATAAACTTGAAAGCCTGGAACGTCTTCTGAGCACCCTAGCAAGGGCTTTAAAATTATCTGAAAATCCTGCCTCTGATCCCAGGTGCATAGAGTCTAAAAACCCATCAGAGCCCACAGGCAGTGCTCTGTTCTGAGCTGCTCTTTTGGTTGGGCACAAAATTTTGCATAGTAATAGTGTTTAAAATAGTAATAGTGTTTAAAACTTCGGTGTTCAGAAAGGAATATTAAGTTCTAATATGAAGTTATAACATTCAGGACTAACATCCCTGAATAAATAGAGAAAGTTTTCAACCCTACAGGGTACTTGTGGTCTCGATACTGAGACAGCTTCCTTCATCATAGTAAAGGTTAAACTGCTAGGGCATTCAGAGGTGCTTTGCGTTTTTTGGTGGAGAATCTGTAGCACTCTCAGAGTGCTGGGGGGGGGGTGCATGGAGTGGGCTTGGAGCTCATCTTTAACTTCTTTGCATTTTCATATATCCTTTATTCTTAGTTACTTGTGTCATTTCATTATTACTAATGTAAAATGACCACAGCCCTGGTCTTGTTCTAAGATACTATTTAAAAAAAAAAAATATTTGCCTTATAGACTTTAAATATCATGTAAGCAGAGTTTTGAATACAGAAGGCAAATATTGGATAGGGCCTACAATACTCTATCAGTTATCGAATCATGATTTTGATGAAGTTTTAGAATATAAGTGAGGTTTGGTGGGGGAGCTCCGGAGCCAATGACCAAGAAAGAATTCTTGAGACAACTTTGGTGCAAAATGGTGGTTTATTAAAGCACGGGGACAGGATCTATGGGCAGAGAGAGCCCTTGCACTGGGCTGTGAGGGGTTGCAGATTATATACAGTGGGATTGGGGGGAGGTAAGGAAAAAAGGAGGGTTTGAAAGAACTTTAGTCTGCTAAAGAGAACCTACAAGATACTAGAGGCCTTGCCATTGTCAAGTTAAGGTGGTTTTTCCTTTTAGTAAGATATTAACAGTAAGGTCCTTCATCCATTTTGAGTCTATTTTTGTGTGTGGTGTAAGGAAATGGTCCAATTTCATTTTTCTGCATGTGGCTGTCCAATTTTCCCAACACCATTTATTGAAGAGGCTGTCTTTTTTCCATTGGACATTCTTTCCTGCTTTGTCGAAGATTAGTTGACCATAGAGTTGAGGGTCTATTTCTGGGCTCTCTATTCTGTTCCATTGATCTATGTGTCTGTTTTTGTGCCAGTACCATGCTGTCTTGATGATGACAGCTTTGTAATAGAGCTTGAAGTCCGGAATTGTGATGCCACCAACGTTGGCTTTCTTTTTCAATATCCCTTTGGCTATTCGAGGTCTTTTCTGGTTCCATATAAATTTTAGAATTATTTGTTCCATTTCTTTGAAAAAGATGGATGGTACTTTGATAGGAATTGCATTAAATGTGTAGATTGCTTTAGGTAGCATAGACATTTTCACAATGTTTATTCTTTCAATCCAGGAGCATGGAACATTTTTCCATTTCTTTGTGTCTTCCTCAATTTCTTTCATGAGTACTTTATAGTTTTCTGAGTATAGATTCTGTGCCTCTTTGGTTAGGTGGGATTGGGAGGGAGACAAACCATAAGTGACTCTTATTCTTACAAAACAAACTGAGGGTTGCTGGGGGTAGGGGGGTTGGGAGAAGGGGGGTGGGGTTATGGACATTGGGGAGGGTATGTGCTTTGGTGAGTGCTGTGAAGTGTGTAAACCTGGCGATTCACAGACCTGTACCCCTGGGGATAAAAATACATGTTTATAAAAAATATAAAATTAAAAAAAAAAAGATATTAACAGTAAGATAGTTGGGAGCTTCATGGAGGCATTGTCATACTCCTGCTATCATCTGTCCTTATCAATGAGCTTTAGGTTTAAAAGAAATTTAACTTCATTTCCATTTCTCTTGGCCTCAGCCTCCCTCAATTTTATGGAGGGGAGGATGATGTTAGGGCTTTAGGAACTGAGTTACGGGTCTTTGGAAGTTAGGCTATTGATAAGAAAGCTTCTTATCAATAGGATACTAGGACAGGGGTGCCTGGGTGGCTCAGAGGGTTAAGCCACTGCATTTGGCTCAGGTCATGATCTCAGGGTCCTGGGATTGAGCCCCACATCGGGCTGTCCGCTTGGCGGGGAGCCTGCTTCTCCTCTTTCTCTGCCTGCCTCTCTGCCTACTTGTGATCTCTCTCTCTCTGTCAAATAAATAAATAAAATCTTTTAAGAAATCACTAGGACATTTGTAAACTGAGGGAGACTCAGGTCTTGCAGGATTGTGATCTCTACAAGTTAAGTATTTGTTTTTCCTTTAGGGCAGCCAGGAATGCCTGAGGAATGTCACATATATCCCATGGTGGGGGGGTTGGGGATGTCAGCTTCTGCTTTGTCCTCAGCTTGCCTTCTGTTCTTCCACCAATTTCCCTACACAAATCCTTTGTTTGTTTCTTTTTCTTTTTCTTTTTTTAAAATTAAAGTTCTTATTTATTTATTTGAGAGAGAGAGAGAGAGAACCCGCAAGCAGGGGGAGGGGTGAGGGATAAGCAGACTCGCTACTGAGCAGGGAGCCTAATGCAGGTGTGGATCCCAGGCCCCTGAGATCACCACCTCAGCCAAAGGCAGTTGCCCAACGGAGCTAGCCAGGTGCCCCCAAATCCTTGGTTTCTTTTTCTTTCTTTCTTTTTCTTCTTTTTTAAGATTTTGTTTTTTATTTGACAGAGACACAGCGAGAGAGGGAACTCAAGTAGGGGGAGTGGGAGAGGGAGAAGTAGGCTCCCTGCCGAGCAAGGAGCCTGATGCAGGGCTTGATCCCAGGACACTGGGATCATGACTTGAGCTGAAGCTGGATGCTTAATGACTGAGCCACCCAACCGCCCCAAATCCTTGGTTTCTTAATTTTCAAATTGATCCTAGTCTTTCCTTGTCTCGGTATTTCCCTAAATTCTAATTGAGTAAAATCAGAATTTTACTATCTGAAGAATCCCATCCCCTATCTGCTGTCTGTGCAGGAGTTACTCTTCTGTTGCTTAGAAAAAAATGGGGCTAAGATACAAAGAACCCACAGGTCTAAGGTTGTCCTCCATTTCTGCACCTGTTCTATGGGGCTATGGAAGGGATTTGGAAGTACTTTCATTTGGCCTAAAAATGTAACTTAATTTGACCCAGTGAAACTCTACCTTAAAAAATAAGGTGCTTGGAAGCACCTTACTCAGAGGAGTAACCCACAGGGGGACCCCTCACCTTTCCTATTCTTCCCTTCCTACCCTCTCTGGCAGTTCTCATTCTTACCTTTGAGGTTCTTCTCCTTTTTGAAAAAAATGCACGTTTGAACATTAAGTGCATTGGAGTCGTAGGCACTGTCCCAGCCCACTTGAGAATCTCTTTTGTTGTTACTGGGATGAGGTCAGCATCACCATGAAGAATTTTGTTGTTCTTTCTTCATCTTGCAGGGGAAATAGTGTTCTGTTAATTCTCCAGCTGTTTCTCTTCTTTGAGCAGAAGGGACAACTGGCCTTATAGTTTTGTCCTTTGGGGGACCAGCTCATCCCAGGTGAATCTGAGAGCCTCCCAGCTCACCCTGTCCTCTGCTGCTCATCTCCGGTGGCCCATAGGGCCATTGACTTCTACTTCCCTTGAAGAGGAACCCACTCATTCTTCCTCCTCTACCCCCTGACACACACCCAAGAGTTTGACAGGTCAACAGTATTCTGTTTTATGCTCACATCTTGTGGGCCAGCTCTTCCTGGCCCCAAGTCTGTGGAGCAGACCTACACCGGCAAATACTGCACCAAGCTGAAGGGGCCTTTTCTGTTAAAATCTCCCATTATATCAGCAGCATGTGTAGAAGCATTGGATTTAGTTGTTGGCTATTGAATTCCACCAAGGTCCTTCAGTTCCATTCTTTGTTCCTTTAGATTTATAGAATCCTTGTGGAAATATTTGAAAACTCTACCCTTTGCTGCTTTCTCACTCAAAGGTAAGTTACACAAAAGCAGGGAGTTTTTCCCCCTCATCTCTTGCAACCTGGTGTATTCTATGCACCTAGACTTACCGATTTAAATGAATAAATGTCTATAGTGGCATATTTGCATTTTGTAGCAAATACTGCTAATATTTTTTCCCCCCAAACCTGGACAAAAAGGTCCTCAAATAGATCGGGAGATGGAGTTAGACTGCTTCTTAACCCTTGCCATACAACTGTCTACAGTTGTTAAGACACTTTTGAAAAAAACTCCGTGTATTATGTGGTGCTTGTGGTCAACTTCTTATGAAGATGGCGTGTTATATAAGAGTTCTGTTTATTGGCGGGGATGACAGAATCTGTTTAAATTACCATGTCAAGATGTTAAGTATGTAAGTGAGATGAGTTGTTACTGTAACTAAATGAAAACTGAAAGGAACTTAAATTAGTTTAGAGGAAGTGAGTTTCCCTTTTATTTTACCTATTAATTTTGTGCACAGTTTGGCTGTGCATGATATGAGCTTGTCATAGCATGACACAGACATTTTCTTGCATGTGGCAGATAACCACATTAGAAGAAGAAAAAGGCCTTGGTTGATATGACTTCCTGGTAGTACCACAGTCTTACATTGCTGATTATATTTATGCCAAAAAACAAAATCTCCAAACCCCCAAATCTATCCACATGGGTCATCTAGTTTCAATTTTAATGACTTTCAGACTCTTCAGTGGAAAGTAAATAAGCAAAATAACAATAGGAGTTTTATTGAAAAAAATTCGAAATAAAAAGACCTTCTGGTTATGAATAATACATTTTTTAAAGAAAATTTGGAAATTAAAAAAAAAAGGCTAAGAGATAAGATCATTTTTAAATACCAGTTCTCGGGGCGCCTGGTGGCTTAATGTGTTAAGCCTCTGCATTCGGCTCTGGTCGTGGTTTCAGGGTCCTGGGATCAAGCCCCACATCGGGCTCTCTGCTCAGCAGGGAGCCTGCTTCCCCCCTCTTTCTCTGCCTGCCTCTCTGTCTACTTGTGATCTCTTTCTCTCTGTCAAATAAATAAATAAATCTTTAAAAAAATAGCAGTTCTCAGAGGGCTCCATTAACATACTGATGTGTTTCCCTTTCCTCTGTTAAGGAAAGTGAAGTCTTCTGAGCTTCTTGTCTACTATTATTGACTCCTGATTTCTGTGACTGGCTCTCCTCTGTTTCACCAAGTCAGAAAGCTTGGGGGTCACCTTTGACTTCCCCTTTCTCTCACCCTTTTATTATTTGACCCTGTTGGCTCTCCTGCCTTGAATATTCCTGTGCTCCCTTCTCTGTGGTCTACCCCCAATCCTCATATCCCACTCTCTTGTCATCTCTTCTTTGGAATTCTGCAGCAGCTTCTTACCCATCTTCCTGGCCCTGCTCATACCCTCCTCTGCTGAGTGCACCATTCTGACACTCACATTTTTTTTTTTTTTTTTTCCAATGTTAGCTTGATCAGGTCATATTCTTATTAAATCCTTTCAGAGGCTCCCACTGCCCTCTTCACAATCTGCCCTGTTAACTCCTAGTCCACTCCTTGCATTTCTCCTCCCTACCTTCTCCTTAGCCATCACCTCAGTTGGCTAGCAGTTCCTAGAATGTCCTCTCTCTTATTTTTACATTGTTCACCAATGTTGTTCTCTGTACCTATAATACATTTCTTCCAAACTTCTTGAAGTCTCAAATCTCCTAAAGTCTAAAAAGTTGAAACAGAATGGCATGGCAGTGCTGAGTGTTTGTTACAAATACATGTTTTGAATGAAATCTTTCTGTTTCTCCTTTAGAACTTAACCTTGTCATCACCAACTTTGGGACTCTCCCTATCCACAAAGACTAAAGTTTCACTCATTTTGTATTTCCACAGTTTATGGCTGGCACTTAGGCATTTTATGATTTAAGTCAATGAGAGATCCTAGAACATCTATGAGTATGTCAGGTGAAAATTGTTGAGAAGCAGTGTTTTAGGTGGATTTCATTCAAAGAGTCAACAGTATATATTGGCTGTCTATCATATGTCAGGTCTTGTTCTCTGGTTCCTATGAATTAGATGGATGGCATCTTCACTTTCATGGACATTGTAGTCTAGCAGTGGGAGACACACACCCAGTAAGAGGCAGTAAGAAGCACACACCCAGTAAGTAAGATAATGTTATTGGAGATAAATAATTTGAAGTAATAAACCAGGGTGATGTATGGGACCGAGAGCAGTAGTTTGCTCTTAGACTGACTGAATGGGAAGGACTGTGCTATTTCATACATACCATTGTACCCTCCAGGCATCTGTCAGTCATACTGTAGCTTAACATCGATCAGTAGTGGGAGGTGTGCATGTTATGGGGCTGAAAGTAATATGGTTAAATGATTTTTTGGAAAAACAGAGGGTATTTAATTACAATTTGAAGGAAACATGATAGCATTCAAATAATTGAATGAATATATGACATAACAGAGAGATTTTTGGATCACCAAAAGAAGAATGAAGTAAAGCAATAAATAAACTTACAGAGAGGCGTATCTCAACTCCCTGTAGAGAACACCTTTTAAATGCCTATAATCTACTTATCACTGGAAGGATTTGTTGAGTCTTTGTTAAAGGATATTTTTGGGTAGAGGTGATCTGTGTGTCAGAGGTGAGTGGGGAATTTCATCTAAAGGAGAAAAAGGCAGCCAGGATAGTTTCAGAGGTCCCTCCTCCATTGAGTTTAGGGAGCTTGACCTAGGAACTCAACCTAGGTACTTGAAGAGGAAGTGATCCTAGCCAGAAAAGGAAGACCCCTCAGAAGAAGTGGATAAGAACAAGAGATGACATTTCTCTAGAGAAGGAACATGTAGAAAATATGGAAGAATGTTGATTCACCAACCCAAGTTTCTTCATGCTGATTGGTTGGAGAAAAGGGAAACAGAAGGAAAAAAGATTATGAAAGGGAAAGTGATTCTGGAATACTGTAGGTAGCAATGCTCTACATAAATGTGAGGCATCAGTTAAAGAGATTAGCTTTGATTGGCTGGAATAATTCTTAAGTCACTGTTTCTTAGATGAAAGTTCTTGGTATATTAATACTCCAAATAGTATTATATAAATTAAAATAAACTGGAATTATATGTTTATCTTTTATTTTAAACATAATAATGGCATAGCTTCATGTTTGATATTCAGAAAAAAAATTTTTTTTTTTAATAATTATTCATTTGACAGAGATCACAAGTAGGCAGAGAGGCAGGCAGAGAGAGAGAGGAGAAGCAGGCTCCCTGTGCACAGAGAGCCTGCTTTGGGGCTTGATCCCAGGACCCTGAGATCATGACCTGAGCCAAAGGCAGAGGCTTAAGCCACTGAGCCCCCGAGGTGCCCCAGATATTCAGAATTGTTGATTGAAGTATATTATCTGGATTCAGGCTTGGCTAGGTCCAGAAAAGAACAAAGGAATATGTTTTTCTTTAGAGGTGTTATGATTGCTTTTTATGTTGTGGTTGGTATTTTGGCAGGCTCAGGTATTAAACTTGTGCCATCCAGAACTAAATATAATTAACTTAACTTTCTCAGGCTTAAAAGAAATGGATCTTGGCTTTTTAGAGGTTAAATAAGCTTTATGTTAATAACAACTGTAACATAATGCTTTTACTCTCACCAATCATATTTATTATACATTATTCTTAGAATTTTTTTTCTAGCAAAAACAATTTAGTGCCAGTATTTTAAGTTACAGATGCTTCCTAGAAAAAGAGTTAAAGACTTTTAGTCCAGGAGGAAAAACAGTCAAAATGGAAAACCCCCTCATTTCTTATATTTTCCTAAGAAGCGGAATAGTCATTTCCTAATCTTAATGCCCTCAGGGAATTAGAGAATTGCCACTTAAAAAAGATAAAAGTAGGAACTGAAACATGTTCAATAGAAGTATAAATCAAGGGAACATATTAAACCACAGAAAGGAGATTTCTATTTTTCCTTATTTTCCTATTTTTCTAGCAAATAGGCTTATTAATTCATATTGATGGAGGATTTTGATGATGATAATTAGAATATCATTTCATCTGGCAACTTATTTAAACACTGTATTTCTAAATGGACCATCTCAATTTTTGGTGTGAAAGGTGACAGCATATTTATTATGGTCCATTTCATAAATACCCACTTACAAATAGACTTCTTCACACCTGGGTGTGCCTATTTGGAGACATTCAGAAGAAGTCCTCCCAACGTGAATTACTTCTTGACTTTCAGAGGTAAGATGAAATTGCTTAAAATGAAAATGAAAACAAAAATCTGCTTACTTCAGTGTACATTTGGAAGGTTACAAAAATTGAGTCAAATATTGATATTTCCTTTTTGGTATTTTTGTCATTTAATTGGCAAGTTAATAGGGATGCTTACTTGGGTGAGATCATTTTCTGTGAACTTGGGGAGAATTGAGTTGCCCCTTTGCCAGTGGATGTGTGGGAAGCACATCATTGAAGCATATGTTATCTATTGTAAAATATTTCAGTAATGGAGAAAAATATGAATAATAAATTTAATAATAAATAATTTAAATAATAAATTTAATAGTCTACACATATGTCCTATCAGATCTTTACATTTTATTCTGTTTACCTCAGGACTTTTTGTTTTATGAAGTAAAGCATTTAAGATGTATTTGAAGGGCTCTGTTCATTTCAGTCACTCAGAGATAGCGACTGTTGGGGGTATGGTGTTTATCATTCTTACCCATTTATTTATTTGTTAGCCATAATATATCTATCCATAAATATTACCATATCATTTTGTATGTTCTTGAAACTTCTACAAAGGGTATGCTATATAAATAATACTTGAGCTTGTTATTTCACTAATTTACAGTAAGTTTCGAAATGTATTCATGTTGATATATCTAGCCAAAGGTCCTTTTTATTACTCTAGAGTATACTTTTATTTTATATTAGTATAGTATTTATATATTCATTCTTCTGCTGATGAACACTTAGATTGTTTGCAAAATTTCTGTTCTAAGTAATCTTGCTATGAACATTCTTGTGATTTTGCCCAACCAGTCACATGGGAGAATTTCCCTGTGAGAGTAATTGCTGGGTCATTTATTAGTTTTGTATTACTGCTGAAACAAATTGCCCAAACCTGCTGGCTTCAAACAACACAAATTTATTTTTTACAGTTATGGACATTAGAAGTCTGACACAGGCCTCGGTGGGCTAACACTCAGGTGTTGGCAGAGCTGTATTTCTTACAGAACCCCTGGGGGAGAATCTGGTTCTTGCTTTCATAGTTTGTAAAGAGTGCGCAGTTTCTTTGGATTGTGGCCTCATTCCTCTGCTTTCAAAGCCGGCATTGTTGTAGCTCTCTTTCATTCCATGGTCACATCTCCATCTGACTTTCTTCTGCCTCGGTCTTCCACATTTAGGATCATCACTATTGAATACATTGAGGCCACCTGAATAATTGGAATAATCTCCCTATTTTAAGGTTACTTTATTGGCAAACTAAATTCCATCTGCAACCTTCACCCCATTTGCTATGTAACATATTCACAGGTTCTGGGAATTAGGTCATGAACATCTTTGGGGCATCATTATTCTGCCTCCCACAGGTCATAGGGTGCTAAAATCTTCCTCTTGACTACATAGTTTTAAGTTTCTATTCTAAGTGGTATGTGCTTAGAATATACTCTCTGAAATGTAGAAATCTCAGTTGTTTCATATCCTTGCCAACACTAGGATTATACAATTTAAAAATGATATCCTATTTGATGAGTATGATTGGTATCTCATTGAGCATCTTCTCATATAGTCATTGGCTGCTGAAATTCTCCCTTCAGTTCATTGCCCATTCCTTTCCTGTTCCCAAATTGTTCTTTTTTTGTTTTGGTTTGGTTTCTTACTGATTCATGGGTGTTCTTAAAATATTCCTGTTCCTAATTCTTTGTTGGTTATTTGCATTGCAATATTTTTTCCTCAATGTGATTTATCTTTACCCTTTTTGAGAGCTTCTTTGATTGCACAAGGGTTTTAATTTCAAAGTTGACAAATTTTGTCTTGAAGAAACACTGTCCTCCCTGAAGTCATGAAGATATTCCTTTTTACTTTTTAAATGTTTGTGCAACAAAGTGAATTGTTCCTTTTAATATTTTTTTGTTTTGTTTTGTTTCCAGATGTATATGTTTCTGTATTTGTGACATGTAGCAACACAAATCTAATTTATTGGGTTGGCTCAGTTTTATATAGGCTGTGACTGTTGAGAACTATATAATTGAAAGGTTGATGAGTTTATGAAATTTTATTGCTTAGAAGAACTTCAGGGGGTGATGTAGTTTAAAACTAAGGCCCAGAGAGACAGGGAGCCCCAATTCTAGAACTACTTGTATTGATACAGTGAATTGCATCAATACTGCATTATATTATTTTCATGGCTGAGGAGTCTACCTAACCTTGAAGAGAAGTTTTACACTATTGCTAGATAACTTAACTCTTGTGCTCAGTAAAAAAATGGATGCCAGTTTATATCCAAGAAAATAAAACAATATTTTCATAGTCGAAATTTTCATGAGATGGTAGTACATTATTTTATTTGTAACTTTCTTTTTGGTCAGAAGCAAGGAGTGGTTGATTCCTGTGACTATAATGCTTATTCATCCTTCAGTGATGACTGCATGATTATAAAAATAACTAGACATCAGTTTTGTTGAGAATCACCTATTTTCCCCAGAGTCCATATCGTCTTTTGGAAAGCTTCTGTCACTTATATGCCTTTATTGTGGACCAGGTTCCAAAAGAGAAACTTCCTTTCACAGAATCTCTCCACTTTTCTGTCTGAGTACTCACCCACATCACTACCTGTACCATATACTGGCCCTCTTCCAACTCACTGAACATGTTTATTTTCTCAATATCACTCAAGTCTCAGACTTTAAGCTCAGGGATAAAATTAAGTGCATTTCTGATGCCCAAAATAAGCATCTCAAGGATTTTTCACTATTTTTTTTCTTAAAGGAGTGTTGCAGAGGAACTTAAGAGTGAATGACAGTTGACAGAAGATGTGGTTGCCCGGCAACTGGCAATTTAAATAACTAGGAGCTGATATGATTTACCAACCTGATAAACAGCAAGGACTTTAATACAATCTTAAGGACTGCTACAGATGTTGCATTGAGCTATTTATATGTGTTGATCTGTCTCAGTCTATTTTAATATGTGGGTATATATATACATATATATGTGAATATTTTTTCCTGCAGAACTGGAATATGAAAGCAAAGGCTGCATCTCTTCCCCTATGTGACATTAATAGAAATTGCCTGCAGTAAAATGAGTTGGTTTAGCCCCTTTGTTTTTATGCAGATACTCAGTGTCTAAGGAGGATTTCTCACTCAGAGGAGATAAATGTCCTGTGGATTGAGTGCAGAGTTTGAGTTCTGAGATTGTATTTATATACTCAGTAATTATTAACTTATTTTGGCAAGTTTTGTTATTTGAAACTTCTCTCTATTTTTTGAAATGGAGTAGGAATTGGTCTTTATTCTTCATAGGAATAATGAGGTTTAATAAGATTGGCTCAGAGTCAGTTGGATTAATTGATCAGTGTGTTTTGCTAATGGGATCAAGTCTCTTGATCCTGTCATGAGCCGCTAGCTTCCTGGAGCAGGTCAGTCTTCATTTTGGCTAAAGTCAGCCTACCCGGCCCTCACTGGAAGTCTCTCACACAGTTCCTCTTAGGGATGGTAGGAAACCTGTGACCCATCAGCAATAATAGTGTCACCATCCAGAATACCCTCCTGGCGGGAGTCAGCACTATCACTTTGTATATAAAGAACATGGTGTACTTGAGAAGCAGTCTGTTTAAAATTCTGTCATCTTTTGGGGAATGGAATGTGCTGCATGAAACAAACTACCAACATCCTGTTAGGAGCACAGAGCTTGAGATAACTTGGAGGGTTATTTTAACACTGAAAATAATTTATGGTATGGGAATACAAATACCATTTTCATCACGAAATAGTTGAAGGACACAGCAAGGTAATTTTAAAATTGTTTCTTGACGCTATTTACAATTCACTGAGGTTAGGACTTAGGAAACTTCACAGGAAGGAGGACATGTTGGCCAACTGTACGTGTTTGAGTAACATTCAGTACCCTAAAGCTGTATGCCAGCTCTTCCAAGGCACCTTCTCCCTTCTACCTCTGAAGTCCAAGGAAAGCTTCCAAGGTCCTTTGTGCTTGTGATGTCCTGTTCCTTTTAAGAAATGATGCCTCTTAAGCCTGCAGTGTTTCCCAGTTCCTGGGCCACTTTGCAATGCAGGGGCCCTGACTGTCAGAACGATATCTCACATTGATTGAGCACTGTGCTAAGTATTTTAAATATACTGTTTTTTTGTCCCTATGAGTAGGTCTTAGAGTCAGCAACTTACTGGGAGCAAAAGGAAGGTCAGAGTAGTAAAATAATTTCCCTGTGAGAACGCAGTAAGAAAATCAGAAGGGTGCAATATGCATTAAGGTCAATCAGACTGTAAAGCCAGTGTACTTGTTCACCATGTTACTCTCTCTCTCTTTGTTTTGTTATTTTATTTCTTAATTGTTCATATATGTGGTGGTTCTCATGTTTTAGCTCAGTTAAGAATCATTGTGGAAGCTTGTTAAAAACACTGTTTCTGGGCCTTTGTCCCAAAGATTCTAATCTAAGAGGTTCTTAGATCAGTGCCAAGTATCTGAATCTGCATTTTCAGGGGAGTCCTTGGATCACATCACTGGAGATCCTGGGTGTGAAATTTGTGAGGCAGGAACTATCCGAGCTACCTTCTGGGCTCTGTACTGAATCTTCCTAGTGAGCACCTAGTAGGTACACATTACATTCAAGCATCGTTAAAACTGTTGTAACAATGTGGCATGAACCTCGGTTGACCTTTCCTATTTTTTTTTTTAAAGATTTTATTTATTTATTTGACAGAAGAGAAAGCAAGAGAGAGCACAAGCAGGGGGAGCCACAGAGGGAGAAGGAGAATCAGGCTCCCCACAGAGCAAAACTCTAGGATCATGACCTGAGCTGAAGGCAGACACTTAAATGACTGAGCCACCCACGTGCCTTGAACCTGGATTCATCTTAACCTGAATATAAATGCGAGGTTTGTGTCAGAAAAGTCAGTAATAATTGGTAGGGTAAAGTTCAAGAAATGATGTATTTCTTACATATCCATGTATTCTGGAAATTGAGGGGTATCCTAAGATATCAGTGTGTATTCAAACAAAGCCTCTGTAGAGAAAGAAAAAGCCTAGGTAAGAAAAGAACCCAAGAGGGAAGGAACCGAGATAAGTCTTAGGTATAAACTATATTTCTTTGGGAGGAGATAAGAAGACGAAAAAGATGGAAGGTGGGAGGTTGGTTCATTAGTTAAGGGGGGGTTTCTTCAGAAAGAGGTCAACAAAGTAAATGACTTGTTCAGTTGGAAGAGATTCTGGAGAAGGCTAGTAGAAAAGAGGGTCAAAGATAGAAAACGAGGAGTAAACGGAATCAGTGACAATGTGTGTATTGATTGGGAAGATAGCCTGCACACCTGCCCAATTCTGGCAGTGGCCCTCGTGGCTCATGGCTCATCCTGTTTTCCTTCTTCATTGTGTGGGGAATTCTGCTGCTGTCATTTCTTCCCCTCAGGTGCATGTCTGTCTGGAGATACGTCTTGGCTGGCTTAAAATCGAATTGACCACCAGCAATAGATAGAACAGTGGGTAAGATTATTTGTGAAATCCTCCTCAAAATAGGGGGAGAGGCCTTCGAGTCTACTGAAGTTCCCAAGGTGATCTGTTGAAACAATAGAAAAGTTCTTTTTAGGACTTATACAGTGCTAGGGACTATACTTCCTGTTTCCGATTTCTACAAAATGATAATGGTTCCTAACTTACTGTTTTTGATATGCTTATGCTTTCCTTTCCATCAATAGCCAAGAACTGATTTAAAAAATATCTTCCCAACATCAGTCAGTGAAAGATTAAGGTAAATAGCATATATTCACAAGCAAGGGATGACACACTGTATTTCCATAGAATGCACATTTGCCTACTAAAAGAAAGAAGCAAAGAAACTAGAAGAGCTTTAGTAATTAGATCCCTGTTGTAACCCTAGTGGAGTGAGAAAGATTAATAGCTGTGCCTCAGAACTGTTCCAGGGTGAGAGACACCGTGTATCGCAGATTCCTCCTGGGATGGAACTTGGCCTGAAGTAAAACGCAGTTCCTATACTAATAATGATAATAATCGTCAACATTTTTGTGACTTTCTCCTTACCGATGACTTTTTTTTTCCCCAAGCCTCCCAATGACCTGGTGAGTTAAATAATTCATGTTTAAGCATCTGAGGCTCAGAGAGGTTAATTGACTTCCATACCACCCAGCTAGTGAGACATTTTACATGGGCAATTTGCTGCATGAAGGGATTATCAGATCTTCAAGAGGGGAGTTGCAGCATTAAAGAAATCACAGACATTAAAAAAAAAATGTATTCAATATTGAAGTTTGGAAAAGAGAACTGTGTCAATCTAAATTGCAGCGATAGATAAAGGTCTTTTGTGTTTGGCTAGCTGATCATAACCCGTGCCTCCACACTGGCAAGGGAGTAGACCGGGAGCCAGGTTCTTTTAAGCATGCTTGATCGGGCAGTGTTCTGCAGGGAAGGTTATAGTGTAAGAGTTACAAAGCCCTCCTGCTGCCCAGGTATCAGAGGTTGTCTGTTACAAGTTCCTTCACTTCGACTATTACTTCCTTTTCACAATTCTATTTTGGACTTCTGTCTCGTGCGTATTTACAGGTAGACAAAGCTCTTTTTCTAACAACCCTTTTGCCATGACTGAAAAGGAGCTTTGTATGTCCTGCAGTTTCTGGGTATTGTGATTCTAGTTTTAAACTCAAACTGATGATAATGGTGGCTGTGACTCCCCTATTCCCTATTGTCCAAGGAGGGAAGTTGCAGGTAGGGGCTTTCAAAGATGATCCAATAAAAATCAGTGCAGTAAGAGTTTTTGATAAAATGGTTCTCATTATATAGAAGCCATTTAGGATATGCCTTGGGTACTGGAGTCCCTGGGGCTAAACCCAATGTTTTTTTTTTTTTTTAAAAAAAAAAACAAGCCTTCCTGAGAAAAGGTCTGTTTTATTAGTGTAGGTACTGTAGTTGGCAGAACTTCTTATGGAATGAAATAACCAGCAGACCACTCCTGATTGTGATATGTATTTTTAGATGTTACCATTGAGTTATATTTATAGTATAGACTACTGAATTCCATCTTAAATATGCAAAATGCATGCATAACTAACCTCCCAAGCTGCATTCCCTGCTCTATATTACACCTACATTGTATCCTGTGCTTAAATGGCTCTCCTAAAAGTCTTAGAGCGGGGCTTATTT
Source organism: Mustela nigripes (assembly GCF_022355385.1). NCBI lineage: Eukaryota > Metazoa > Chordata > Mammalia > Carnivora > Mustelidae > Mustela > Mustela nigripes. The sequence continues at coordinate 56,510,401 of NC_081560.1, read as the reverse complement.
TTTTCTCTCAAAATGTAAGCACGGAGAATCCATGTGAGATGTGTGGCTCTCTGGGTGACACGTTCTGTTCTTAGCTGTGCTCAAAGGTGAAGTCAGCAAACATCCGGCAAGCGGGTGGGGAGTGAAACCAAGCAGGTGGGGAGTCTTGCATAGGTAACTGCCCAGAGACCAGAATGAACCAAAAGGAGCTGATGTGCCAGTGTTTACCAGTGTGTTGGTGATTTGGAGCACCCAGTGTCTGCTGTGGTATCAGGTGAGGTTAAGTCACGTGACTTTATCTTTAGTGTGGCTCTCGTTATGTCCATCAGTTTCCCAGTCCTCAGAGTCTCCAGGGTCCTGTTGCCTAAGACAGCTTTAAATATCGTCAGGAGCATTATTTGTACAGTCCCGCTTCTGTTACTAGAATTGAAGGGGAAAAAGGATTCTTAAATCTCTATATCCCATTCTCTTATGTCTTGGTGAATAGTGGTTTGGTTATTTTGATAGAATTGTGGAGTTTATACAGCTTGTCTAATAAAGAAATGGATTTCCTTGAGAAGAGAAAAAGCTGAGGCTAGTAAGGTGAAAAGCTGAACCCTTCCAGAGATCTGAGAAATCACTTCAGTCGAAAAGCCTAGAAAATGACGGTATCTTGGATAATAATGTCACTCATAGGAAAATTTGTTTTTTGGTGTATGGTCCCTACCCCTGATCCATGAAGGTATCCACCCCATCTGGGTCTAGTCTTCCTAGGTGGTGGCCCAAACCGCAGAGTACTTTTTTTCTGTCTCAAATCCAAGGACTTTGTTCTAGTCCTTCAGAGCTTCATACTAAAACATTGAATGAGTCTGCCCTAAAGCCAGGCAACTATAGATTCATTTGTTTAGCCCTTCCCCTTTGTCGACTCATTTATCAAGTATTTATTGTGGATCTATATGTTTCAGGTGCTGTGCTAGGTGTGGGGATTACTGAGATGAACACAGTACAACCCCTGAACAGAGGAACATAGTCTTAGGGTGGATAAAAGTACTTGGCTAACATAAGAGGGGTTATTATTATCTAACCCCAGGGGTGTCCTTATGGGTATGGTACAAGACACCATGAATATAGATGAGGAAGCTGACCTTTTACTTGGAGTAGCTGGTTAAGAATTCTCATTGAAGGTGGTCTTAAAGAATTTGGTCCGGGAGGTAACGAAGAGGAGATGTTAGTATCCTTTGCAGAAAGAGGTACTAAAACATGGAAATTTGAGTATGAGTGGTACTACCCAGGAATGATTAGGACACATAGTCAGCCGATGTGCTTCACTAGAGCCATTCAGGTCGTGTTTGTGTTGATTATTTGGTGCCTGTGTCTCAGCCGTCCTTGATAATGTTGAACATTATGACAGGCTGCGTGGAGACACAGGACTTATGTGTGAGGCAAAGAAGGAAGGAGAGAAAGTGGGGTGGGAAGAAATGAATTACGAAGGAACATGAATACCAAGTGGAGAATATGCAGGTCACTGAATTTTATTCATTCATTCATTGATTCAGATGGTCCCTAGAGGCAGGGATGTCAGACAGAAGGCTTGATAAAGAATCTAAAATGAATAATTACTTGGGGGGCACCTGAGTGGCTCAGTTAGCTAAGTGTCTGACTCCTGGTTTTGGCTCCGGTCATGATCTCAGGGTCATGGGATCGAGCCCTGCATTGGGCTTCTGCCGCTCATTGGGCTCTATGTTCAGTGTGTAGTCTGCTTGAGATTATTTCCCTCTCCTTTTCCCTTTGCCCCCTCCCCCAATGCTTGCTCACTCTCTCTTCCAAATAAATAGATAAATAAATAAATTAGAGTAATTTTCTAGTGTTTTCCTCTAAAGATGAAATTATGACAAAATTTCACATTCTGAGGCATAAGAGAGAGACTGTGGGTCTGATGATACTCAGTGCCCGGGCACAGTAGGTTTATTAGACCAATAAGCTCTCTTACAGTAGATGTTAGGAATTGAGTCAGCTCATGGAGCCAACCTACTCTTTAGTGGAACTGAGGCTATAATCGTTCCAACTAAGAAAAGAAAGGACCTGCAGATGAATGTAAATGTCTTTGTAGACTGAGCTGTGCATTATAAGTTGCCTTATTTCTCAGAAAGATATTTTAGAGAGATATAATTTTCGTTAGTTACAAAATTACAAAAGCATTTTTTTATTAACATATGTATTATTTGCCCCAGGTGTACAGGTCTGTGATTCATTAGTCTTACACAATTCAGAGCTCACCATAGCACATAACCTCCTCAATGTCCATCACCCAGCCACCCATCCCCCACCTCCCACAAAAGCATTGTTTTCTTAGTGACACATTGTCCAAAATAATACCAATTGTCCATAAGGAGAAAAAATATGTAGTAAGAAGCTCAGACTGTAGTTAAAAAACCAAAAAAGATTGTGATAGGACTATGAAGTCTAAGGTCATGAAAGCTTAAACTGTGAGAGTTCATGTAGACATTCATTCCAAATTTTCTATTTATTTATTTATTTATTTATTTTTGTGACTGAGTTCAGTCTATTCAATGGCTAGAAAGGTTCTTTAGTAAAGGAGACTTGTTACTTAATGAGTCATTACTGAAATTGTAATGTGTAGGTAGACACAATCTTGCTATTTAAGCAGCTCTGCTAGAGTGGCCTGTAATTTGTTGTGATGCTACAGAGAACACTTGGCTAAAAGTCAGAAGACCAGCCCTTCCATATTACCACCTACCTGTCTGTGACCAAATCCCTGAAACTCTCTAAGACTTCAATTCCTCTTCTGTAAAATGGAAATAATAATGGCTTATTAGTATACTCCAAAGGACTGTTGAGAAGTTCAGAAGAGATCATCCTTGGGCAAATTCTTGAGGTCTGCAAGGTTCTGCTGATTTGCCACATGATTTCTATGGAACAGGTAATGAAGGTGGAATGGCTAAAGGACCTATGGAAGCAACCCCACAGTGCTGTTAATGAGAGCACTGTGGGCTGGGGCACTGTCATGTGCTAGTGCCCTCTCTTTCCCTGGCTGCATGGGCAAGCTAGGGCGTTGCAGGATGTCAGCCCCTTGGACTTTTGTACCATCCCAAGATATTATAGCAGTAACTTACTTCTAGGCAGCTGAGCAACTTCCTGTCAGAACTGATCTTTTTGAAGCAAGACTCCTAGTTCCCTATTTTGGATTTGTGTAGCTCAAAGAATAGCTTCAGGAACCAAAATAACCATTCTTGGATCTCAATAGGTAAAAGATTCATAGCAGCAATTTTGCTCTTGCTGTGCTTGTGTTTATCTCCTTAAATGTTCATGTATATATTTTTACAGCATGGACAAATTAATGTGCAAATTAATTGAAACTATTAATTGAAAGCAAGTATCTGCTTGGATAATTTGTACTCACAATCAGTATTACTTGCTTTTTTCTTCTTTTTTTCATTTATCTACCCACTTGAAGGCCAGTTTCCTATTATTTCCACATCAGGCTTATCGTAAGAATGGCTAATGTACTACGGGAAAATTTCCCCATTCTAATAAAATAGTGTGTTTCTCTGTGGCTCATTTGGATAAAGAAGTATGGCAAGATTTAAGAATAAATAGCCCATTCTCATTGACAGATTTTCTCCCACTGACTCCTCTTACTTTTCTAAGCAGCTTAAAAACTGTCCTAATTTGTGTAGAATTCTGTATCAGTTTTGTCCCTAAAAGGTGTAAACAAGGCTGTTAATCTGTTGATTTTGTTGGCCAGGAGGGGAGAGAAGTTTCTTTTTTTTTTTTTTTAAGGTTTTATTTATTTATTTGACAGAGATCACAAGTAGGCAGAGAGGCAGGCAGAGAGAAAGGGGGCATGGGGAGCAGGATCCCTGATGAGCAGAGAGAGCCTGACCCTGGGATCATGACTTAAGTCAAAGGTAGAGGCTTTAACCCACTAAGCCACCCAGCCGCCCTGGAAGAGAAGTTTCTTTAGTTGATGATGTGCGTGTATGTGCATACACACATTTACACTCACACGATGCATGTATGTATAAAGGATGGATACTCCTGAAACTTTTTAGGAAAGATTTTTAAATGACCATAGTTCAGTTACACAACTACTGTAGTCGTCATGATAATTTTGGTTTAATGTGGCTCATCGGGAATGGAGATGCAGTAAGTGGAAACTGGTATGTATCAACATAGAAAATGCATATTAATTTTCTTTTTACAGTATTCAGATAACAAGACTTTCATAATATTAGAAGAGTATGTCATGATTAGGCAGCTATTAGCATGGCTGAATGGCAGAGAGAGTAGTTTACATTTTAAATATTTAATGCTGTTTGGGAAGCCAAATTCATATTTCCATCAGAGATGCATTTTGCAAGTCAGGTCTAGCTCTGTGAAGGCAAAACCCAACAATTATGTAACTAGCCATGAATCAGCATGTCATGGACATTTGTTATGTATGTTTGGGGAAATAAATGGCAGGTGTGTGGAAAAGAAGTATCTTTTTCATTTTATTTTATTTAAAGATTTTATTTATTTATTTGAGAGAGGCAGTGAGAGAGAACATGAGAGGGAAGAGGGTCAGAAGGAGAAGCAAACTCCCTGTGGAGCCAGGAGCCCAATGCGGCACTCGATCCCTGGATACCGGGATCATGACCTGAGCCGAAGGCAGTTGCCCAACCAACGGAGCCACCCAGGCACCCTTAGATTGGTGGATAAGTAGCAAAACTTTGGCTTTACTCTTATCCCAGTTGAACTTTTGGAAATTGTTGGTTAAATTGAGTTGTATTTGTACATAAACAAGTATTAGTTGAACACAGTGACATTATAGATTAAGACTTTTTTTAAAACACAGACTAACTCAGCCCCTGATGGAAGATACCGTTCAGTACTACTTCACTTTCCTACTCTTAAGGTTTCCTATCTCTTTTTGTTGTTCTTAAAATTAAACTGTACATTGAGAAGAGGGTATCAAGAGCAGTTATGAAACATGTCAGACTGCAGTGTAAAAAAGTAAAAATGTCAAAATCTTCAAAGACCACAGTCATTAATTTTAAAGTCTATAAATTCATATCTCACTCAATTTCAATTTTGGTTTTATTACCTTTTAGTTATGAAGTAGATGATACCTCATTTTTCTCACCCATAAAGGGAGGGGAGAGTTACTAGTCTCTATTAACATGGTTGACATGAAAATGGTATTAAAATGGCAATGTGTCTGCAAGTACTCTGTGACTCTAAAGAACTATACACATGAGTGTTACTACTTTAAAATATGATATCTTTTCATTTCAAAGCCAGTGTCACTATGCTTCTGCTGATACAGAAATTAAAAGAGTTTTCTGCTTTTCATTTTTCATCTTTTTTGGGGGTAGAAATATTGGTTTTTCATCAACATGGAAATTCAGATTCTTAAAATAATGCTGATCAGTGTAATTAGGTGCAAAGTAAGTAAAAAAGAAGCACATCACTGTCATTTTTGAAGGAGACTTATAAAAGTATACATTTTATTGTTACTAAATTTGAAGACTTTTCCAGGACCAAAGATAAGATGAGAATTAGCCTGCTTAGCTGATGACTCTTGCTTAACTGTTTTAGTTACTAGCCTATTTCTATGTAGAGACCACTCAAAGTATGATAGGTGTTCATGGTGGTGTTATATAGTTCTTCAAAGGAAGTATGTATTTATATCCTTCTTTATACATTTGGGCAAAAATAGTAATAACACTTTCAAAATACTGATGGGAAATTAAGTCCCAATAAATATGTTGGATCCTCAAGAGAAAGAAGTACAATTCTCAGTCTTACAGCATTCTTTCTATAAAAATAGTGCAATTGGGATATACTATTTTAGTAAGAAACTCATTAAGTACAATTTTAAAGCCTTCTTCTTCCTCTTCTTTTTTTAAACTTTGACATTCCAGTAAACTGTGAGGAAAATGTCCTTCCATTTGCTTTTCCTTTGCTGAAGTATCTAGAAGTGAGACTACATTCAAATTAAAAGCTGAAAGTCCCTTAAATTCCTTTCAAGAAGTTCATCCTGTAAGTGCCACTCCTGGAAGGACTATGGCTGTTACTACTTCTAGCTGGAACAAAATTACAAAAGATTTCAAGAAGAAATGGAAATTATAATAGGGAGTTTTTCTCACTCTTATAGTTCATGACCTACTTGGTCCTTATTTTGGTCCATTACATTCTTTTCACTAAGAACTCTTGTCCCTAGAAGGAAATCTTTGACAGTGATATTTAATCATACTGTGCAATGAGACACTTACATCCAAATTCCAAAAGATATTTTTAATTTGTATAGTAATGATAACAGCAAACAAATTCAAGTGAATAGTATACAGGAAACTAATTATAATTTTGGGAAGTGCTTTCTTCCTCACAGATTCCTTCCATGCCTATCATATTCCTTGATATTCTTGATATTTCTGTGCTTTAAAGCATGACTGGTCAATTTGCTTTTTTATGGATGAAGACGTATGACCCCGGGGAGGTTGGTATGACTGCCTCAAAGACTCACGGCCCCCCTGGGGTTGAGCTGAGATGCAAAGCCAATTCTCTGTCTTCCTGTGTGGCTTGACAAAACCTGTATCATACACATCTAATTTTTTTGTCCATTCTAGGTTTCTCCTCTGCCATCTTCTCCCGGACCAACACTGACTGCTGAAGGAAGGTTGTGAGTCTGCAGCCCGTCTTGTTCGTCCTTCTCCAGAGTCCCATGATGAGCTCGCCAGTGCAGCCTGGTCAGTCTGGTTCCTTCTTAAACTATTAACAGATTTTATATGAAAGACATTGCTTTGTGTTGCTTCAAAGCAAGCAATTTAAGTCATGAAAGGACTTTTTTTCCTGACAAAGATTGGTTAATATGATGAATTTTGAATTTTGTATTCCATAGCTAATCCTCTGTTACATAACCTGGTTTGCTTTCCAGGCACTAATTTCATTTGCATTGTTATCTGAGCACCAGGCTTTAATCCTTCTGCTCCTAATGTAGCATTGGATTGGATTTTGTGACGTTATTAATATTTATTAAATATGATGTAGGCATCTAATTCACACCCATAGTCTTTCTGACCTAATACATGTCTGTATGCTTTTAAATTGTGCTGTGGGGCTTGGAAAGCAGCTTGTGGATTTATACCTTCTCCATTTTTTTGACACACAGGAAGGATATCTCTCCTCCCTGGCCTTCTTTGCCACCACTCCTGTTTCCTATATATGTATTTAATTATAATCTCGACACCTGCTTCCTCTGAGTCTAGTGTAATATGTGGCTCATTTAGTGTTGTGATCAGCAGAGCCAACACCCATTCCTGTAGGAACAGAGTGTCACTTTTGGAGCAAACATAATTCAGGCCTCAGAGTGACGGAGTAGGGTTTGATATCACGAGTTAATCATGGATAAATTTTAAAAAGAATTTTCTGCTTGGATCATTATAGGATAATTTATTTCTATTTCTATTTTCTTCTTTAAAAAAAAAAATAACCTTTTTAGTGTGTTGATATCCTTGAGTTATCCAGCTCCCAAGGTTGAAACTGGTATAATATTATATTCAGGATTTACAAAAGGAAATCTTTTGCCAAGATTTTTGATCCATGGAGTGCCACGCCCAGATATGTTGCTCTGATATTCCACTGTCTCATCAACCTTTCCTCACATCCTCAATGGGCTGCCTGCCAGCTTGTAGGTTGAATATGGAACTGGAAATTATTGTAGGATAGAATTGTGACTGTTGATTCCAAGTGACATAGTAAAGATATTCCAGAGTTTTTAGTTAAAGTCACTATTTGTAATTGACATTGTCACCTGAGTAAACAGTTGAAGAGTTGCCTAGGCTGTTTGTCTCTGAGTTCCCGTAGCCCAGTGGTTCTCAAACTTCAGCACACATTAACATTACTGGGAGGTCTTGATAAAAATTAGCCACATTCCTGTAGTTTTTGATTCAGAATGTCTAGGGTGGGGCCCTAGAATTTCATGTTTTACAGGTTGTCCCGAGTGATGTTATTTGCCTGGAGACTGTACTTTGGGAACCACTGGTCTAGCCTGCTATACTTGTTCCTTCCCCTGCTGCTCTCTGCCCCACCTGCACCTCATAGACAGCCCTGTGGGGGAGCTACATTGCTTATCACGTTTGTAGCATACTGTTATTATCCTTTCTATTAAGGTTAACATAAGCTCTTAATCTATTAAATCTACTAATTTAAAATGTTTGCATTTTATATTTATATATATTGCATTTTAAATATAATTTTATTTTAAATTTAATGTTTCAAAATGGCATAATTTTAAAAAGTCATTTAATTTAGAACTATTGTAGTCAAATATTTTCCCCCCTTTCCTTGCGATGGAATGTGTTGAAAAAACCATACAAAAATGAGTAGGAACAAATTGGCTAAGTACAGAAGTGGCAGAAAACTTCCTTCATTTCTGGAAATTATGGTCTAAGATTTATATAGGAGTTTGTCTTTAATTCTCCAGACCAGAAAATAGACTTTTTACATATTTAAAACAATGGTGTAATGTCCCTTCATTCTCCACCCACCTCTATCATATACTCCCCATATTGTCAGTTTACTTCCCTTACTGGCCTCACAGAAGAGTGACAGGGCAGACTGAATGATGAGCAGTAGAATTTATGTCAGTGACAACAGCTATATCCAAGCGAAACATTTGAAACAGCAACTTTACCAAGATATGTAATCTTGAAATGGACCAAAAAATGCAGATGCCATCATGGCTAATGAAGGATAAAACTAGACAGGAAAAATTTGGATCCAAATTATAATTACACTCATTTTATGAAACTCACTTTTAAAGAGTGCAAGTGTAGCACTTTCAGTGTCTGTGTAGTTTTTATTTACCATTTGTCTAACACCTTTACACCTGGCCCCACTCGTCTGTAATGAGAAACACGTAATCCCATTAACGACATTATTGTAATGATTAGATTCCAAATTTAGGCCATCAAAGCTTATCTAAAGGTAGCTAGCTTGCAGTGAATACAGGAATATTTTGACAACGGTAGTTAAAGAAGAGAATCAGTAGTATGCAATAAATATTTTAAAATGTTACATGCTTAAAGAAAAGTGGACCCAAGAACAGGAAGATAAACAGGGGAGAGAAATATTTATACTTAATGTGAGCTATGGGCACCTTAGAGGATTTCTCAGGTAGGTCCATATCACATCTGATTTCATTCTAAAAGTTGTGTTTTTTTGGAATGTTGGTGTAAGGGTGATACCACTTTTAGTTTTCTTGTCTGATGTGTGGAGAAGGTTGAGATTTCTGTTGCTGTTGAGATAACTGCTGAAAAGGTAAAGCATACTGGGCATGTTGTGGGTATGTAAGGGGCCAGTGGCCGGAAGTAACATTACTGAACTTTGTGTGGTAAAAGAGAGAAGGAAAACAGAGCGTGCATGTACCTAACCCCTCCGGAGGGAGAAGAAACAGACATGGTTAAAGGGGATTTGAAGTTAAATAGAAGTCTTATTGTCTACCCAGCATAGATTGTTTTGTAGAAAGTGGACATGAATCCTTGCTTCGAGGTCCATATGGAGGAGGAGGGAATAGGATGTATAGCTCAACTTTTTATATTCAGGATGATAACCTGTAGCATTTTTTTTTTTAAACTCAGAGTTTCTATATATATAAAGGTATTGTAGTATGTAAGATGGACAAATCTTTTGGACTCTTTAAAAAAACATAAAGTAAAATAATACCAAATACTTAGATTAATTCTGTATATACCCGATATTGACTCACAGGTGGTAAAATTTGACAGTTGAAATCATCATTCCCTTCAAGAATATTGATCTTATAATATGAAAATACCCTTTGAGGCTGCTGTTTAAATCAGGAAGTTCTTGCCAGCCATGATACTTGTTCAGTTAGGAGAAGGGAAAAAGTGGGTGATAAATGAGACAACTACTGAGTGAAGTTCATTGGACGTTAGAATCACTAAAGTTTCCCTGTGTACTTTTTAAAAAATATTCTGCTCTATTGAGAGCAGCATACAGAGGTCTTAATTCTGTTTGGGAAGTTTTTATGAATGAAATACGAATTGAGGAATGTCATAGCAAATGGGCCAGGTGGGTGGGAATCTTTTCTATTTATTACAAATGCAAACTATGATCTAGACCTGAAATGCACTTTGCATACGTAAAAGAAAATGTTCTGGCCATAAACATGAAAACATTGTTCTGCTATTATTAGCCTGTATCTTATGGTGCCATATATATTCTACTGGTGAGAAATAACCTAATCTTTTGATTTAGAAAAAGTGTTTTTCTTACATATCCTTAAAAAAAGAAAAGAAAAGAAAAGAAAAGCTATCTAAAAAGAGACTTAAATTGCCCTGAGGCAATCACCATCCGTTTGTTTTGCTTTTGTTCTGCCAAGGGCTCCAAGGAGTTATTGTGCACCAGAAAAATAGACTCACTCCAGTTATTCCAGAAATTCTTTAATAGTCAGTGCTTTGGACAGAGTATTTATGTTTGTCTTGAAAATTGGTTCGGGGATCGTGTGAATTCTTGTTTTCCCCATAAAACTTCTCCATCCCTGTTCAATTATAGTTGATATCAAGTACTAAATATTGCTGTCTTGATCATGTATTCAGTCAAACAATGAGTGCTGATTTTTGAATATAGAATTCACTGGGTTTTATTTTAATCTTGGTGCCTCAATAATGTTCTAAGTTAGAGCACTGGGTGTTGCTTTTTGGGCACTGAAGAGCCTGAATGGAGGGAGGACTGTCTGGATGAAACTGGCAGCTAGCTGCGGCAGTTGCGATAGTCAGTCATTCAAAGCTCATTAAGCATTTTGTGCCAGGCTCTGTGTTACTCAGTATGGACGCAAAGAGTACTAAATCTTGGTCTGCCCTTGTGGACAGCACTCTTCAGTGGGAGACACAGACGAATAAGTAGTTTTGGTCCATTCACCGTATTATTTTAACAAATATAGGAACAGAAGTTAATTTCCTTTGTACAGCAGTGTGAATGACATTTCTAGTAATGTAATTTTTATCAGGATTGCCAAATCCCAGAAGGAATGATTTTAGGGCTCATCTAATCTAGAGTTTTCCAAACATGTCAGTTAATAAATATCACACGAGACTCTTATTTTAAATACAAATTCTCAGACTCCTCCCCTAAAGAGAATTATGCTGTTGACTTGGGTAGAGGGTACTAGATAACAGATTGCATAATGCTCTTCACTGTGACTTGGCAAAGTGTGGAAGTGTTTTTTAATCTGTCTAACAAACACTATAATTTCTCACTTGAAGACTCTAGAAAAACCAAAAATACATCATTAAATCCTATCTCAATGTAGAAATACCTATTTCTCTTGTGAGCTAATGTATAACTCAGTGATTTTGCTTTCTGCTAAGTGAAAAGCTAGCGCTATTGAAAACTCTAGGAGGTAATAATTTGTGGGGAAATTCTCTTGCCTTTATATGTATTCTCTGCTTCCAGGCCATCATGTTTTGTTTTGTTTTAAGATTATTTATTTATTTATTTGACAGAGAGATCGCAAGTAGGCAGAGAGGCAGGCAGAGAGAGAGGGGAGGAAGCAGGCTCCCTGCGGAGCAGAGAGCCCGATGCGGGTCTTGATCCCAGGACTCTGGGACCATGACCTGAGCTGAAGGCAGAGACTAACCCACTGAGCCACCCAGGCACTCCAAGGCCATCATGTTTTTATGTGGAGGTGACCCAAAGATATAGAAAGAGGACATCCCCCATCCCAAGTCAAAACTGATTTCCATCTATTTTAACCTAGATCAGATTTTTAGTATGACCGCAAGAATATAGAAAACATGACTTAAGCCTGGACATTTTTAAGAGTGAATAAATAAAAGCTGCATCAACCTTAGAGTAATTCCAGCATGACTTTTACTTTTGATGGATCTAATTTGTATAATGTAATTTTGACAAAAATGTAGCCAAAGGAATTTTTTGAAACATAGAACACAATGTGTGTGATGCCTCTTTATCTTGGGCAATGCGGTGGCCTTGTGGGCATCTACGTGACTTTGAATAGTAGAGCTGCTATAGCTCTTGCAAAGTCCTGTAACATTAGTTTTCAAAGCTCTTGTGTAAAGGTAACTAATTTCTCGTTTCTTCACCACTGTGAGAACACTTATAACAATCATTCCACCTGTATGGAGTGGGAGGACTGGGCTTATACAAACAGAAGTTAAGGTTTGTGGGAAGATCTAATATTCTGTTCCTTTTCCCATTGCCAAATGTTAGGCAAAAATTAATTGAGTTTTCCCTTCATGCTTCTGTTTTGCTAAGCAGCTGCATTCTCTTATAGAAATGTAGTAGATTTAACTTATGATCAAAAAGTTCTTTGAAATATAAATTGTTATGGAAATGCTAAGTAGTATAAACAATTTGAGGGCAAGCATTAATAAAAGCTTCACTGCAAGCATTTTTAAAGAGGACTAATAAAAGTTTCACGGTTCAATTAATACAGCACAACATTGGGTTTTCTAGAAGCATATGGGGCCCAGAAGGCCTGCCCCTGTTTTTAAAATTTACGAACTCTTTAATGATTCACCACTTTTACTCCAGTGCATTGCCCACTGTGGTGCCATTTAGTCCTTAAGTAGGGAACTAAAACCAGGACAAAGCTACAAACAAAAATCAAAATGTCCAAGTGGGTATTTTCTCTACAGTTCGTTCACACTATGTTACTGTAGAAAATGAATGGTAAATGAAATAGAGTCATAGGACAAGTGAAGTAGGTTATGGCTTCCCCGGATGAGTCTGACCAGTTGGCTTTTTAATGAAATAATAGGTCAAATCCCATTTCAATAAGCTCTGTATAACTAAAACATTTTCAGTCTCCCAGCTAATTATTTATTTCAAGTTGTGTTCAAGAAGAATATTCTATATCAGTCTCTTAAAGTTTTATAACAGAATATGATGGGAGTACAATATTGGTGGGAAATAAGGAATGTTAAATGTATTAAATATTATTTTGGGTTTTCTTTGACTACTTTAACTTTGTAATTAACTGACTCATTCTTTTGCTATTGCTAATTCTGAACTTCTCAATCTGATATTCAAGTTTGAAACATAAAGAGCATTTTATTTATTCTCCAATGCCGAGGCACAAATCTTTTACCAAAATGTTCAATTTAAATTTATTTTGTGCATTTATTTCTTCTCAACTTTACATTTCACAAATAATGTTGGTGGGTAATTCAGTTTATATAATTCTTATTATGTCCATTTTATAATTCTTACTGTGTCCATAGCACTACTAAAGGAATCCCCATAATGTAGTTCAAACAGAAAAGAAGGTTCTTTCTTCCTCACATAAAGATGAAAATGACTTTCCTGAGTGGCAGGCTAGTGGTGATTCTAGTGGTGATTCAGGCCCCAGACAGTTTCTGACTTGTGACTTGCCTTCTGCTTTTGGATTCCAAGGTCAATGTACATCTCTAGATCAAGCTGATAGAAGGGAAATGGAAGAAGTAGGTTTATGTGGATGTTTCCATAGGCACACCCACATTTCTTTGGGTTGAATTTAGTCACCTAACCCCACCTAACTATAGAGGAGGCTGGGAAAAGGAGTCTAGCACTGGTCCAGGAAGAGGAGGAAACAAGTTTGGTGAGAGTAGCTGGCCAGTTCCTACCCCATTCGTCTTGACTATTTACACCTGGGAGTGCAAAGACAACATTGCTTTCAAGAGGTAGGAGTATTTCATAATGTACTCTTGACAAACCCTGTGAGTCAAAAGCTAAGTATTTTTTTTAAAGAGATAGAAACAGTGAAATTAGAGAAAAATCAGCTTTCTACATTTTCTAAGAGATGGTTAAGGAAGCTTTTCTTTGTGAATAATGTGAAAGAGTGAAACTGTGTAGCTACTGGAAAATTCAAGTTCTTGTTGTTAGTGGAACCTTCCAGAAAATGGGAATAATATGCATGGTATAGAATATTATGTGTCCTTACTTAGTGTATAAAAGTCATACCAGCTGCTGCTGAAGGCTGTGTGCAGAAGGGAAAAGTCACGCCAGTTTATCTGAAATTATAGTTAAATATATGCTGAGGAAGAAATAATTTAATAGTCCCCATTCTTAACATTTGCTCTTCATTGCATATTTGCATCACATTTTTGAACAACTTTGTAGTTTCAAATATTATGATGAAAATCTAGGTCAGATAGGCAGTGGTTGATAAACACTTGTTTTACACTGATTTTTCATGAGGACAATTATAAAACAATGCTAGACTTTAGTTTTGAAGATCCAGGAGCAAATATTAGTACCTCCACAAAACACAAGGTCAACATTTTTTTTATAACAGGATATTAGCCTTTACAGAATTTTCTTTTTCTGTGTATACTTTGGGGTTTGCTGTTAATGATACCAGAGTTGTGCATGTACACCTGAGTGTGAGATTGTTTTCCAATGTAATAAGTCTTAGGGAATAAAGAGGTATGTAGGACCATGTAAGGTCCACTAAATACTCAAATGCTTTACTTTATATGTTTTTCTATTGATTTAATTTTAATTGGTTATCTTTTAAGAATGTCAGTGTACAGAGCAGTCTTCTCCATTTATAATTTATTAGTTCTAATTTGTTATAGGGTTAGAAAGCAAAGAACCATGTTAAATAAAATCGTTAGTAAGATAAGAATAAATTCTTTAAGTTCTAAAGAAATGCACAGTGTTCTCTGTTATGAGCAAAGTGTTTCTTTTTCCTTAAGTATTGCAATTACATTTTAATTATCTCCCATCCTCTTTATTTTCTTGGTTCTTTCTATCTTTGTTATGTAGATTCATAAAATCCTGAGTTTCTGAAAAAAAAAAAAAATCCCGAGTTTCTAATAGGTGAGCAATTATTATGGCTTTGATTTTGTCATGCCTATCCTTGCAAATTATGATCAATACCTTTTATCTACACGTGTCTCATATGTAGATTTGTACATTGCTTCAGGTACTTTAATACCCCCCAAAAAGAGACTTGTGACTTAATTGATTGGTGAGTATTTCCTTAAACTCTTATATTGATTTATAGAGAGTAGAAGAACTCTGAGGTGGACTATGAAATTGTTTTAAGTCTTTTTTCATGATTACTTTCGGGGATTTGATTACATGAAGAAAGTTCTTTCCTCTTACAGTGGCTGGTTGCTCCTCAGTGGGCATGGCTTAATTAACCTTATCTCCCAGACTCTTAACTTCCAAGAAGAGCTTCTCTTTGTATTGATATTAGAGTTCATTGGCAACTGGCCTGGCTGGGGAATTTCCTTTGAAGTTGGAATTTGCCCTAATAATTTTGCCCTCTTTGGAATTCTGTGAGTCCTAAGAGAGGGCAGATAATCCTAGGGGCACCTATGCAGGCGCTCATCTTTTAACTTCGACCTCAGAGAGAGATGTTCTTTAGAAAGAAATGCTGAAATGACATAGGTACAAAGTATTAAGAAAAACCCGGTAGTGGGTTTGGATTTTCTGAGAATATAAACATCTTAAATGACAGCTGGTGATACCTGGGTCTTTTGTTACAGGAAAGGCTGTTGGATTACCTCACTTGTTTATTTGATTCTGAGATTCCAAATGCTTTCTGCAGATCTAAGACTGCTGTACAAATGGACAAAGCCAGAACTTTACTAGAACCCCTCTTTTTAGACTCTTTATCTGGTAGGAAAAAAGTATAGGAAGTCATTGTAGTTACTTGTTGGGTATGTCGCTGGAATCTCAAATGCCTGTCCAATGTATTCATGGGTGTGGACATTTGGGGGTGGTTACTATCATTCAGGGAGTACTATCTTTTGAAATAAATTATTAACCCAGTGATTATGAAATCATTCTTCCTGAAAATCTGTCTCCTCTCATCAAGTATTAAAAGTAATGTTATGATTAAGGATATTTTGGAAATTAATTAGCTCAAAGCTGTAAAAATTGTTTCTGGGTGGTTTTATGTTTTTTTTTTAAATGTATCTATGCCACTAATGTGCTTCACTTTTAATGGAAAATTTAATATATATTATTTTGGTTTTATGTTTAAAGTGGAACAATAAATTAGAAAACAGATTTTAAAGGTAATAGTATTTTAGTGAAAGGAGCTGGAAATTAGTAGAAAAAGTCAGGAAGCCAATTATAGAAAGAGGAAAAATAATACATACTATAACTTGTGTTGGATAACGTGTGCTATCGAATCTCTGAATTTCAATAAAATATGTCAAAGTAGAGTTCATTTCCCCTTCTGTTGGGAGAACTGATAGTCCGCCTACCCATCTGCCTTCCTACCTTAGTTTTCTTTCTTTCTTTTTTCTTTTATCCTGCCTAGATGGATTTGGGATTTATAAAATGAGTTTAAAAAAAATAAAATATATGAAGAGGAAGAGAAAGAAAGGAAGGGAGATTGGATAAAGCAAATGCCCTTGGTACATAAACTCAAGTTCTATAAAGTTGCTAAAGAAGGAGTAGATTGGCTTTGAACTTCTGGGTAGCAAGTCTGTTTTCTCCTCTGAGATTACTTCTCCTTTACCCTAACTGACCAAGTCACTGCCCTGTTGGAGAAATGTCAGAGACTCTCCATAACCTCTCCCTGAGGTACATAAGGACTCCAGACCCTTTTCATGTTTGTCTTTATTTTTCCTCAATAAACCACGAGCCGGTTCTGGTCAAGACATGGAGCTGTGTGCCTTCCCCAGGTCCTGCTCTTCTGCCTACAGACCCTTGAATGAAACTGTCTCATGCTGGGAGTGCCCTCTCTTTCATACTGTTACACCTTCACTTGGTTATTTATTGTTCAAGGCGGCTCTATCTCGTTCTTTGAACTTCTTGTTCTGTGAAGCCTTCCTTGGCGCTCCCGGGCTCCTCCCACATCTGTTACCTCACCAGATATGGAGCTTATTCCTGGAGGTGGAGGTTTTCTTATTCATAGCACAGTAATAAATGAAGCTTTTTGAAAGCAAAAGACCTTTTTCTAAGATTTTTTAAAATATAAAATAAGACAATTGGTGATTTTACTCATGGTTGCTTGATTAGTTAGCTAATATGTTGCCTAGCACATAAAAGGAGCCAAATCAGTAAAGAACAAAGGGCATTTTGTGAGGAGGCTGATGTACTGTCTTTGAAGGGAAAGGAAGCAGTTGAAAATATCTGAGCCAAAGGAAGCTGCTTGATCTCTGTGGTAAATCATGAACTTTCCCTTTGTTTCTTCTTATTTATTTGTTTGTTGACTTTCTTTTCCTTTTACCTCTTCATGAAGGTTTTGAGCTATTCAGTGCTACCCACTGAAATGCTTTTGTCCTTCTAGGGTGGTTTCCCTATACCTTGAACAATAAACATTGCAATAGGGTGGTTATTGTTTATGACCTCTGTGGCTACCTATTGAATTCCCTAAATGTGAAATCTCTAAGTTTAGAGCTACTTTAGCTAGCACAGTTGTAGAGACCAACTGACCAGCCTTTTGCCTTCTAGTAACTTGGACTCTCCCTGTTCCAATACCTATAAGCTACCTCCTGCCCCATGAAAAATACACACTGTAGTTAAGAATAGAAGAAAGAGTAAAAGGATTTTGAATTGTGGTTAAGCAGCAAATTGTTTTAAATTTGGTCCTACTTCATTTAAACTTTTAAAAATTAATGCATTCTGCAGACTGTACTATTAACAGTAATGTTTTTTATGCAATAGGTTTCCAGCGATCTTCTGTGCAGTATGTATAAAGGAAAACAGCTGGTTTAAAATTTATGGCATTTATATGTTTTCAATTCTTCTCATTTAAAGTGATGAACTCATAGCACTTTAATATGGTAGTTGAAGTCTTCATAAAGATTACATGAGGATCCTAAATTTTCTGTGTGTCTCCATTGAAGATGTGCTTTGGCTTTATTATTTGACATTGTTGCTGCATGATACTAGATAGATGATATGATCTCTTATTTGGCATTTATCTAGTCATGTGGGGTTGCTTTCATTTCTGTCCAGGAAGTTCATTTTTCTAAAGATAATGAAAGAACAGATGTGGAACAGGTAAGCATGGCATATCTTTCCCTCACAGTTCCCTGTGGAACCTCTTTGGGTAGGCTCTTGTTTGTCACACACAAAAGAAGTATGTCTTTACCCTGAGTGATGCAATGGTCCAGCCTCCTGTGGGGTAACATCCACTGACAATAACGCCATAACCCATTAGTTGATCGCAAACTCCCTGAATCCATAGGGGTTTGCTTCAGTCTAAATGAGTGACTAATTCTTAAACTACAAGTTGAACCTGGGGTCCTTGGGGAATTGGGACATGTTAAGGTTGGATTGTTTATTTTGCTTGTTATAACTCTAGGATCATTATGGAAATGTTTACATCCTGCTGTGGTTAAAGGTTCTTAACCAATATTTAAGGTGAAGAGGTTTGGTCTTTTGGCTTCTGCTTTCCTTATATTCTTTATCATTCTCTACCTCTACCCTCACTCCATAAAAAAAAAAAAAAAGTATTCACACTCATCAGTTCTAAGTGAATCCATATCTTTTGCATTGAATTCTTGGTTATCTTATCTGTTACTGAGAAATTACACAAATGCATATTTGAAGTTACTGGTAAAAGCCCAGGGACTTAAACAGAAGCTCAGCTCTGGAAACAAGTGTTACCTGTTATCTGTCTGCTGTTCACTAAATCTTTCTTTGTCCCAGTTTCTTTATTTGGAAAATATGTCATGCATTTGTTATATCAATACATAAAAGATGTAATTATAAAAGAGATACTAAAACAGATAGTGTTCATTTAGAATTATTATGTACAAATTTGTGCTTTTTTCTCAGCTGTGACCTATAACTATGCTTTTGTGAATGTCACCATGAACACTGATGTCTGTAGGTCTTTCCACACTGGTGAGAAGACGCATCATTACTCGTTTTGTCACAATTTCTAATGTGTCTGTCTCAAGCTTGTTCACTTTTGAGTAAATGGAATTATGCCACCCCACTTGTTCCTTCTATGCTACCTTCCTACTCTGTCCCATCTCCAATAGTAAATGACTGTGTTGCCTTGCTTAACCTTTTGAGGCATTTTTACACCATTTGCCATGCCCATCTTCTTGTGTGTCCCCCTCTCCCCCTCTGAATGGTTTTTTTTTTTTTTTCTCCCACTTCTAGCTTTTTTGTGTGTTACTTTGTGGCAGCATCACTTTAATATCTGCTTTTATGGTCACACTGCCTTCTCTTCTGTCTGTGTCTAATATCCCTGTGCCTCCCTCTTATAAGGATACATGTGATTGTATTTAGGACCCACATGGTAATCCAGGATGATCTGTCCATCTCAAGGTCTTTAATCACATCTGCAAAGCCCCCTCCCCACACCTTTTTCGACCAATGAGATAACAATCACAAATTCCAGGGATGAGAATATGGATATCTTTTGAGGGGTCGTTATTCACCCTCCCCACACCTGACTGAAATAATATATCAAGTCTTGCTGGTTTGTAATATCTGTTCATGCATTTGCTCCTTCACTCACCCAGTCACCAGACTTTTATTTCATGCCAGGTATATGCCAAACACTGTGCTAGGTATTAAGAATAACACACTGACCATACTTCTAATAAGTTCATTATTTTGTCAGTAAGATGTACCATACAGAGTAAACACAAAGATACAGGTAAACGAGATCGTTTGATACAGGCTATAAAATTAATTCTTTTGTATGTCTCCTTTTACATAATTCTAGAACACAAGTCACCATCATGCCTCAGTGCTCATAAATGATTTCAGTAGCTATAGAGGGTATGTGCAGCCTGTGGACCAGAAAGTGTTTTGTAGGAGGGAAAACATGTATCAGCTTAAATTCAATTCCAAAGAATTTGTTGAGTACAAAATCAAGCACAGACCCTGCCCTCCAAGGAATTTATAATCTTATACAATTCTCATCAACATTCACCGCATGTCAACATCAATAATAGAGCTTTAGAAAAATACCCCTGCCCACTCCCCACTGCATCTCATGTTTGATTTTGGGTGGAGCCTAGAGGTCTTTTTTTTTTTTTAAAGGCTCATGGAGAAATTCTTACATGCTGCTAGCATTGAGCACAGGGACTCTCTGGTCAAGAAGTGACCCATAACTAGGAAAACAAAGGCACAGGTACTATTAAAAATGTAAGACAGAATGTTTTAAGTTCCATTAAGATATATAGAAACAAAATAATTTGGGTACTCATAGGAGGGTGAGTTCATATGTGGCTCAAGGGTAATTTGGATGTAGGAAGTATTTGAAATGTCCCTCATAGATAGATAAGATTTCAAAAGATTAGGTGGGCATGATGAGGGAAGACGGGTGGTCATGGCTGGAGGCAAAAGCCAAGGGTCCACATTTAGGCACAAAATTTCCTTCTGCTCAGACTTTCTGGCCTGGAATTCAGAAGCATCTGGAAAATCTAAATTTAAATCTTGTCTTTAAGCAAAGGTAGTAGGGTACAGCAAATTTTATTTAACAGCTGATAGGTTGATGTACACTTTTTAAAAGTTCAGAAACATGATAGCTGGACCTCTATCTACAGTTTTAATCTATATCCTGTAAATATTAGAAGCAGGCTTCAGTGAGAAAAATAGAAATGGAAGGGAAAGTTTTATTTTAAGTGTTTCAAAAGAAGAATAGTTGGATATGGTGATTGATTGACTAAAAGACAAAAGCAAAAATAACTATGAAGTTCAAGAATGATAATAGAATAGTGCGAGTAAGTGATATTGATAGAAAAGATAGTCAGCTTTTACTGAATTTTATCTACAAGCAAGGGGCTTCATTACTTTATTTTCTTTATTTCATGGAACTCTTTTCATAACTCTTGACATGTAAATACTTTTCTTATCCCTACCTTACACAGAAGGATGTTGAGACCTTGAGAGGTTAAGAATCTTGCTCTATCAAGGTCTCACAGTAAATTGAGTGGAACAAATCTAGGACTCAGAGACTCAGAACTATGCATCCTAATTCTAGAGTGTGTATTCTTTTTTTTTCTTTTTTAAGATTTTATTTATTTATTTGAGAGAGAGAGCTTGCAAGCATGAGTAGGAGGAGGGGCAGAGGGAGAAGCGGACTCCTCATTGAGCAGGGAGCCAGCCCAGTCTCAGGACCCCCAGATCATGACCCTAGCCAAAGGCAGACACTTAACTGACGAGTCACCTGAGCGTCCCTACAGTGTGTATTCTTAACCACCATTCTGCTGGTCATCAGGAGGTTAGCTTGAGATGTAGAGCTGATGAAGAGAACTTGGTCCTGAGGAGAGGAATGTAAGAATCATCTAAAGAAAGGTCACAGTTGAAAAACATGGGGAGGGGAGCGCCTGGGTGGCTCAATTGGTTAAGCCACTGCTTTCAGCTCAGGTCATGATCCCAGACTCCCAGGATCAAGTCTCACATCGGGCTCCCAGCATCATGGGGAGTCTGCTTCTCCCTCTGACCTTCTCCCCTCTCATGTTCTCTCTCTCTCAAAGCAAGCAAGCAAGCAAGCAAGCAAGAAAGAAAGAAGTAAAACAGGGTAGGGGCACCTGGGTGGGTCAGTGGGTTAAAGCCTCTGCCTTTGGCTCAGGTCATGATCCCAGGGTCCTGGGATTGAGCCCCGTGTTGGCCTCTCCTCAGCAGGGATCCCGCTTCTCCCTCTCTCTCTGCCTGCCTCTCTGCCTATTTGTGATTTCTGTCTGTCAAATAAATAAATAAAATCTTAAAAAAAAATGGGTAGCTTGAAATTAGCAAGCATGGCCTTATTAATTAAAGACAAAAAAGGAAGAGGAGGAAAGGGCCAAGGACTAAGCCACGTTGAAACTTTCAGGGACATTATCTTATCCTTCTTTAAGGCTGCTGGTCACTTAACACAGAATTCATTAAAAAAGCAAAACAAAACAAAACAAAAATCCTCAGATATTTAAGGAAGCAAATGAACTCATCTTTCCATCCTAAATTTTTCCACTTGTGCCTAAGGTTCTACTTAATAACTTGAATGACTCAAAAGAGACAAATCTAACAAATCTTTCTTCTCTTTCCTCTTGTGAGCTGATTTAGTTTCAGATCCTTGGGCTTTTTGTTAGATTCCATTTTTGCACCTTACTCCATGTTAGGAGTGAAAGAGGGCTGCTCTGTGGAGACCTTATGCCAGTGTAAGAAGATATCTAAAGTAGTCCAGTATTTCTGTCATTTTAAACCATTGGTAAACTAAGTTATTGAAAGGATAAATAACACATAAATGGTGATGTGTCTTGGCTGTTGGATGTCTTTTTCCTCCTGCTTCCCTCAGAGTGCCTGGAATTTCATTTCCTTCCATATTCTTATACAGCATGCATAAGAAAGCACGATGAAACAACACAGGAAAAAAATAAAATTATTGCTGTTGAAATATGTAAGTTATAGTCTTTCTTGTTCCCTGCCAGTATAACCAGATCAAGCTTCTTGTGCTTCTCTGGTTCCTTTAACCTCCACTGGTCCACAATCTGGATCCAGCATTATTCGTTAGAGGGGTTTCTGGTATGGAATGCAAAGGATTTCAGAATAGCAGTGTGGTTGTGTCAAATATTTTAATGTTATAAGGCTGTAGTTCTTGTGCTGGTTTTCTTAGAATCACATTTTTCTTATTGATTTAGAACTCCAGGTACTACCAAATTAGCATCATACATAAACTCTTTAAAGAAATACTACAGAGCCCTCAGAACCCTAATCTGTAACCTGCCTGTCTTGTTTTTTTCTAGTGCTGTAATTGAGTGCTGTGTATAATGTGGTCTTACGTAACTCATCCCACCTAACTTTATTAGGAAAGTTAATGGAATGGGACTTTTGATTAGAATAAAGGGAAATCTAACTTGGATTAAAAGTCTAGATTATCTTTCAGAATAAGCAGTATTATGGTTTGAAGTAAAACAACTTATCTACAGACAGCAATCAACAAGGCAAAAAAGTCCATCATTCTGTTTGAAAGATATTAGGCAAGCCAATGATCCTTGGTTTGGGCTATGCCTTAAAGTCATTGTAGAGCTTAAAAAAAACAAAAACAAAATCTGAACTGGGACCCTCAGCCTCAACAATTTTGATTTAATTGGTCTTCTTGTTAGCCCTGGGTGTGGGTATTCATTTAAACCTCCTGTGATTATAATTAGGAGATGATATATACCTCCTAAGAAAGGAAATAATGTCTTACTGAACTCTTAGTTTTTCTATTTTGAAGGGATGCAAATTAATTTCATTTAGAATGTTATAAGTTATAATTGTTATAAGGATACATGATAATATATATTCATATGCTTAAAAAACCCTTTTTCTGTGTTTCTAAACTCACTGTTTTTTATGTTTAAGATTTTTGAATCTCAACTGTGTGTGGGTCTAGCTATTCTCTCCATCATTTCAGTTTATGAACTGAAAATCTGCGTTAATTTACAAATTAATAATTCAACGTTGGTGGAATGAATGTGGCAGTTTCAGTCAATGAAAAATTCATTGATTATCTTGTATACTTTTTTCTCCATAAAGAAGGTTACTGTTACGAAGTCATGTTTGGTTACTTTATGCAAAATATCTTGTTCATTCTGGGACTGAATAGCTTTCCCTGTAAGACTAAGATACCACACCTTGGTGAGTAAAAATGACCATGTAAGGGCGCCTGGGTGGCTGAATTGTTAAGCATCTGCCTTCGGCTCAGGTCATGATCCCAGGGTCCTGGGATTGAGCCCCGCATTGGGCTCCCTGCTCAGCAGGAAACCTGCTTCTCCCTCTCCCACTTCTACTTGTGTTCCCTCTCTTGCTGTGTCTCTCTGTCAAATAAATAAATAAAATCTTAAAAAAAAAAAAGACCATGTGTTGAGTGTTCATTATAGTTCAAATTCCAAGTGTGCCAAAGCTTTATATATGGTATCTCATTTAATTATAATGAAAGCCCTATGGAGTGAGGGCTGTTTTCCAGAATATCCATGTTTTAAAGATGAGAAACCACTCTCAGAGACATAGATAAGATAGATGTCCAAGATTGTGCATCTACTTAGGAATGGGACCAGGATATGAATTCAAGCAGTCAACATCATCGGCAGTGGTACAAAGTAGTAATAACCCAATGTGAAAATAAATTTTTCTGTTTAACCAGCTGGTTAAGATCAGACTTAAAGATGTGTCATTTTTACAGGGAAACTTTCCAAAGAGTCAGTCCTGAAATTTCCCTAAGAGAGCAACAGATTTTTTTTTTTCTGTTGAAGCCAACAAGGAACAGGTACACTGCCATCATAACCATCTTGACAGGCAGTGGCCTCACAGGAGGATGGGTGCTCTTTGGCGCTGGCTGGGTTTTGAGGAAGCAGCAGTGTTCTCACAACTTCCTCAGGCTCACAACACTCTTCCCCGTGCTTCACTTCCAGACTGTAGGAGGGAAAACAGTGTGGGAGTAAGCATGGAAGAGAGCACATCTGAAATAACATGAATGGGCTCAGCAAACCTGTGATCCAAAGACCTCAGTGTAATTCCTGCTTCTTACACTCCTGCACTCAGGCCCTAGTAGTCACTCATCTTCCCTGATTCTCAGTTTTCTCTTCTTTAAAATAGAAATGAAGACAAGTAGTAACCGAATTCTTTAACTCAAGAGGCTGAAGATTAAATGAGATCATATACTGTAAATTCCAAATAAAGGATAAGGTGTTCTTAAAACTGTTAAGGATAATAAAGCAGACTTTTCTAACTGGAAGCTTTTATTGATTTAACATGCAGAATAAAGAAAAATCAAATGAATGAAACTCGAAGAAACTTTTATTCTCCAGTTCCACTTGAATTCAAATGTCCTCACCAGAGCAAACACTTGGACTTTTATTTCATTCGAGTGTTCAAAACCCCTAGGCATTTAAGCAGTCTCTGAGTGTACCAATTACCATCTAATGGCCAAATCCCATGATCGTTTTCCAGTCTTCAATAGAATTGTAATAGCAGTAGTAATTCATTCATTCAACACGTGTATATTGAGTGCCTACTGTGTATCTGGAATGATTTTAAGTCATTGAAAGGAAATGTCAGTGAAAGTAAAAACAGGCAAAAACTGAAATTGTCTGTTAAGCACAAACCTAAGGATCAAGTGTTACATATAGTTTCATTTACTCTCCACCGCAATCCTACAGAATATGTTTTACTAGTGTTATTTATGAATGAGTTTACTAGGTTTAGAGAGCTTAAAAGATGTGTCTGGTACCTCCTAGCAAGGAGATGGTAGAACTGAGGTTGAAACCCTATTTCCTGCCCTTGCACATGGTCTTTCTTTTAATCACACATTTATGAATTCAAATACTGCAGCTAGTCTAAATCCTTTTGACCTTTCTTTTTATGAACATCATAGATATCTCCTTAGCCACCTGTGCTTAAAACAATGGTGCCTTTTTTGAAACTTTTTCTCTGTTCCGCTCCACATCAAGTTGGCTTGGATTTTGATTGACACTATTTTCCATTTTTGTTGCCAACCTTTAGCATTCATTGCTTCTGGCTACAAGTATTGTCATAGGCTTCCAGCTGGTCTATTTTTAATCTCTCCTTCATTCAGCCTAATTGTGCAATGCTGCCTAGTAAAGTTACTGCTGCTAAAGCACAAATCTAATCATTTCCTTCATCAAAAATCTCCATGGCTTGCCATGGTCTGTAAAAAATGGTTGTACTCATAAAGCATTTCCAGAGTCCATAGTCTAGGGCAAACCACATTTCTGGCCTTCTC
The DNA here is from genome assembly GCF_022355385.1 of Mustela nigripes. NCBI lineage: Eukaryota > Metazoa > Chordata > Mammalia > Carnivora > Mustelidae > Mustela > Mustela nigripes. The sequence goes on along the minus strand of NC_081560.1, from coordinate 56,484,777 downwards.
TCTCAATGTACCCCTTCCCCCGTGTGATAGCAGTGTTTTTCAGGCTTATCTGATTAAGAGTCACCGGGGGGCTTATTAATATACAAGTTCTCAGGCCCCACTTGAACCCACCTAGCAGAAGCCTTAGGGGTCTATGAGGCCTGATGGGGCATGGTAAAACTTGTCCTCTGATAGTCTCAGAGCACAGGTGCGTAGTTGTGACTACCTTGGGACTCTTGTTACCACTGACTGTTTAGGAAAACAGCCAGTACTGCCTGACATTATGACACTTAGTTCCACCGGGTTCTCCTGGCCATCCTTTTTCACATATTACTTGGTGCAAACCAAGTGCCAAAAAACCCAGACACAAATTAATTAAAGTGAATTCTTGAGAGAGGGGATTTTCTCATATTTGTGTGAGCTTGAGATATTTTTATGTGAGCATGTATAGAATATATAAAGGAGATTAACGTAAATAAATGTTTAGTTAATATATGGATGATCTCATTTTCAAATTATATATAAAATTTATGTATATAATTTTATTATCTATAACTTCTAATTTATGTATGATAATATATAGTTTGTATATATAAATTTCTAATTTCTATATATAAATTTCTCTATATAAAGTTATGTGTGTGTTTGTGTGTGTGCGTGCGCATGTGTATGTGTGTGTATGTATATATGGAAGAGAGAGGGAGGGAGAGAGAAAACACACCCAGGAGAGAGACATATACATATATAATTGTATATAGTTATATATATGCATAATTAGGCATTTATATAAATGTATATGAATATATATGTGTTTATGTGTATAGGCTCATATATACACACATATTGCTTGTCTTGACAAAAAGTGATATAAACTGGTTTATAAAAAGATTCCCAATATTACAAGATAAAAGACATTAATAATAAGATTGTGAAATAAGAGGAAAACGATGACCAGAACACAGGATGGAGTGGAGATATTGTTCTGTAAAACCTCTACATTATCATTGAAATGGCTGTTAAATAGTACATTGAAATAAATATCACTGCTTTTCTTTTTTCTTTATCCTTCCTAATCTGCACCACAAATAGGCCAAATTACCTGTTTTTAAGATTTTCTGCATTATTACACTGCATAGGTACAGATTTCTTTATTCTCTTTTTATGAACCCCAAATTTCAAAAATTGCAAGTGAAATATTAGCAAGTAGTTATTTGGTTTCGGAAAACTAAAAAGTCTAGCTCCTTTGGCTCTTATACACATTAAGCTTGAAAGTAAATCTGGGTAGACATGTAATTGGAAGGTGAGGAAATAATTTCAAAATCCCCAAGTAAAATGGGATATGGAATTACACATTCTGATTGTGACCAATTAATCTGAATCTTGCTTCATTCTTTCTTGCCTGCATCCATTCATTCACAGCATATTTATTAAGTACCCACCATGTAAAGTTCCAGAAAAGATGTATACCCTTAAAATTTTGCTACAGCCTTAATGTTCACTGAGTCATAGTGATTTTTTTCCAGAGCTGAAGAAAGATAAATAAGATCTGTGTCTCCATCCCAGATTGGTCTGCTTCACCATTAAAATACCTTTTAATATTAATTTAAACTTTCAAATATGTATGTATCTTTATTCTCTTGTTACTCAGCTTATGAAATATTTTTTAAGAATTATTGTGGGTACCATGTCTGCCATGAAACCAGTGGCTCTACCATTTACTAGGTAAAATGTTCTCTTTTACAGGTGCGACTAGCCACTTTAGGATATGTGCCCTTAATTAGTTCCCTGACCTGCTTTTATTGTATCATCATTCAGGCCTTAGTCATCTTTTCTTCAGAGGGTTTGTACATGCTGTGTGTGTTTTTACCTGGCTCTTGGAGCTATTCTCTTTCTTGGTAGGGAGAGCCATACTATACACATCCTAGAAGAGGCAGTGAGGAAGGCTGTGGTTGCCCTTGGTTACAGCTCTCCTGTTGGAGCAGAAAGAGGCTGAGCTTTGAAGCTGGGTAGATTCATGTTTAAATCCAGTCTCCCTCACTTGCTCACTTTTTGATTTTGGACAAATTATCATTTCTGAACCATAGTTTTCTCATTTGTGAAGCATGAAGGTTATTTATCTCATGGATTTCATTCACTGTCAAACATGTACTTCCCTTTCACCATCAATAAATATTTATTGAATGCAATTAAGTGATTGTGTTTGTGGAATTACATATATCAAACTGATCATGATGATTTGTTTTACATGTTGGGTTCCTGTTATGGGCTGAATGTTCATGTCACCCCCCAAAATTTGTATGTTGAAGCTCTAGCTCTCAATGTATTGGTATGTAGATGGGGCCCTTTGAGACATAATTAAGTTTAGGTTAGGTCATGAGAGTAGGACCCTCATGATGGAATTAGCACCCTTGTAGGAAGGCCTTCCATGAACATGTACCAAGAATGGCCATGTGAGCATGTAGCAAGAAGATGGTCATGTACAAATGAGGAAGAAGACTCTTATTAGATACCAAATCTGCCAGCACCTTGATCTTGGACTTCCCAGCTTCTAGAACAATGAGGAGGGGGGTGGGAAATATATACACACAAACACACACACACATACACACACACACGAATGACCCAATAATTTGTCATAACAACCTGAACAGATTAAAACAGTTTCCTTTCTAGATTTCTTACAAACCTCTTAGAGTAAGAACTATAATTTACATTCTTGTTTAGGATCCCTAGTATTTAGTGTACTGCCTAGAACATGGAACTCAATAAATAAGTGTAGAACACAACCGAGGAGGTAGAATCCATCTTCACATTCTTCTCATCATCTATATCCTCAGTGAAGGCAGAACCCGTGATGGTTTAGACCAATAGGCTAAAAAGACCTAAAATAAAAACCTACAATTTGATCAAAAGATTCATCAGGAAAGCAGTAGGATATAATTTCTGCCATGAGGTTGGGTATGAAACAGTGGATTTAGATTCTAGCTCTGCCATTTATTAGCTCTGTTGGTGAAGGAAAGTTGTTTAACTTGACGATTCAGTTTATTCTCAAATAACCTTGGCAGACTTGTTTTGAGGATTAACACATAATAAAAGAAATGTGAAGGTTTTCCGAATAGTTTTATCACTCTGCACTATTATTTAAATATGTTTACACTGTTTCTCAATTCCTGAAAGAATGACTTTGGAATCACCCTAAGAACTCTCTTTTGAATATCATTCTTTGTTTCAAACGTATTTCCTTGTGGCAGGAAGCGATAAAAACACATGGCACAGACAGCTAGTGACTGAAGAGGAAGTTAATGGTGTTTGTTTTTCCTCTAGAATTAGTAGTTCAAAAATTAAAAATAAAATTGTGGCTTGCCAAGTTTGGAAAAGACACAGATTGCTTTGATTACAGGATTACAATGGACCTAATTTTTTGACATTAATATTTCTTTCATATTTATGAGTTGAAGTGCTTTTTAAATTTAAAGCTTTGAGGTTTTCCATTTTATTTTATAAACTGTAATGAATAAAATATCTAAATACTACTAAATACATGTGGAATTTCTTCTTTACTCTGTGGACTTAGAAACCAAGACAAGGTTTACAGAATAAAGCATTTTGAAGTCAATGACAAGCACAAATGATGCTGTTAGCATTCCATGTCTAGACTGTAATGCCTTTGAGGAGACAATGTTTTAGATGGTTTTCAGCTATAATGGGAAGAAGTAAACACAACCTTTCCCTAGCTCTATACAGAAAAAAATAAATCCAGTTGTGATTGGAAGGTATTGTTTGACTCAAAGCCAGCTCATTTTTCACCTGCACACCCGCAAGTTTGGGTCATTACTAAAGATGGTGAAAATGAGGTGGGATGAAGGGAAGGGGTCTTACAACAGAAGGCATCCAATTAAGAAAATCTACAAAAGTGACAAAGATGCTATTCTAGAAAGTTAGAAGAATTTTATCTCAGGGAGCAAATTCTGTAGTTTTGAAGGGAGAATGCAGCTATTATGAAATATCTTTCATTCAATTAAAATCAAGATTTATGTGGTTTGCTGCTGCCGTCTGAGTTCCATTTTGACTTTTGCTTAGTGACTGTCTGGTGGTTTACAAAGATTCAAATATATTTTATTATGAGCTAAGAGAGTTCCTTTGGTAAATGTCTAACTTTTTTTTTTTTTTTTTTTGTTTTTTTGGGCAAAATCCCTTGCAGTCACCTCTGCCATGAGGTGTGGCAGTGGTCGTACACCCCGGAAAAATCACTTAAAGACTTTTGAGTGGAAAGGGTCATGGGTATTTATGGTGAAGAGGAAAAGGAGGCAAAAATGTTGCAGGGGTTGTATCATTTCATTCAGGAATTAGCTTTAGAAAGATCATTGAGGAACTAGTATTTAGGAGTGGTAGATATTTTTAGATTGCATCTAAGTAAAATCATGATTTTTCTTTTAATGAGCTGGAAAGAAATCATCTAGTCCTATGTTTTCTGCATGTCATGAACTCTTATTGGGTGATGGAATCAATTTCATAGGTTGAGTTTAATCAATGGAATGGAACAGACCATATTATAAGATACCAGGGTACACATGTGTTCTAAGATTCAGTATTAACTTGGGAAAGATTCAGTATTAACTTGGGAAAATGCATTTTGTATAGATAAGTATGTTTCTATATATGTATAAATATACTTTAAAATGAAATACATTTTTGATGTGAGTAGAAGCTGAGGAAGATTGGAAGCTGCTGATGGAATCCTCTCATTTCTTAGATAGGATATTAGAAGAGGCTGGCTTCTGGTTTACTTGAGTGGGTCTCTCTGAGGTGGCTTATGTATCATCAGGTCTGTCTTCTGTTAACATCTTTGTTTTGATCACCTTTGCATCATTTATGTTTCACTCCCGTACTTAAAAATTTCTGTATTTTTGTCACTAGAAAGTGAGCCAGAGATGCTGATTCTGGGGAAATGAATCTCCAAGGAGCCTATAAGCACAATGCTGGGGGTTGGTTGCTATTGGGGATGCCAACTAGACATGAGTAGAAGCTTTCCTGTTTGCTCTATAGACAAAGCCTGTATTCTCTACCAGTTATGCCCCGTGCAAAGTTGGAATAATAATCTAATAAATGTCATCATTAGATACAGGTCTTATTTATTAGCTTCTACCACGTGTGTTAGTTCAACAAGTATTTACTGAGCTGTTTTATACCGTGTAGTTTGCCATCTAAGTACTTCCTCCTATATGTAGCTAATTAAAGTGATCCCTCACTTTGCTTGTGGGATATCCTAGCAGGTGTACTGAAGGACTTGGTGGTTTGGGGTTGTTGGTCAAAGATCCCAGAGATGCAGCTCCATGTCTTGGGATGCAGTGTGCCACGTTGGAATCCCATTATGCTTGGTCTACAAATGTTCCTGAGCCCAGCCTTTCGCATGTTTTGACACCCTGCAGGGATCAAGTCCATGTGGAAGGTTTTACTCTCTCTTGCTTTCATAACACACTGATTTTTACTGAAATTTCTCTCTGTTGTTCTTTATAAAGCATCCATGCTGGGGGATTTTACTTTTTCTTCTGATGTCTTAAGAATCAAGGCAGCAGAGCCCAGGGGGCAGACGGTCTGGATGCTATGTGTGGTTTTGTCATTCCCACACCGGTACTGCCTCTTGCTTGTTGTAGTTCCTACAGGTGATGTTCTGGTTTTTTGCCTCTCTGTCTCATGTTTTTGAAGAGTTTGTACAAAGGGTATTATTTTGTTTAATTTGGTTATTAGTTGGGTATTGGTCATACTAGTCATTGCCCAATGCAGGTGGGGTATCAGGGAGTGGTCCCCAGAGGGCACCATGAGCCTGCTGTCCTGATGGCCATCAGTACGAAGAGGGATACCCAGGAGGGAAGCCAGTGGAGGGCAACATGGAAACAGGGCCCCATTTTGTTGGTAGGTCTAGAAAAGCTGCATTTTTTCTTTTTTTGAGTCTCAAATCTTTTTAATCTTCATTAATTAATTTGAAAGATGACACATGATCATATTTCATCATTTTTACTTGCATTCTTCTTAGTAGCTTTGAACATTTTTCCATGTATTTTTTGGATTTTCTTCCTCTGTTTTGAATTCGTTTGTGCCCTTTGCATATGTTTCCTTTAGACTTTATTTTTAATTGATTTCAAGAGCTTTTTGTATATTATTGAAATTGTATTTTATCACAGTTATATATATATAACATTAAATTGACCATGTTCATCCTTCTAGAATGTACACTTCAGTGTCATTAAGTGCATTCACATTATTATTGCACAACCATTTGCCACTGTGTCTCCAGAACTTTTTCATCATCCCAAAGTAGGGAAAAAAAACAAAACCCAGCCATGATGAGAAGCCACAAAGTTGGTGCAGTGTCTTATTGTACCTGTGGCGTACAGGCCCAAGGACCTTGGCAAGGGGAGTGCTAACCTTCTCTCCTTTCATACAACAGTAGGAAAACTGGTTGAGTGATATAATCCTCTCATTGTTTTTCTGGATCCAAAGCTTCCTTGATTATTGCTACTTCACTTTAAGAGATGTATTCATACATTAAATAAACGGTGAAAAGCTGTCCTCATAGGACCATCTCACTGAGCAAATTCTGTTTTGTTGAGTCTTTATAGTTCTTACACTTTTTATTTAATCTACTGGTGTTTGATGTTTTCTTTGCTTGCCAATGTGGTATTTCCAGCTGTGCATGGAAATTAATTTTCTGTTTGAATAGACAATTCCAGGAAACTATCTATTAAGGTTATAGGAGGCAAAGAGAATGTTGTTTTACAATTTTTTTTCCCCTTGGCATTCTTGGCATTATAAGGGGAGTAAAAAGGTTGATGTTAAGAGTCCATGGTTGGCAGTTTATTTTCTGTTTTTAACTAATATTATATAAGTAAAATAAATTTTGTCATGGATCACAAAGGTGGTCAATAATAGAATGTGTTTGGCACTGAGAACTTATCCTCCATTTAACAAAAGCAGTTCTAAATAGATCTTCCATGAACTCTAAAACCTTTCTTGGGGCAAGAGACCTCTATTTCTATCTGACTCATTCTGTGGAATCTCAAAATCTGAGGTCCATAGAATCCTATCCAAAACCCCAGGGGCCAGGTGTGTTTTGGAGTTGAGGATTTATCAGATTTTTAAAAGGTATATGGAACATAATTCCTGTGTTAATGTCATGTCACTTTTTTTTAAGATTTCTATTATTTATGAGAGAGAGAGTGTGCATGAGCAGTGGGGGAAGGGCAGAGGGAGAGGGCAAAGCAGACTCCCCACTGAAGTGGGGCTGATCCCAGGACCCTGAGATCATGACCTGAGCCCAAGCAGATGCTTAACTGACTGTGTCATGTCACTTTTAATGGATTTGGGACAGTTCCTCATAATAAAATCATTTAATGTTTATTTCTGCAGTGAAATTCGTGGATAAGAATACTAAATGAGATAAAGATAATAAATAGCTTCCTATTTGTTGAGGCAGGTTTGTGTTGCCAGATGAACTTCGAGTTGCTGTCAAATGAATTATGAAAAATTTTTGTTCTTTATTATCGTGGATAAGGGACAAATAAAATTTTACTTCTATTTTAGGGACTTCCAACTGCTGTGGTTCGAAGTGGTATGGCTCCATGCTCCAGCCATGCCTGCTTCTCCTCTGCTCCACTCAAGATCTGGACTTAGCATTCTCAATATTACAGATATTTTTGTTTCTGGGGCTCTGTTCCTATTATTTAGTGATTCTTTTGCTGTATTTAATCTCTTGTTTTTCAGCAGTTCTGTGCCTGGGTTATGATCCTGAATATCTAGTTTGTTTGCCATCATGGTAAATGTCTCCTCTCACCCTTTATGAATATACATGTATATATGTGTGTGTCTCTTTCTATATGTATACATATATATGTATGTGTATACATTTATATGTCTATATGCGTGTGTGTGTGTGTGTGTTCTTCATTGTTTTTATTCTTCTGCACTGGTTATTTTCAGTACTTGAAGTGCCTTTTCCTCTACTCCCATTGAATTTATCCTGTACCGCATCATTGACTAAGCCAATTTACTTTCTTCTTCTGTTATATTCTCTGTCTTCCCTTAGAGCTTTGTATCTACCTTTGTTCTATATGCAATATGTTGCTCCTTAATTATTACAATAATTATCTCTCTCATCTTAGACTGTAAGGCTTCTGGGTGCAACACCTCTTGGTATGTCTACTGCCTTACACAGTACTTGGCACAGCACAGATTCCAAGATTTTTCATCCCCAAATAAACAGAAGATGTGTATTTGGAGGTGATCGGGTGAGAATGGGGACTAGGGAGAAAGGGATGTGCAGTGGAAATAAATTCGTGAGGGGGACCTGGGGAGCTTAGTCAGCTAAGTGTCTGACTCTTGATTTTGGTTCAGGTCATGATCTCGGGGTTGTGAGACCAAGTCTGGTGTCAGACTCTGTGCTGGGGATGGAGCCTGCTTGGGATTCTCTCTGCCCCTCCCTCCAAATTCGTGCTATCTCCCTTTCTCTTTCTCTCTCTCTCTCACTTTCTAAAAAGAAAGATAGAAAGAAATTTGTGAACAAGACAGAGTATTATAGAGTAGCAATGCTTATGTTTATCTAAAATGAACACAAGGAGTAGAAAACTAAAAGATTTATATAGTTTGGGGAATTGGGAAAACTTCAGGAAGGAGTTGAAGCTGGAGACAAACCTTGGCAGGGGGATGGAATTGAGGTAGGCAAAGAAGAGTGCACAGTGCTTTCCAGAGAAGGTGGGTGCATTGTGGAAGGGATGGGTCTGGATAAGTGGGAAAAGATAGTTAAGTTTTTGGCCAGTTACAATATAAGTTCTAAATTAGGAGAGTGATAGAAGGAACAGGTCAGGAGGGCAAGTAGGGCTGGATTATATAGAACAATATATTGTAAGAAAAATAATTGGATCTATTTAGAGTAAGATGTCTTTGTGAATAGTAATAGAACAGGAATGATATGTTAAAAACAATTCTGAAAATAAACGTGTCCACAGCATATCCAGTGATGTGGAACTGAAGGATGAGGAGGGGGCTGGTTTACATCCTTGTGCTGAAAACCAGAAGGAGGTCATAAAGACCTGAATTAAGATGATGGGAATGAGACTGCGAATTGAGAAAAAGGAGTGTGACGTTTGAAAAGTAAAACCGTGATGTGATGGTTAATCTGACATCAATTTGGCTAGGCCACTGGGTACCAAGATTGTTGGTCAAACATTACTCTGGTGTTTCTGTAAGGGTAACATTTCTGTTACTCTGTTCTGTTCTGAGAGTAACATTTAAATTTGTAGACTGAATGAAGCAGATTGAGCCTCCACAATGTGGGTGGACCTCATCTAATTCATTGAAGACCTGAATAGAACATGGGGCTGACCTCCCTCAAATAAGGGAGAATTCTGCCCTGCAGCCTTTGAACTAGAACCTTTTTTCTTCCTGGTTCTTCTGAAGTCTGCTGACTTTTAGCTTCAAGCTCAGGCACCAGCTCTGCTGATGACGGACTTACCAGCCTCCGTATTGCGTGAGCTGGTTCCTTATAATAAGTCTCTGTTTCTTGGAGAACTCTGACTAATACACGTAGGCCAGGGAGACCGACTGGATCCAGATGCTACAGGTGAGGGAGGAATTAAAGATGATTTAAGATTTGGGGCTGAGAATTCTGGAGGATCATACTAGTAGCAACAGGGGAAGTTGGAACTGGAACAGGCAGTCAATTCTGAGAGAGCCTATGTTCGGTTTTGGTTTTGTTGACTCTGAAGTGGTATGGGAGATTCCAGTGAAATTATCTGAAGCGCTTGTAGTAAGGTAGGTAGCTTGGGTGGGTTGGGCGGAGTTTGGCAACTTGGAATCCTGGACAAGTCCGTGAACAGAGGTCACCTGGCAGAACAGAGCCCACAGGGGAGTGAGAGAGAGGAGCAGAGGGTCAGGTGGAAAGTAGGAACCTAGAGAAGATAGAAGAGTCTGTACACAAAAACCTAGTTGGTGACAGAGTTCACTCTTGACATGGGTTTGTCGGTCTCCTGTGTGAGTGTAAGTTCCACGAAGGCAGTGGTTTCCCTGCTCCTATTTCCCCAGTTCTAAATGTTGTGCTTTGGATTTGTGAGATCTCTAGGTGATTACTTCACTTTTATTTTTCACCTTAAATGAAAAATGAAACAGAAATTAGGATTTTTTTGCTCTAATCTTGACTTGGCATTTAAGTAGACATATAGAATCCAGTTTCTCATTTTAATTCCTAGGACTTTGATTTATTTTTCCAAAAAAAATGAAGGTTGGTTTAAGGACTTTTAGGACTTTTTTTTTTACAGCTGAAAAATTCTGGGAAAAGTATGTACATGTCAAAAAGTTGTTCTAAGCTGCAGAAGTGGCCTTGGGTAAATTCATAAAATAAATTTTATAGCAAGTCTTTCTCATCACTTTTTGGGAAGTTTTTATTAATTTAATATTAATCAGAATATTTTAACATATTAAATAAATCGAATTTTTAATGTAACTTTGTCTAAAAGCATCTTTGAACTGATACATTTCCTCCTAAATATTAAAAGTGTGTTTAAAAATCTCTTTATAGAGGGCCTAATCCTATTTTATATAGCTTTAAATTAACATAGCTATAAAAAAACAGAAAATGAAAACACACAAGCAGAATTTTTCCTTAAACTCCTATGCTGTAAAGAAATTTCAGTTGTTTTTTTTTTTTTTTTTAAAGATTTTATTTATTTACTTGACAGAGAGAGATCACAAGTAGGCAGAGAGGCAGGCAGAGAGAGAGGAGGAAGCAGGCTCCCTGCAGAGCAGAGAGCCCAATGCGGGACTAGATCCCAGGACCCTGAGATCATGACCTGAGTCAAAGGCAGCAGCTTAACCCCCTGAGCCACCCAGGCACCCAAGAAATTTCAGTTCTTATGGCATTTTTATTCTATTACACAGTATTCTAACTTTTAAAATCTTCTCATGGAATCAACTTATTATATGAGAAGAATCACTGATTACGACCCTGGAGGATTACCACGCCTTACACAGCATTCTACTGCACCTCCTCATATGTTTCTAGATGTGTGCTATAATTTCATAAAATCTCATAATACCTGTTCTTAATCAGTTTTGGGTATTTGATCAATGTGTGATATTTACATTGTAGTTTATATCCTTTAACAATTTTTTGACTGTACAATTTGAAATATAATGAATTTCTAAGAAGTTTAAAAAATATGATCTTTCTATATGTTGATATAATATATGTGATACAGAAACTATTGAACAGATGGGGAATAGGTGCCATAAGCTTTAATCCAAAGGCATTAAAATACTAACATAAGTAAGATGTTTTCTTTATTAAATGGAACTTGTGCCCCCAGGATAAGCATTGTGAGTTAGATATGGTTTGTAATTCTAATTGTCTGCCTTCATCCTTTCTGGTATGTAAGGCCACGCTGTCTGTGGTCATTCTTTCTCAGTGACCGTCTCTGTGCAAATTCCATCTGAAGACAAACCATAATCTCACAAAACAAACTGAGGGTTGCTGGGGGAGGGAGGTAGGGAGAGGGTGTTGGGTTATGGACATTGGGGAGGGTATGTGCTATGGTGAGTGCTGTGAAATGTGTAAAGACCTATACTTCTAGGGCAAATAATACATTATATGTTAATAAAAATAATTAATAAGAAAAAAATTCCATCTGAAAATAACCTGCCTTTAACTAACAAAGTGCTGATTCTTTTTGGTATTTAATGTCTCTTTTGTTTGCTTTGCTCTTCTTAATTGAGGACAGTTAATAGGTGTGAATTCTCTCAGGAAATAGACAATGTAACAACAATAAACAGATATGTAATTTTCTGATACAGTTCCTCTACCTACAAAGTAATATCTAGAAATATTGCCTAATTCCAGTATGATACTTGAAAATTATTTATTTTTACTTCCCAGAGATCCCAAATTTCTAGATTTCTTATGAAGGTGAGTAATTTATCCTTGAATTTATTTTACTTTTGTGTATATTTATATGCAAGTCACTTAGTCATTCTTGTTGGTCAGCTGACATCTTAGTTGTTTGCGTTGTGTATGGGCATGAAGATCTGCTCTTACTGTTTGCTCTGTGGTCAGGTATAGAAGAGATTAAAAAGTAAAAAATAATATATTTGGGAACATAAAAAAGCATTAGCAAAACTTTTGTGACATCTCTGCTCCATTTATAGGTCACACTAATGACTGCTTTGCTTCTCAGTAATTTTCCATTTGTAACATTTTATACCTGGATACACAAATGTAATGCAATTGAACAAGAAAACAATTATCTGTCTGGTGGAAATAATGTACTTATCTCATTGAAACAATTGACTTGTTTAAAAATACACAGAAGTTCTGCTCAGACTGCGGTTACCTGTAATTTGTAGAGAATTTCCAGGAAGAATTAAAATCCTCTGATATAATGGGATCAGCTATTGAATCCATTGGTTGTGAAGGTTAAATTTCCATTCAGAATTTCCCTGCCATGTAAACCTCTATTTGGAATCATTTTGGTTTTGAGAGCTTTTTTCAGTGATCTCTGAGTTTTGGCTGGATCCCTGGAAAACTGCATGCAAAGGCTGTATCTTCCAGTGAAAGCTTCATGTTGACTTGTGGGTTCTGTGTCAGTGGAACGTTTCAGCACTTTTTGGCCTGGCTCAAATGTTTCTTGGCATTTTCTGAGGAGTTTGGCCCATACCATCTATACGATCACACTGGATTCTGGATAAACTCTTAAAGCCATCATTCATCTACAAGCTAATTTTGGATTTTATTGGGTTTTGGAAGTGGACTAATACCATTAGGCAATTGAGGATTCAATATTTTGAATAATATTTCCAAGGACATACCTACTTTAAAAATAATACAAGAAAAGACTACTTTTCCCTTAGTACAGTACTAACTCTTCTTGTATCTGATCTTCTCACAGAGGTCAATGTCCTGTTTTAATTTCTTAGTATATTATTTTCTCTCTTCACCAGGTTCTGAAGTTACTGTAGATCAACATTTTCTTCTTTCTGAAAGAGAGGTTTCTCTGGCTCTGGGTTGACTTCAGTCTTAGGATGTGGGACTGATGTGGGTTTTCATTTTTCACATTGAAAGTACTGCCAAAGCTAGTTAATTTTAGTTGTAACATCACAGAATGTTGGTGCCCATAGGTGCCATGCAGATGGCCTTGTCCGGTCCTCTCATTTTACATTCAGGAGCTGGGCCCAGTTACTTAGTTGGCACAGGAAGCTTTGGCTGGAACTTATGACCACTTTATAGCAGAGCTGGTCTATGGGACCATTTCTCTGCCCCAAGTAATGCTTAGGATCTGCCCCTGTTCCTGTCTCAGATTTTGTATCTTTAGGTAGTTTTCCTTAATGCTTTTAAAATAAGTCCATACTTCCTGTGAATTTGGAAGACCAGCCAAATAAATAAATAAATAAATAAATAAATAAAATAAAATAAAATAAAATTTTGTTTTACATTTGGTTGGGATTTCAAAGTGTTATATACTATGCCGTTTGCTTCACATTTGGAACCATCAAGAAATAAACGTAGGATAGAGAAAGGGGACAAAATTACTGCCTTCTTACGAATAATGCTGGACTTTGGACCATATGTTGGACTCAAGGCTGCAGCTGGCTTCCCGAGCCTCCCACAGCTCTGTACGGAACTTAGACACCCAGTCACAGATGGAGAAGTGTGGAGCGCAGGTCCCTGTCCTACCCCTATGCAGGACCACTCTCAGGAAGGGCCGTCCGGGGCTGCACCTCTGAGAGACCGCACTGGAAGCCAAGGCCTGCCACCAGGGTTCTTTCCGAGGACTCTGGCCAATGAGAGCAGCCCTCCATTGATACATAGGAAGCCCCTCTTTTCAAGTAGGTCATTTTCTGGTGTCATTGTCTTGTCTTCTTTTTTTCTTGCCTTTCTATTCCTGCCTCCCGTTCTGATACCAGTGTTGTTTACATTTTTCCTTCTGCATCATGAGTCATGCCCCCCGTTATTCTCCTGAATAGAGTTGAAAAAGCAAGGGTAGTGAATTCAGCCTAGGAAAATGACCATTTTCATTTGAGTAAAATAAATGGGAATTAAGCAGGGCTGGTGAGAGTGCTTTAAACATATGCTCAGAATATTCTCAATAACGGGAAATGAAGAACTCTTCTCTGTCTTCATCAGGGTATTCTTCTGATATTTTTAAGAGAAAGCTGGGGGAAGACTTTCACCTGTCAATTTGCTGTCTTTGCTTAAGCTCTGCAGCATGCACCATTATATTTTAATAAATTCATTCCCATGTATCTATAGGCAGAGTCAAATGATCTTATTTTGTTTTGCTTTTGTCTTCTTCCAGGTCTGAATTGAGTAAAATTTCAAGTCACAGATCTGTCTTGGCATTTTTAGTTGAGTTTTAGTTTTATGTAGGTTAAGTAGCTACTAGATTTCATGACTCCCCCTCCCCCAGATATTTGTTAAGTGATCATCTCTTCTTTACCTTATACATTAACAGTTTAAGTAGTTACCTGCGGCAGCCTAGAGAACCTGTAACAGTATCCTTCCTATTAAGGGATTTTTTTCCTTTAGGATTTCTTGCCTTGTAAAACATGTTGCACCTGTGTGTAGACACTGACTCCATTCAGAGGTCAATTAAATGTAATCAAACATGGTAATGTTCTGGACGCTTGCAGATTCCCCCCCAGTATGATGCCCACTTGGCTTTAGCTTCCTTTCAGTGGGTTGGAGGGCATTTAGATAAAAAGGTACTGAATGGCAGAGTGGATTTCAGATTTTAAGTTTTATGATGTTAAGATTTAAGATGTTTCGGTGCCTTCTTGGCATTGAGACCATCACCTGTAAAATTAATTGTTTCTGAAGAAGTGGTCGAACAGACATTGTGTGAATCACCCACTCAGTGGGCCTGGCAAGTTTCTGTTACAGTGAGAACTGAGAAGTTGGGACACAGGGAGTAGGACCGAGATAGTCATGGTGCACAATGGGAGGCATTGGGCCAGAGGAGTCTCACAGTGGAGACCAAAGGACCTGACTTGAAACTCAGTTCCACCAACTGACTTTCACAATGTCTCTGCTGCAGTTTGTTCATCTGCACAATGGGCATACTAATTAATGCTGTCGCCTTCAAAAGTCTGGTGAGAATTAAGTGAAATAAATACCTGGAAGGCACTTTAGAGCAGTGTCTGAAACATCATATGTGCTTTATATTATCTTAGCTGTTGAATGGTCTTCACATTCCTAATTGGGCTAGTGGATCAGTGTTTACCTGTATTTTTAAGAGTTTTTCTTAGAACACTGTTTTTTAGGAAAACTGGACTACAAAGATCTTCTGTGAGGTAGTTGGGTATTTTCAAGGAATGCAGAATAATCTACTACCCAGGGGGCATAAAATACCCCAGGGAGAAAAATTTTCTAATACAGTGTGTATGTGTTTGTGTATATGATGTGTTATATGGACATGTCATGTAAAAAATAGAGAAGGAAGAGTTTTGGGGGAACCTAAAAGTTTTACTGTAGTTTATATAATAATTAACTTGGCTACATCAATATCAGGAAAATAATTAGAATAACAGATTATGTTGAGTGCCTAAAGAAATATGTTTGACAACTTTTAATTTTCTTTCCTCCTACACACCACTTCCTAGTTTCTTTCTGGCACACCAGATGTGTCTCAACACAGTGGCTGATCCTGGTAGAGTTGTGTGAACACCCGTGGCATAACAAATTTTCTCATTTTTATTCCATTTAATGAAACTGAAATGAGAAGGAGCACTGTATGTTGCAAATGATGCTATACAGATTTAAGGTGTAGCTTGCCCTTTCTCCAGACCTCTGCATCAGTGTCTCCTTTTTCTTTTTCAGTGTTCCTTTTTAAAGCTAATATTAAAGTTTGTATGCAAATGATGAATGTACACAAACAAAGCTGATTGTAACCCTGCTTTTTGTTGTTAGACACCAGTGGGCTACTGTTGGTGCAAAGGAGTTAAGAGGGATTGACTGGTGGGGGAAAGTGAAAAAAAATTAGTCATGGGGAAATTTTATTTTGTCTTTTTACTCTCTTTCCTGTTTTCTAGCTTCTTTGAATGGACCAATTAACTAGAGTTTTTTTAGCTTAAACTCAGCTTTAGTCCTTGATCTCCATGGAACGAATACTTTCCATAGGCATTTTTATTTTGTCTTTCATTTACTTACTGTAGTAATTTTCCCATTATTTTTAGCCTTTTCTCCATTTAAATGCCAGGGCATGTACTACATTTCAGAAGCTGTAATTTTCTTTCAGAGAAATTAATTTTGTTTTTAGCTTTGGCCTTATATATGATCCTTGTGTCTTCTAGTTTTGAACGTCTACCAATAATTTATCTAACCATTAAAAAAAATGTTTAATTATAGAATAAATAATATTACCAACAGAAGGGAGATATTTCTCACCATACCAATCTGTGCAGTTTGCTTCCTTTTGGTTTCACGTCATATTCAGCTTCAATTTAAAATGCCCATGGGTGCCTGGGTAGCTCAGTGGGTTAAGCCACTGCCTTTGGCTCAGATCATGATCTCGGGGTCCTGGGATCGAGTCCTGCATCAGGTTCTTTGCTCAGCAGGGAGCCTGTTTCCCTCTCTCTTACTCTCTCTCTGCCTGCCTCTCCATCTACTTGTGATTTCTCTCTGCCAAATAAATAAATAAAATCTTAAAAAAAAAAGAAAAAAAATAAATTGCCCTTTTCATGTATTATACTCTTTAATGAATGGTTTCCATGAGTGGTTTTCCGATAATCAGTAGTTGACTTAATCATTCCTCTGATGTTAAAGATTTAGACTTATAATGTTTTGCTACTATAAATTACGTCACCACAAAAATCTGTTCAAATATTCCCTTTTTTGGTGGGTGGTTGTTTATTCGATTTAAGCTTTCTGGCTTGACATTATGATGTTAAAAGTTTCAAATAATTTCATGGGTCAAACGATGTGACTTTTAAAAAGATGCCTTTTGAAGTATTTTGTCAAGTGCTTTCTACTGTAAATTGCCAACTGTAATGTATGGGCTTATCAGTTTTATTTTTCTAAGAATTAGGACAGTGTTGTATAACTTGGATAATTCTATTCTTAGACTTTATATTTGTTAGTTAAATGTAAAATGGTATTTCAGCATTGCCTTAATTTGCCTCACTTTGGTAAATAAAATGCTTGAATGCTCTCTTTTTTTTAATGTGCACTTAATAATTTGATTCCCATGTGTATGTCCATGTTATTTCTTTATTTTTCTTTTTTATTTTGTTTTTCTGTCAGATTGTTTATCCCCTCTTTTAACATAGAAAAAAACCTTTGATATCTTGTATTTATAAATATTTCTGCAATATGTTATTTTCCTTTTACCACAACTATTACTTTTCTTAGTAAAAGTTAAAGATTAAACTGTTACAAAAATTTTACATCTTTTTCTTTTTTTTTGACTCAAGGTTTAGAAAGCTATTATTCTTTCAAAAATACTCAATTTTATTTCTTGCTAATTTTTATAAACAAGATCATATATTTATACATATATATACAGTCACACGCATACAAAATGAAAGAGGAGACATATTATGCATGTG